>NC_071348.1:18411258-18714289 GCF_027744825.2 Synchiropus splendidus
AGCTTAGATTTGATGTGCAACTACTAGAAAGACCCTTTCTGCTATAGTGGGACGTGAAAATTTCATGTTCTGAAGCTTCCCTGCAAAGTTATGGGACAATGCAGAAAACGATTTTTCAGCTTGAGATAAGGTCGATTCCGGAACGCCAAACATAAAAATGTTGATAACTTTGGAAAAACACATCAGACAGCTTAGATTTCATGTGCAACTACTAGAAAGACCCTTTCTGCTATAGTGGGACCTGAAATTTTCATGTTCTGAAGCTTCCCTGCAAAGTTACGGCACAATGCAGAAAACGCGTTTTCAGCCTGAGATAAGGTGGGTTCCGGAACGCCAAACATAAAAATGTTGATAACTTTGGAAAAACACTTCAGACAGCTTACATTTGATGTGCAACTACTAGAAAGACCCTTTCTGCTATAGTGGGAGGTGAACATTTCATGTTCTGAAGCTTCCCTGCAAAGATATGGCACAATGCGTAAAACGCGTTTTCAGCCTAAGATGAGGTCGATTCCGCAACGCCAAACATAAAAATGTTGATAACTTTGGAAAAACACATCAGACAGCTTAGATTTGATCTGCAACTACTAGAAAGACCCTTTCTGCTATAGTGGGAGGTTAAATTTTCATGTTCGGAAGCTTCCCTGCAAAGTTATGGCACAATGCAGACAACGCGTTTTCAGCCTGAGACAAGGTCGATTCAGGAACACCAAACACAAAAATGTTGAAAACTTTCGAAAAACACTTCAGACAGCTTAGATTTGAGGTGCAACTACTAAAAAGACCCTTTCTGCTATAGTGGGAGGTGAAAATTTCATGTTCTGAAGCTTCCCTGCAAAGTTATGGCACAATACAGAAAACGCGTTTTTGGCCTGAGATGAGGTTGATTTCATAACGCCAAACATAAAAATGTTGATAACTCAGGAAAAACTCTACAGACAGCTTAGCTTTGATGTGCAACTACTAGAAAGACCCTTTCTGCTATAGTGGGAGGAGAAAATTTCATGTTCTGAAGTCTCCCTGCAAAGTTATGGCACAATGCGTAAAAAGCGTTTTCAGCCTGAGATTAGGTCGATTCCGGAACGGCAAACATAAAAGTGTTGATAACTTTGGAAAAACACTTCAGACAGCTTCGATTTGATGTGCACCTACTAGAAAGATCCTTTCTGCTATAGTGGGAGCTGAAAATTTCATGTTCTGAAGCTTCCCTGCAAAGTTATAGCACAATGCGTAAAACGCGTTTTCAGCCTGAGATAAGGTTGATTTCAGAACGCCAAACATAAAAATGTTGAGAACTTTGGAAAAACACTTCAGACAGCTAAGATTTGATATGCAACTACTAGAAAGAAGCATTCTGCTATAGTGGGAGGTTAAAATTTCATGTTCTAAAGCTTCCCTGCAAAGTTATGGCACAATGCGTAAAACGCGTTTTCAGCCTGAGATAAGGTCGATACCGGAACGCCAAACAAGAAAATGTTGATAACTTTGGAAAAACACTTCAGACAGCTTCGATTTGATGTGCAACTACAAGACAGACCCTTTCTGCTATAGTGGAAGTTTAAAATTTCATGTTCTGAAGCTTCCTTGCAAAGTTATGGCACAATGCGGAAAAAAAGGTTTTCAGCCTGAGATAAAGTCGGTTCCGGAACCCCAAACATAAAAATGTTGATAACTTTGGAAAAACACTTCAGACACCTTAGATTTCACGTGAAACTACTACAAAGACCCTTTCTGCTATAGTTGGTAGTGAAAATTCCATGTTCTGAAGCTTCCCTGCAAAGTTATGGCACAATGCGTAAAAAGCGTTTTCAGCCTGAGGTATGGTCGATTCCGGAACGCCAAACATAAAAATGTTGAGAACTTTGGAAAAACACTTCAGACAGCTAAGATTTGATATGCAACTACTAGAAAGAAGCATTCTGCTATAGTGGGAGGTTAAAATTTCATGTTCTAAAGCTTCCCTGCAAAGTTATGGCACAATGCGTAAAACGCGTTTTCAGCCTGAGATAAGGTCGATTCCGGAACGCCAAACAAGAAAATGTTGATAACTTTGGAAAAACACTTCAGACAGCTTCGATTTGATGTGCAACTACAAGACAGACCCTTTCTGCTATAGTGGAAGTTTAAAATTTCATGTTCTGAAGCTTCCTTGCAAAGTTATGGCACAATGCGGAAAAAAAGGTTTTCAGCCTGAGATAAAGTCGGTTCCGGAACCCCAAACATAAAAATGTTGAAAACTTTGGAAAAACACTTCAGACACCTTAGATTTCACGTGAAACTACTACAAAGACCCTTTCTGCTATAGTTGGTAGTGAAAATTCCATGTTCTGAAGCTTCCCTGCAAAGTTATGGCACAATGCGTAAAAAGCGTTTTCAGCCTGAGATAAGTTCGATTCCGGAACGCCAAAACATAAAAAAGTTGATAACTTTGGAAAAACACTTCAGACATTTTAGTTTGAGGTGCAACTACTAGAAACACCAGTTCTGCTATTGTGGCAGCTGAAAATTTCATGTTCTGAAGCTTCCCTGCAAAGTTATGGCACAATGCGTAAAACGCGTTTTCAGCCTGAGATAAGGTCGATTCCGGAACGCCAAACTTAAAAATGTTCTTAACTTTTGAAAAACACTTCAGACAGCTTAGATTTGATGTGCAACTACAAGAAAGACCATTTCTGCTATAGTGGGAGCTGAAAATTTCATGTTCTGAAGCTTCCCTGCAAAGTTATGGCACAATGCAGAAATCACGTTTTCAGCCTGAGATGAGGTGGGTTCCGGAACGCCAAACATAAAAATGTTGTTAACTTTGGAAAAACACGTCAGACGGCTTAGATTTGACGTGCAACTACTAGAAAGACCATTTCTGCTATAGTGAGAGTTGAAAATTTCATGTTCTGAAGCTTCCCTGCAAAGTTATGGCACAATGCAGAAAACGCGTTTTCAGCCTGAGGTATGGTCGATTCCGGAACGCCAAACATAAAAATGTTGATAACTTTGGAAAAACACTTCAGACAGATTAGATTTGAAGTGCAACTACTAGAAAGACCCTTTCTGCTATAGTGGGAGGTGAAAATTTCATGTTCTGAAGCTTCCCTGCAAAGTTATGGCACAATGCAGAAAACGCCTTTTCAGCCTGAGATAAGGTTGATTCCCGAACGCCAAACATGAAAATGTTCATAACTTTGGAAAAACACATCAGACAGCTTAGATTTGATGTGCAACTACTAGAAAGACCCTTTCTGCTATAGTGGGACGTGAAAATTTCATGTTCTGAAGCTTCCCTGCAAAGTTATGGGACAATGCAGAAAACGATTTTTCAGCTTGAGATATGGTCGATTCCGGAACGCCAAACATAAAAATGTTGATAACTTTGGAAAAACACATCAGACAGCTTAGATTTCATGTGCAACTACTAGAAAGACCCTTTCTGCTATAGTGGGACCTGAAATTTTCATGTTCTGAAGCTTCCCTGCAAAGTTACGGCACAATGCAGAAAACGCGTTTTCAGCCTGAGATAAGGTGTGTTCCGGAACGCCAAACATAAAAATGTTGATAACTTTGGAAAAACACTTCAGACAGCTTACATTTGATGTGCAACTACTAGAAAGACCCTTTCTGCTATAGTGGGAGGTGAACATTTCATGTTCTGAAGCTTCCCTGCAAAGTTATGGCACAATGCGTAAAACGCGTTTTCAGCCTAAGATGAGGTCGATTCCGCAACGCCAAACATAAAAATGTTGATAACTTTGGAAAAACACATCAGACAGCTTAGATTTGATCTGCAACTACTAGAAAGACCCTTTCTGCTATAGTGGGAGGTTAAATTTTCATGTTCGGAAGCTTCCATGCAAAGTTATGGCACAATGCAGACAACGCGTTTTCAGCCTGAGACAAGGTCGATTCAGGAACACCAAACACAAAAATGTTGAAAACTTTCGAAAAACACTTCAGACAGCTTAGATTTGAGGTGCAACTACTAAAAAGACCCTTTCTGCTATAGTGGGAGGTGAAAATTTCATGTTCTGAAGCTTCCCTGCAAAGTTATGGCACAATACAGAAATCGCGTTTTTGGCCTGAGATGAGGTTGATTTCATAACGCCAAACATAAAAATGTTGATAACTCAGGAAAAACTCTACAGACAGCTTAGATTTGATGTGCAACTACTAGAAAGACCCTTTCTGCTATAGTGGGAGGAGAAAATTTCATGTTCTGAAGTCTCCCTGCAAAGTTATGGCACAATGCGTAAAAAGCGTTTTCAGCCTGAGATTAGGTCGATTCCGGAACGGCAAACATAAAAGTGTTGATAACTTTGGAAAAACACTTCAGACAGCTTCGATTTGATGTGCACCTACTAGAAAGATCCTTTCTGCTATAGTGGGAGCTGAAAATTTCATGTTCTGAAGCTTCCCTGCAAAGTTATAGCACAATGCGTAAAACGCGTTTTCAGCCTGAGATAAGGTTGATTTCAGAACGCCAAACATAAAAATGTTGATAACTTTGGATAAACACTTCAGACAGCTTAGATTTGATGTGCAACTACTAGAAAGACGCATTCTGCTATAGTGGGAGGTTAAAATTTCATGTTCTAAAGCTTCCCTGCAAAGTTATGGCACAATGCGTAAAACGCGTTTTCAGCCTGAGATAAGGTCGATTCCGGTACGCCAAACATAAGAATGTTGATAACTTTGGAAAAATACTTCAGACAGCTTAGTTTTGATGCGCAACTACGAGAAAGACCCTTTCTGCTCTAGTGGGATATGAAAATTTCATGTTCTGAAGCTTCCCTGCAAAGTTATGGCAGAATGTGTAAATCGTGTTTTCAGCCTGAGATAAGGTCGATTACGGAACGGCAATCATAAAAGTGTTGATAGCTTTGGAAAAACACTTCAGACAGCTTCGATTTGATGTGCACCTACTAGAAAGACCCTTTCTGCTATAGTGGGAGGTGAAATTTTCATGTTCTGAAGCTTCCCTGCAAAGTTATGGCACAATGCAGAAAACATGTTTTCAGCCTGAGATATGGTTGATTCCGGAACGCCAAACATAAGAATGTTGATAACTTTGGAAAAACACTTCAGACAGCTTCGATTTGATGTGCACCTACTAGAAAGACCCTTTCTGCTATAGTGGGAGGTGAAAATTTCATGTTCTGAAGCTTCCCTGCAAAGTTATGGCACAATGCGTAAAACGCGTTTTCAGCCTGAGAAAAGGTCGATTCCGGAACGCCAAACATGAAAATGTTGATAACTTTGGAAAAACACTTCAGACAGCTTAGATTTGATGTGCAACTACTAGAAAGACCCTTTCTGCTATAGTGGGAGGTTAAAATTTCATATTCTGAAGTTTCCTGCAAAGTTATGGCACAATGCAGAAAACGCGTTTTCAGCTTGAGATAAGGTGGGTTCCCGAACGCCAAACATAAAAATGTTGAAAAGTTTGGAAAAACACTTCAGACAGCTAAGATTTGATGTGCAACTACAAGAAAGACCCTTTCTGCTATAGTGGGAGTTGAAAATTTCATGTTCTGAAGCTTCCCTGCAAAGTTATGGCACAATGTGTAAAACGCGTTTTCAGCCTGAGATAAGGTTGATTCCGGAAAACCAAACATAAAAGTGTTGATAACTTTGGAAAAACAATTCAAACAGCTTCGATTTGATGTGCAACTACTAGAAAGACCCTTTCTGCTATAGTGGCAGGTTAAAATTTCATGTTCTGAAGCTTCCCTGCAAAGTCATGTCACAATGCAGAAAACGCGTTTTCAGCCTCACATAAGGTCAATTCTGGAACGCCAAACATAAAAATGTTGATAACTTTGGAAAAACACTTCAGAGAGCTTAGATTTGATGTGCAACTACTAGAAAGACCCTTTCTGATATAGTGGGTGGTGAACATTCGATGATCTGAAGCTTCCCACCAAAGTTATGGCACAATGCGTAAAACGCGTTTTCAGCCTGAGATAAGGTTGATTCCGGAACGCCAAACATAAAAATGTTGATAACTTTGGAAAAACACTTCAGACAGCTTAGATTTGTTGTGCAACTACTAGAAAGACCGTTTCTGCTATAGTGGGAGGTGAAATTTCGATGTTCTGAAGCTTCCCTGCAAAGTTATGGCACAATGCGTAAAACACGTTTTCAGCCTGAGATAAGGTCGATTCCGGAACGCCAAACATAAACATGTTCATAATTCTGGAAAAACACTTCAGACAGCTTAGATTTGATGTGCAACTACTAGAAAGACCATTTCTGCCATTGTGGGAGGTGAAAATTCAATGTTCTGAAGCTTCCCTGCAAAGTTATGCCACAATGCAGGAAACGCGTTTTCAGCCTCACATAAGGTCAATTCCGGAATGCCAAACATAAAAATGGTGATAACTTTGGAAAAACTCTTTAGACAGCTTAGATTTGATGTGCAACTACTAGAAAGACCCTTTCTGCTATCGTGGGAGGTGAAAATTTCATGTTCTGAAGCTTCCCTGCAAAGTCATGGCTCAATGGGTAAAACGCGATTTCAGCCTGAGATAAGGTCGATTCCACAGCGCCAAACATAAAAATGTTGATAGCTTTGGAAAAACACTTCAGACAGCTTAGATTTGATGTGCAACGACTAGAAAGACGCTTTCGGCTATAGTGGGAGGTGAAAATTTCGTGTTCTGAATCTTCCCTGCAAAGTTATGGCACAATGCGTGAAACGCGTTTTCAGCCTGAGATAAGGTCGATTCCGGATCGCCAAACATAAAAATGTAGATAACTTTTGAAAAACACTTCAGACAGCATAGATTTGATGTGCAACTACTTGAAAGACCCTTTCTGCCATAGTGGGATGTGAAAATTTCTTGTTCTGAAGATTCCCTGCAAATTTATGGCACAATGCATAAAACGCGTTTTCAGCCTGAGATAAGGTTGATTCCGGAACGCCAAACATAAAAATGTTGATAACTTTTGAAAAACACTTCAGACAGCTTAGATTTGATGTCCAACTACAAGAAAGACCCTTTCTGCTATAGTGGGTAGTGAAAATTCCATGTTCTGAAGCCTCCCTGCAGAGTTATGGCACAATGCGTAAAACACGTTTTCAGCCTGAGATAAGGTCGATTCCGCAAAGGCAAACATAAAAAAGTTGATAACTTTGGAAAAACAATTCAGACAGCTTATATTTGATGTGCAACTACTAGAAAGACCCTTTCTGCTATAGTGGGAGGTGAAAATTTCATGTTCTGAAGCTTCCCTGGAAAGTTATGGCACAATGCAGAAAACGCATTTTCAGCCTGAGATGAGGAGGGTTCTAGAACGCCAAACATAAAAATGTTGATACCTTTTGAAAAACACTTCAGACAGCTTAGATTTGATGTGCAACTGCTGGAAAGAACCTTTCTGCTGTAGTGGGAGGTGAAAATTTCATGTTCTGAAGCTTCCCTGCAAAGTTATGGCACAATGCAGAAAACGCGTTTTCAGCCTGAGATAAGGTTGATTCAGGAACGCCAAACATAAAAATGTTGATAACTTCGGAAAAACACTTCAGACAGCTTAGATTTGATGTGCAACTCCTAGAGAGACCCTTTCTGCTATAGTGGGAGGTTAAAATTTCATGTTCTGAAGCTTCCCTGCAAAGTTATGTCATAATGCAGAAAACGCGTTTTCAGCCTCACATAAGGTCAATTCCGGAACGCCAAACATAAAAATGTTCATAACTTCGGAAAAACACTTCAGACAGCTAGGATTTGATGTACAAGTACTAGAAAAACCCTTTCTGCTTTAGTGGGATGTGAAAATTTCATGTTCTGACGCTATACTTCAAAGTTATGGCACAATGCAGAAAATGCATTTACAGCCTGAGATAAGGTCGATTCCGTGATGCCAAACATAAAAATGTTTATAACTTTGGAAAAACACTTCAGACAGCTTAGATTTGATGTGCAACTGCTAGAAAGACCCTTTCTGCTATAATGGGATAAGAAAATTTCATGTTCTGAAGATTCCCTGCAAAGTTATGGCAGAATGCGTAAATTGTGTTTTCAGCCTGAGATAAGGTCGATTCCTGAACGCCAAACATAAAAATGTTGATAACTTTGGAAAAACTCTTCAAACAGCTTAGATTTGATGTGCAACTACGAGAAAGACCCTTTCTGCTATAGTGGGATGTGAAAATTTCATGTTCTGAAGCTTCCCTGCAAAGTTATGGCACAGTGCAGAAAACGCGTTTTCAGCCTGAGATAAGGTGGGTTTCGGAACGCCAAACAAAAAAATGTTGATAACTTTCGAAAAACACTTCAGGCGGCTTAGATTTGATGTGCAACTACTAGAAAGACGATTTCTGCTATAGTGGGAGGTCTAAATTTCATGTTCTGAAGCTTCCCTGAGAAGTTATGGCACAATGCAGAAAACGCGTTTTCAGCCTGAGATAAGGTGGTTTCTGAAACGCCAAACGTAAAAATGTTATTAACTTTGGAAAAACACATCAGACAGCTTAGATTTGATGTGCAACTATTAGAAAGACCCTTTCTGCTATAGTGGGAGGTGAAAATTTCATGTTCTGACGCTATACTGCAAAGTTATGGCACATTGCAGAAACCGCGTTTTCAGCCTGAAATAAGGTCGATTCAGGAACGCCAAACACAAAAATGTTGAAAAATTTCAAAAAACACTTCAGACAGTTTAGATTTGAAGTGTAAGTACGAGAAAGACCCTTTCTGCTTTAATGGGAATTGAAAATTTCATGTTCTGAAGCTTTCCTCCAAAGTTATGGCACAATGCAGAAAACACGTTTTCAGCCTGAGATGAGGTGGGTTCCGGAACGCCAAACATAAAAATGTTTAAAACTTTGGAAAAACACTTCAGACAGCTTAGATTTGACGTGCAACTACTAGAAAGACCATTTCTGCTATAGTGGTAGTTGAAAATTTCATGTTCTGAAGCTTCCCTGCAAAGTTATGGCACAATGCAGAAAACGCGTTTTCAGCCTGAGATATGGTCGATTCCGGAAAGCCAAACATAAAAATGTTGATAACTTTGGAAAAACACTTCAGACAGATTAGATTTGATGTGTAACTACTAGAAAGACTCTTTCTGCTATAGTCGCATGTGAATATTTCATGTTCTGAAGCTTCCCTGCAAAGTTATGGCACAATGCAGAAAACGCGTTTTCAGCCTGAGATATGGTCGATTCCGAAACGCCAAACACAAAAATGTGGACAACTTTGGAAAAACACTTCAGACAGCTTAGATTTGATGTGCAACTACGAGAAAGACCCTTTCTGCTATAGTGGGAGGTGAAAATTTCATGTTGTGAAGCGTCCCTGTGATGTTATGGCACAATGCACAAAAACTCTTTTTCAGCCAGAGATAAGGTGGGTTTCGGAACGCCAAACATAAAAGTGTTGAAAACTTTGGTAAAACACTTCAGACAGCTTAGATTTGATGTGCAACTACTAGAAAGACCTTTTCTGCTATAGTGGAAGTTTAAAATGTCATGCTCTGATGCTCCCCTGAAAAGTTATGGCACAATGTAGAAAACGCGTGTTTAGCCTGAGATATGGTCGATTCCGGAACGCCAAACATAAAAATGTTGATAACTATGGAAAAACACTTCAGACAGCTTAGATTTGATGTGCAACTACTAGAAAGACCCTTTCTGCTATAGTGGGATGTGAAAATTTCATGTTCTGAAGCTTCTCTGCAAAGTTATGGCACAATGCAGAAAACGCGTTTTCAGCCTGAGATAAGGTGGGTTTCGGAACGCCAAGCATAAAAATGTTGATAACTTTGGAAAAAGACTTCAAACAGCTTAGATTTGATGTGAAACTACTAGAAAAACCCTTTCTGCTATAGTGGGATATGAAAATTTCGTGTTCTGAAGATTCCCTGCAAATTAATGGCAGAATGCGTAAATCGCGTTTTCAGCCTGAGATAAGGTCGACTCCGGAACGCCAAACATAAAAATGTTGATAAGTTTGGAAAAACACTTCAGACAGCTTAGATGTGATGTGCAACTACTCGAAAGACCGTTTCTGCTATTGTGGGAGGTGAAAATTCGATGTTCTGAAGCTTCCCTGCAAAGTTATGGCACCATGCGTAAAACGCGTTTACAGCCTGAGATAAGGTCGATTCCGGAATGCCAAACATAAAACTGTTGATAATTTTGGAAAAACACTTCAGACAGCTTAGATTTGATGTGCAACTACTAGAAAGACCCTTTCTACTATAGCGGGAGGTGAAAATTTCATGTTCTGAGGCTTCCCTGCAAAGATACGGCACAATGCAGAAAACACATTTTCAGACTGAGATAAGGTGGGTTCCAGAACGCCAAACAAAAAAATGTTGATAACTTTGGAAAAACATTTCAGACAGCTTAGATTTTATCTGCAACTACTAGAACGACCCTTTCTGCTATAGTGGGAGGTGAAAATTTCATGTTCTGAAGCTTTATGCAAAGTTATGGCACAATGCGTAAAACGCGTTTTCAGCCTGAGATAAGGTCGATTCCAGAACGCCAAACATTAAAATGTGGATAACTTTGGAAAAACACTTCAGACAGCATAAATTTGATGTGCAACTACTAGAAAGACCATTTCTGCTATAGTGGGAGGTCAAAATTTCATGTTCTGAAGCCTCCCTAGAAAGTTATGGGACAATGCAGAAAACGCGTTTTCAGCCTCAGATAAGGTTGATTCCGGAACACCAAACATAAAAGTGTTGATAACTTTGGAAAAACAATTCAAACAGCATCGATTTGATGTGCAACTACTGGAAAGACCATTTCTGCCATTGTGGGAGGTGAAAATTCGATGTTCTGAAGCTTCCCTGCAAAGTTATGTCACAATGCAGAAAACGCGTTTTCAGCCTGACATAAGGTCAATTCCGGAACGCCAAACATAAAAATGTTGATAACTTCGGAAAAACACTTCAGACAGCTTAGATTTGATGTGCAACTACAAGAAAGACCCTTTCTGCTATCGTGGGAGGTGAAAATTTCATGTTCTGAAGCTTCCCTGCAAAGTTATGTCACAATGCAGAAAACACGTTTTCAGCCTCACATAAGGTCGATTCCGGAACGCCAAACATAAAAATGTTCATAATTCTAGAAAAACACTTCAGACAGCTTAGATTTGATGTGCAACTACTAGAGAGACCCTTTCTGCTATCGTGGGAGGTTAAAATTTCATGTTCTGAAGCTTCCCTGCAAAGTTATGACATAATGCAGAAAAAGCGTTTTCAGCCTCACATAAGGTCAATTCCGGAACGCCAAACATAAAAATGTTCATAACTTCGGAAAAACACTTCAGACAGCTAGGATTTGATGTACAAGTACTAGAAAAACCCTTTCTGATATAGTGGGATGTGAAAATTTCATGTTCTGAAGATTCCCTGCAAAGTTATGGCACAATGCAGAAAACGCGTATTCAGCCTGAGATAAGGTTGATTCCGGAACGCCAAACATAAGAATGTTGATAACTTTGGAAAAACACTTCAGACAGGTTAGATTTGATGTGCAACTACTAGAAAGACCCTTTCTGCTACAGTGGGAGGTTAAAATTTCGTGTTCTGAAGCTTCCCTCCAAAGTTATGGCACAATGCAAAAAAAGCGTTTACAGCCTGAGTATAAGGCGGGTTCCGAAACGCCTAACATAAAAATGTTGATAACTTTGGACAAACACTTCAGACAGCTTAGAGTTGATGTGCAACTATTAGAAAGACCATTTCTGCCATTGTGGGAGGTGAAAATTCGATGTTCTGAAGCTTCCCTGCAAAGTTATGTCACAATGCAGAAAACGCGTTTTCAGCCTGACATAAGGTCAATTCCGGAAAGCCAAACATAAAAATGTTGATAACTTCGGAAAAACACTTCAGACAGCTTAGATTTGATGTACAAGTACTAGAAAGACCCTTTCTGCTATCGTGGGAGGTGAAAATTTCATGTTCTGAAGCTTCCCTGCAAAGTTATGTCATAATGCAGAAAACGCGTTTTCAGCCTCACATAAGGTCAGTTCCGGAACGCCAAACATAAAAATGTTCATAACTTCGGAAAAACACTTCAGACAGCTAGGATTTGATGTACAAGTACGAGAAAAACCCTTTCTGATATAGTGGGATGTGAAAATTTCATGTTCTAAAGATTCCCTGCAAAGTTATGGCACAATGCAGAAAACGCGTATTCAGCCTGAGATAAGGTCGATTCCGTAATGCCAAACATAAAAATGTATATAACTTTGGAAAACCACTTCAGACAGCTTAGATTTGATGTGCAACTACTAGAAAGACCCTCTCTGCTATAATGGGAAATGAAAATTTCATGTTCTGAAGCTTCCCTGCAATGTTAAGGCACAATGCAGGAAACGCGTTTTCAGCCTGAGATAAGGTTGATTCCGGAACGCCAAACATAAGAATGTTGATAACTTTGGAAAAACACTTCAGACAGCTTAGAGTTGATGTGAAACTATTAGAAAGACCCTTTCTGCTATAGTGGGAGGTGAAAATTTCATGTTCTGAAGCTTCCCTGCAAAGTTATGGCACAATGCAGAAAACGCGTTTTCAGCCTGAGATAAGGTTGATTCCGGAATGCCAAACATAAGATTGTTGATAACTTTGGAAAAACAGTTCAGACAGCTTAGATTTGATGTGCAACTACTAGAAAGACCCTTTCTGCTATAGTGGGAGGTGAAAATTTCATGTTCTGACGCTATACTGCAAAGTTATGGCACAATGCAGAAAATGCGTTTTCAGCCTGAGATAAGGTCGATTCCGTAATGCCAAACATAAAAATGTTTATAACTTTGGAAAAACACTTCAGACAGCTTAGATTTGATGTGCAACTACTAGAAAGACCCTTTCCGCTATAATGGCATAAGAAAATTTCATGTTCTGAAGATTCCCTGCAAAGTTATGGCAGAATGCGTAAATCGTGTTTTCAGCCTGAGATAAGGTCGATTCCTGAACGCCAAATATAAAAATGTTGTTAACTTTGGAAAAACACTTCAGACAGCTTAGATTTGATGTGCAACTACTAGAAAGACCCTTTCTGTTACAGTGGGAGGTGAAAATTTCATGTTCTGAAGCTTCCCTGCAAAGTTATGCCACAATGCAAGAAACGCGTTTTCAGCCTGAGATAAGGTTGAATCCGGAACGCCAAAAATAAGAATGTTGATAACTTTGGAAAAACACTTCAGACAGCTTAGATTTGATGTGCAACTACTAGAAAGACCCTTTCTGCTATAGTGGGATGTTAAAATTTCATGTTCTGAAGTCTCCCTGCAAAGTTATGGCACTACCCAGAAAACGCGTTTTTAGCCTGAGATAAGTTGGGTTCCAGAACGCCAAACATAAAAATGTTGATAACTTTGGAAAAACAATTTCGACAGCTTAGATTTGATGTGCAACTACTAGAAAGACCCTTTCTGCTATAGTGGGAGTTGAAAATTTAATGTTCTGAAGCTTTCCTGCAAAGTTATGGCACAATGCGTAAAACGCGTTTTCAGCCTGAGATAAGGTTGATTCCGGAACGCCAAACATAAGAATGTTGATAACTTTGGAAAAACACTTCAGACAGCTTAGATTTGATATGCAACTACTAGAAAGACCCTTTCTGCTATAGTGGGAGGTGAAAATTTCATGTTCTGAAGCTTCCCTGAAAAGTTATGGCACAATGCAGAAAACGCGTTTTCAGCCTGAGATAAGGTCGATTCCGGAACGTCAAACATAAAAATGTTGATAACTTTGGAAAAACACTTCAGACAGCTTAGATTTGATGTGAGACTACTAGAAAGACCCTTTCTGCTATAGTGGGATGTGAAAATTTCATGTTCTGAAGCTTCCCTGCAAAGTTATGGCGCAATGCGTAAAACGCGTTTTCAGCCTGAGATTAGGTTGATTTCAGAACCCCAAACATAAAAATGTTGATAACTCAGGAAAAACTCTACAGACAGCTTAGATTTGATGAGCAATTACTAGAAAGACCCTTTCTGCGACAGTGGGAGGTTAAAATTTATTATTCTGAAGTTTCCTGCAAAGTTATGGCACAATGCGGAAAAAAAGGTTTTCAGCCTGAGATAAAGTCGATTCCGGAACGCCAAACATAAAAATGTTGATAACTTTGGAAAAACACTTCAGACAGCTTAGATTTCCCGTGAAACTACTAGAAAGACCCTTTCTGCCATTGTGGGAGGTGAAAAATTCATGTTCTGAAGCTTCACGGCAAAGTTATGGAACAATGCGTGAAACGCGTTTTCAGCCTGTGATCAGGTCGATTCAGGAACGTCAAACATAAAAAAGTTGTAAACTTTTGAAATACACTTCAGACCGCTTACAATTGATGTGCAACTACAAGAAAGACCCTTTCTGCTATAGTGGGAGGTGAAAATTTCATGTTCTGAAGCTTCCCTGCAAAGGTATGGCACAATGCAGAAAACGCGTTTTCAGCCTGAGATAAGATAGATTCTGGTACGCCAAACATAAACATGTTCATAATTCTGTAAAAACACTTCAGACAGCTTAGATTTGATGTGCAACTACGAGAAAGACCGTTTCTGCAATAGTGGGAGGTGAAAATTCGATGTTCTGAAGCTTCCCTGCAAAGTTATGGCACCATGCGTAAAACGCGTTTTCAGCCTGAGATAAGGTCGATTCCGGAACGCCAAACATAAACATGTTCATAATTCTGTAAAAACACTTCAGACAGCTTAGATTTGATGTGCAACTACTAGAAAGACCATTTCTGCCATTGTGGGAGGTGAAAATTCGATGTTCTGAAGCTTCCCTGCAAAGTTATGCCACAATGCAGGAATCGCGTTTTCAGCCTGAGATAAGGTCGATTCCGGAACGCCAAACATAAAAATATTGATAACTTTGGAAAAACTCTTTAGACAGCTTAGATTTTATGTGCAACTACTAGAAAGAGCCTTTCTGCTATAGTCGGAGTTGAAAATTTCATGTTCTGAAGCTTTCCTGCAAAGTTATGGCACAATGCGTAAAACGTGTTTTCAGCCTCAGATAAAGTTGATTCCGGAACACCAAACAAAAAAGTGTTGATAACTTTGGAAAAACAATTCAAACAGCTTCGATTTGATGTGCAACTACTAGAAAGACCCTTTCTGCTATCGTGGGAGGTTAAAATTTCATGTTCTGAAGCTTCCCTGCAAAGTTATGTCACAATGCAGAAAACGCGTTTTCAGCCTGACATAAGGTCAATTCCGGAACGCCAAACATAAAAATGTTGATAACTTCGGAAAAACACTTCAGACAGCTTAGATTTGATGTGCAACTACTAGAAAGACCCTTTCTGCTATAGTGGGAGGTGAAAATTTAATGTTCTGAAGCTTTCCAGCAAAGTTATGGCACAATGCGTAAAATGCGTTTTCAGCCTGAGATAAGGTTGATTCCGGAACGCCAAACTTAAAAATGTTGATTACTTTGGAAAAACACTTCAAACAGTTTAGATTTGATGTGCAACTACTAGAAAGACCCTTTCTGCTATAGTGGGATGTGAAAATTTCATGTTCTGAAGCTTCCCTGCAAAGTTATGGCACAATGCAGAAAACGAGTTTTCAGACTGTGATAAGGTGGGTTCCAGAACGCCAAACAGAAAAAAGTAGATAACTTTGGAAAAACATATCAGACAGCTTAGATTTGATGTGCAACTACGAGAAAGACCTTTTCTGCTATAGTGGGAGGTTGAAATTTCATGTTCTGAAGCTTCCCTGCCTAGTTATGGCACAATTCCGAAAACGCGTTTTCAGCCTGAGATAAGGTCGATTCCGGAACGCCAAACATAAAAAAGTTGATAACTTTTGAAATACACTTCAGACAGCTTAGATTTGATGTGCAAGTACCAGAAAGACCCTTTCTGCTATAGTGGGAGGTGAAAATTTCATGTTCTGAAGCTTCCCTCCAAAGTTATGGCACAATGGAGAAAACGCGTTTTCAGCCTGAGATAAGGTGGGTTCCGGAACTCCAAACACAAAAATGTTGATAACTTTCGAAAAACACTTCAGAGAGCTTAGATTTGAAGTGCAACTACTAGAACGACCCTTTCTACTATGCGGCAGGTGAAAATTTCATGTTCTGTGGCATCCCTGCAAAGTTATGGCACAATGCAAAAAACACCTTTTCAGAATGAGATAAGGTGGGTACCAGAACGCCAAACATAAAAATGTTGATAACTTTGGAAAAAACATTTCAGACAGCTTAGATTTGATGTGCAGCTACTAGAAAGACCCTTTCTGCTACAGTGGGAAATGAAAATTTCATGTTCTGAAGCTTCCCTGCAAAGTTAAGGCACAATGCAGAATACGCGTTTTCAGCCTGAGATATGGTCGATTCCGGAACGCCAAACATAAAAATCTTGAAAACTTTGGAAAAACACTTCAGACAGATTAGATTTGATGTGCAACTACTAGAAAGACCCTTTCTGCAATAGTGGCATGTGAAAATTTCATGTTCTGAAGCGTGCCTGCAAAGTTATGGCACAATGCAGAAAATGCGTTTTCAGCCTGAGATAAGGTGGGTTCCAGAACGGCAAACATGAAAATGTTGATAACTTTGGAAAAACACTTCAGACAGCTTCGATTTGATGTGCAACTGCAAGACAGACCCTTTCTGCAACAGTGGGAGGTTAAAATTTCTTATTCTGAAGTTTCCTGCAAAGTTATGGCACAATGCGGAAAAAAAGGTTTTCAGTCTGAGATAAAGTCGATTCCGGAACGCCAAACATAAAAATGTTGATAACTTTGGAAAAACACTTCAGACAGCTTAGATTTCACGTGAAACTACTAGAAAGACCCTTTCTGCTATAGTGGGAGGTCAAAATTTCATGTTCTTAAGCTTTATGCATAGTTGTGGCACAATGCTTAATACGCGTTTTCAGCCTGAGATAAGGTCGATTCCGGAACGCCAAACATAAAAGTGTTGATAACTTTGGAAAAACACTTCAGACAGCTTAGATTTCACGTGCAACTACTAGAAAGACCCTTTCTGCCATTGTGGGTGGTGAAAAATTCATGTTCTGAAGCTTCACGGCAAAGTTATGGAACAATGCGTGAAACGCGTTTTCAGCCTGTGATCAGGTCGATTCAGGAACGTCAAACATAAAAAAGTTGTAAACTTTTGAAATACACTTCAGACCGCTTACAATTGATGTGCAACTACAAGAAAGACCCTTTCTGCTATAGTGGGAGGTGAAAATTTCATGTTCTGAAGCTTCCCTGCAAAGTTAAGGCACAATGCAGAATACGCGTTTTCAGCCTGAGATATGGTCGATTCCGGAACGCCAAACATAAAAATCTTGAAAACTCTGGAAAAACACTTCAGACAGCTTAGATTTGATGTGCAACTACGAGAAAGACCGTTTCTGCTATAGTGGGAGGTGAAAATTCGATGTTCTGAAGCTTCCCTGCAAAGTTATGGCACCATGCGTAAAACGCGTTTTCAGCCTGAGATAAGGTCGATTCCGGAACGCCAAACATAAAAATAGTGATAACTTTGGAAAAACTCTTTAGACAGCTTAGATTTGATGTGCAACTACTAGAAAGACCCTTTCTGCTATAGTGGGAGGTGAATATTTCATGTTCTGAAGCTTCCCTGAGAAGTTATGGCACAATGCATAAAACGCGTTTTCAGCCTGAGATAAGGTCGATTCTGGAACGCCAAACATAAAAATGTTGATAACTTTCGAAAAACACTTCAGACAGCTTGGATTTGATGTGCAGCTACTAGAAAGACCCTTTCTGCTTTAGTGGCAGGTTAAAATTTCATGTTCTGAAGTTTCCCTGCAAAGTTATGGGACAATGCAGAAAACGATTTTTCATCCTGAGATAAGGTCGATTCCGGAACGCCAAACATAAAAATGTTGATGACTTTCGGAAAACATTTCAGACAGCTTAGATTTGATGTGGAACTACTAGAAAGGCCCTTTCTGCTATAGTGGGAGGTGAAAATTTCATGTTCTGAAGCTTCCCTGCAAAGTTATGGCACAATGCAGAAAACGCGTTTTCAGCCTGAAAAAAGGTGGGTTCCGGAACGCCAAACATAAAAATGTTGATAACTTTGGAAAACCACTTCAGACAGCTTAGATTTGATGTGCACCTACTAGAAAGACAATTTCTACTATAGTGGTAGGTGAAACTTTCGTGTTCTGAAGCTTTCCTTCAAAGTTATGGCACAATGCAGAAAACGCGTTTTCAGCCTGAGATAAGATGTTTTCCGGAACGCCAAAAATAAAAATGTTGATAACTTTGGAAAAACAATTCAGACAGCTTAGATTTGAGGTGCAACTACTAGAAAGACCCTTTCTGCTATAGTGGGAGGTGACAATTTCATTTTTGAAGCTTTCCTGCAAAGTTATGGCACAATGCAGAAAACGCGTTTTCAGCCTGAGATAAGGTGGGTTCCGGAACGCCAAACATAAAAATGTTGATAACTTTGGAAAAACACATCAGACAGCTTATATTTGATGTGCAACTACTAGAAAGACCCTTTCTGCTATAGTCGGCGGTGAAACTTTCATGTTCTGAGGCTTTCCTGCAAAGTTATGGCAAATTGCGTAAAACGCGTTTTCAGCCTGAGACAAGGTTGTTTCTGGAACGCCAAATATAAAAATGGTGATAACTTCGGAAAAACACTTCAAACAGCTTAGATTTGACGTGCAACTACTAGAAAGACCCTTTCTGTTATAGTGGGAGGTGAAAATTTCATGTTCTAAAGGTTCCCTGCAAAGTTATGGCACAATGCGTAAAACGCGTTTTAAGCCTGAGATTAGGTCGATTCCGGAACGCCAAACATAGAAATGTTGATAACTTTCGAAATACACTTCAGACAGATTAGATTTGATGTGCAACTACTAGAAAGACCCTTTCTGCTATATTGGGAGGTCAAAATTTCATGTTCTGTTCTTCCCTGCAAAGTTATGGGACAATGCAGAAAACGATTTTTCATCCTGTGATAAGGTCGATTCCGGAACGCCAAACATAAAAATGTTGATAACTTTCGAAAAACACTTCAGACAGCTTAGATTTGATGTGCAACTACTAGAAATACCCTTTCTCCTCTAGTGGGACGTGAAAATTTCATGTTCTAAACCTTCCCTGCAAAGTTATGGCACAATGCAGAAAACGCGTTTTCAGCCTGAGAAAAGGTCGATTCCGGAACGCCAAACATAAGAATGTTGATAACTTTGGAAAAACACTTCAAACAGCTTAGATTTGATGTGCAACTACTAGAAAGACACTTTCTGCTATAGTGGGAGGTGAAAATTTCATGTTCTGAAGCTTCCCTGCAAAGTTATGGCACAATGCAGAAAACGCGTTTTAAGCGTGAGATAAGGCGAGTTCCGGAACGCCAAACATAAAAATGTTGATAACTTTGGAACAACTCATCAGACAGCTAAGATTTGATGGCAAGTTATGGCACAATGCAGAAAACGCGTTTTCAGCCTCCGTGTCCCTCGCGATGTCCTGTGGGGGGTGCTCCGGGAATATGGGGTGCGGGACCCTCTGCTAGGGGCTGTCCGCTCCTTGTATGACTGGAGCAGGAGCATGGTTCGCATTGCCGGCAGGAAATCAGACCTGTTCCCGGTGCATGTTGGTCTCCGCCAGGGCTGCCCTTTGTCACCGGTTCTGTTCATCACTTTTATGGACAGAATTTCTAGGCGTAGCCAGGGGTCGGAGGGGATCCGGTTCGGGAACCACAGAATTTCATCTCTGCTATTTGCGGACGATGTTGTTCTGCTGGCCTCATCGGACCGGGACCTTCAGCATGCGCTGCGTCGGTTTGCAGCCGAGTGTGAAGCGGCCGGAATGAGGATCAGTACCTCCAAGTCTGAGGCCATGGTTCTCGACCGGAACACGGTGGTTTGCTCTCTCCAGGTTGGTGGAGAGTTCTTGCCTCAAGTGGCGGAGTTTATGTATCTCGTGGTCTTGTTCTCGAGTGAGGGAAAAAGGGAGCGTGAGATTGATAGACGGGTTGGTGCAGCGGCAACAGTGATGCGGTCGCTGTATCGGACCGTCGTGGTGAAGAGAGAGCTGAGTCACAAGACGAAGCTCTCGATTTACCGATCGATCTACGTTCCCACCCTCACCTATGGTCACGAGCTTTGGGTAGTGACCGAAAGGATGGGATCGCGGATACAAGCCGCTGAGATGAGTTTCCTCCGCAGGGTGGCTGGGCGCACCCTTAGAGATAGGGTGAGGAGTTCGGTCATCCGGGAGGAGCTCGGGGTGGAGCCGCTGCTCCTCCACATCGAGAGGAACCAGCTGAGGTGGCTCGGGCATCTGATCCGGATGCCCCCTGGACGCCTCCCTGGGGAGGTGTTCCGGGCATGTCCTACCGGGAGGAGACCCCGGGGAAGACCCAGGACTCGCTGGAGAGATTATGTCTCCGGTCTGGCCTGGGAACGCCTCGGGATCCCCCGGGAGGAGCTGGAGGAGGTTTGTGCGGACCGGGAAGTTTGGGCTTCCTTGCTCCGAATGCTGCCTCCGCGACCCGACCCCGGATAAGCGGCAGAAGAAGGTGAAGGTGAAGGTGAAGGCGTTTTCAGCCTGAGATAAGGTGGATACCAGAACGCCAAACATAAAAATGTTGATAACATTGGAAATACACTTCAGACAGCTTAGATTTGATCTGCAACTACTAGAAAGACCCTTTTTGCTATATTGGGAAGTCAAAATTTCATGTTCTAAAGCTTCCCTGCAAAGTTATGGCACAATGCAGAAAACGCGTTTTCAGACTGAGAAAAGGTCGATTCCGGAACGCCAAACATAAGACTGTTGATAACTTTGGAAAAACACTTCAAACAGCTTAGATTTCATGTGCAACTACTAGAAAGACCCTTTCTGCTATAGTGGGAGGTGAAAATTTCATGTTCTGAAGCTTTCATGCAAAGTTATGGCAAATTGCGTAAAACGCGTTTTCAGCCTGAGATAAGGTTGTTTCTGGAACGCCAAACATAAAAATGGGGTTAACTTTGGAAAAACACTTCAAACAGCTTAGATTTGATGTGCAACTACTAGTAAGACCCTTTCTGCTATAGTTGGAGGAGAAAATTTCATGTTCTGAAGTTTCCATGCAAAGTTATGGCACAATGCAGAAAACACGTTTTCAGTCTGAGATAAGGTCGATTCCGGAACGCCAAACATAAGAATGTTGATAACTTTGGAAATACACTTCAGACAGCTTAGATTTGATGTGCAACTGCTGGAAAGAGCCTTTCTGCTATAGTGGAAATTCAAATTTCATGTTCTGAAGCTTCCCTGCAAAGTTATGGCACATTGCAGAAAACGCGTTTTCAGCCTGAGATAAGGTCGATTCAGGAACGCCAAACATAAAAATGTTGATTACTTTGGAAAAACACTTCAGACAGCTTAGATTTGATGCACAACTACTAGAAAGACCCTTTCTGCTATATTGGGAGGTCAGAATTTCATGTTCTGAAGCTTCCCTGCAAAGTTATGGGACAACGCAGAAAACGATTTTTCATCCTGAGATAAGGTCGATTCCGGGAAGCCAAACATAAAAATGTTGATAACTTTGGAAAAACACTTCAGACAGCTTAGATTTGATGTGCAACTGCTGGAAAGAACCTTTCTGCTATCGTGGAAGTTGAAAAGTTCATGTTCTGAAGTCTCCCTGCAAAGTTATGGCACAATGCAGAAAACGCGTTTTCAGCCTGAGATAAGGTGGGTTCCAGAACGCCAAACATAAAAATGTTGATAACTTTGGAAAAACACTTCAGACAGCTTAGATTTGATGCGCAACTACTAGAAAGACCCTTTCTGCTGAAGTGGGAGGTGAAAATTTCATGTTCTGAAGCTTTCCTGCAAAGTTATGGCAAATTGCGTAAAACGCGTTTTCAGCCTGAGATAAGGTTGTTTCTGGAACGCCAAACATAAAAATGGTGTTAACTTTGGAAAAACACTTCAAACAGCTTAGATTTGATGTGCAACTACTAGAAAGACCCTTTCTGCTAAAGTGGGAGGTGAAAATTTCATGTTCTAAAGCTTCATTGCAAAGTTATGGCACAATGCAGAAAACGCGTTTTCAGCCTGAGATAAGGTGGATACCAGAAAGCCAAACATAAAAATGTTGATAACTTTGGAAAAACACTTCAAACAGCTTAGATTTGACGTGCAACTACTAGAAAGACCCATTCTGCTATAGTTGGAGGAGAAAATTGCATGTTCTGAAGTCTCCCTGCAAAGTTATGGCACAATGCAGAAAACCCGTTTTCAGCCCGAGATGAGGTGGGTTCCAGAACGCTAAACATAAAAATGTAGATAACTTTGGAAAAACACTTCAGACAGCTTAGATTTGATGTGAAACTACTAGAAAGCCACTTTCTGCTATAGTGGGAGGTGAAAATTTCATGTTCTGAAGCTTTCCTGCAAAGTTATGGCAAATTGCGTAAAACGCGTTTTCAGCCTGAGATAAGGTTGTTTCTGGAACGCCAAACATAAAAATGGTGTTAACTTTGGAAAAACACTTCAAACAGCTTAGATTTGATGTGCAACTACTAGAAAGACCCTTTCTGCTACAGTGGGAGGTGAAAATTTCATGTTCTGAAGCATCCTTGCAAAGTTATGCCACAATGCAGGAAACGCGTTTTCAGCCTGAGATAAGGTCGATTCCGGAACGCCAAACATAAAAATATTGATAACTTTGGAAAAACACTTGAGACAGCTTAGATTTGATGTGCAACTACTAGAAAGACCCTTTCTGCTATAGTGGGAGTTGAAAATTTCATGTTCTGAAGCTTTCCTGCAAAGTTATGGCACAATGCGTAAAACGCGTTTTCAGCCTGAGATAAGGTTGATTCCGGAACGCCAAACATAAGAATGTTGAGAACTTTGGAAAAAATCACTTCAGACAGCTTAGATTTGATGCGCAACTACTAGAAAGAACCTTTCTGCTATAGTTGGAGGTGAAAATTTCATGTTCTGAAGTTTTCCTCCAAAGTTATGGCACAATGCAGAAAACACGTTTTCAGTCTGAGATAAGGTTGATTCCGGAACGCCAAACATAAGAATGTTGATAACTTTGCAAAAACACTTCAGACAACTTAGATTTTATGTGCAACTATTAGAAAGACCCTTTCTGCTATAGTGGGAGGTGAAAATTTCATGTTCTGTGGCTTTCGTGCAAAGTTATGGCAAAATGCGTAAAACGCGTTTTCAGCTTGAGATAAGGTTGATTCCGGAACGCCAAACATAAGAATGTTGATAACTTTGGAAAAACACTTCAGAGAGCTTAGATTTGATGTGCAACTCCTAGAAAGACCCTTTCTGCTACAGTGGGGGGTGAAAATTTCATGTTCTGAAGCATCCCTGCAAAGTTATGCCACAATGCAGGAAAGGCGTTTTCAGCCTGAGATAAGGTCGATTCCGGAACGCCAAACATAAAAATATTGATAACTTTGGAAAAACACTTGAGACAGCTTAGATTTGATGTGCAACTACTAGAAAGACCCTTTCTGCTATCGTGGGATGTTAAAATTTCATGTTCTGAAGCTTCCCTGCAAAGTGATGGCACAATGCTGAAAACGCGTTTTCAGCCTGAGATAAGGTTGATTCTGGAACGCCAAACACAAGAATGTTGATAACTTTGGAAAAACACTTCAGACAGGTTAGATTTGATGTGCAACTACTAGAAGGACCCTTTCTGCTATAGTGGCAGGTTAAAATGTCATGTTCTGAAGCTTCCCTGCAAAGTTATGGGACAATGCAGAAAACGATTTATCATCCTGAGATAAGGTCGATTCCGGAACGCCAAACATAAAAATGTTGATAACTCAGGAAAAACTCTACAGACAGCTTAGATTTGATGTGCAACTACTAGAAAGACCCTTTCTGCTATAGTGGGAGTTGAAAATTTCATGTTCTGAAGCTTTCCTGCAAAGTTATGGCACAATGCGTAAAACGCGTTTTCAGCCTGAGATAAGGTTGATTCCGGAACGCCAAACATAAAAATGTTGATAACTTTCGAAAAACACTTCAGACAGCTTAGATTTGTTGGGCAACTACTAGAAATACCCTTTCTGCTCTAGTGGGAGGTGAAAATTTCATGTTCTAAAGCTTCCCTGCAAAGTTATGGCACAATGCAGAAAACGCGTTTTAAGCGTGAGATAAGGAGCGTTCCGGAACGCCAAACATAAAAATGTTGATAACTTTGGAACAACACATCAGACAGCTTAGATTTGATGTGCAACTTCTCGAAAGACCCTTTCTGCTATAGTGGGAGGTGAAAATATCATGTTCTGAAGCTTCCCTGCAAAGTTATGGCACAATGCGTAAAACGCGTTTTCAGCCTGAGATGAGGTTGATTTCAGAACGCCAAACATAAAAATGTTGATAACTCAGGAAAAACTCTACAGACAGCATAGATTTCATGTGCAACTACTAGAAATACCCTTTCTGACATAGTGGGAGGAGAAAATTTCATGTTCTGAAGTCTCCTTGCAAAGTTATGGCACAATGCAGAAAACGCGTTTTCAGCCTGAGATAAGGTGGGTTCCAGAACGCCAAACATAAAAATGTAGATAACTTTGGAAAAACACTTCAGACAGCTTAGGTTTGATGTGCAACTACTAGAACGCCACTTTCTGCTATAGTGGGAAGTGAAAATTTCATGTTCTGAAGCTTTCCTGCAAAGTTATGCCACAATGCGTAAAACGCGTTTTCAGCCTGAGATGAGGTTGATTTCAGAACGCCAAACATATAAATGGTGTTAACTTTGGAAAAACACTTAAAACAGCTTAGATTTGATGTGCAACTACTAGAAAGACCCATTCTGCTATAGTGGGAGGTGAAAATTTCATGTTCTGAAGCTTCCCTGCAAAGTTATGGCACAATGCAGACAACACGTTTTCAGCCTGAGATAAGGTGGGTTCCAGAACACCAAATATAACAATGTTGATAACTTTGGAAAAACACTTCAGACAGCTTAGATTTGATGTGCAACTACTAGAAAGACCCTATCTGCTATAGTGGGAGGCGAACATTTCATGTTCTGAAGCTTCCCTGAAAAGTTATGGCACAATGCAGAAAACGCGTTTTCAGCCTGAGATTAGGTGGGTTCCAGAACGCCAAACATAAAAATGTTGATAACTTTGGAAAAACACTTCAGACAGCTTAGATTTGATATGCAACTACTAGAAAGACCCTATCTGCTACAATGGGAGGTGAAAATTTCATGTTCTGAAGCATCCCTGCAAAGTTATGCCACAATGCAGGAAACGCGTTTTCAGCCTGAGATAAGGTCGATTCCGGAACGCCAAACATAAAAATGTTGATAACTTTGGATAAACACTTCAGACAGTTTAGATTTGATGTGCAACTCCTAGAAAGACCATTTCTGCTATTGTGGGATGTGAAAATTTCGTGTTCTGAATCTTGCCTGCAAAGTTATGGCACAATGCAGAAAACACGTCTTCAGCCTGAGATAAGATAGATTCCGGTACGCCAAACATAAAAATGTTGATAACTTTGGAAAAACACTTCAGACTGCTTAGATTTTATGTGCAACTACTAGAAAGACCCTTTCTGATATAGTGGGTGGTGAAAATTCGATGATCTGAAGCTTCCCACCAAAGTTATGGCACAATGCGTAAAACGCGTTTTCAGCCTGAGATGAGGTCGATTCCGGAACGCCAAACATAAAAATGTTGATAACTTTGGAAAAACACTTCAGACAGCTGAGGTTTGATGTGCAACTACAAGACAGACCCTTTCTGCTATAGTGGGAGGTGAAAATTTCATGTTCTGAAGCTTTATGCAAAGTTATGGCACAATGCGTAAAACGCGTTTTCAGCCTGAGATAAGGTGGGCTCCGGAACGCCAAACATAAGAATGTTGATAACTTTGGAAAAACACTTCAGACAGCTTAGATTTGATGTGCAACTACTAGGAAGACCCTTTCTGCTATAGTTGGAGGTGAAAATTTCATGTTCTAAAGCTTCATTGCAAAGTTATGGCACAATGCAGAAAACGCGTTTTCAGCCTGAGATAAGGTGGATACCAGAATGCCAAACATAAAAATGTCGATAACTTTGGAAATACACTTCAGACAGCTTAGATTTGTTGTGCAACTACTAGAAATACCCTTTCTGCTCTAGTGGGAGGTGAAAATTTCATGTTCTAAAGCTTCCCTGCAAAGTTATGGCACAATGCAGAAAACACGTTTTCTGCCTGAGATAAGGTCGATTCCGGAACGCCAAACATAAAAATGTTGATAACTCAGGAAGAACTCTACAGACAGCTTAGATTTGATGTGCAACTACTAGAAAGACCCTTTCTACTATAGCAGCAAGTGAATATTTCATGTTCTAAAGCTTCCCTGCAAAGTTATGGCACAATGCAGAAAACAAGTTTTAAGCGTGAGATAAGGAGAATTCCGGAACGCCAAACATAAAAATGTTGATAACTTTGGAACAACACATCAGACCGCTTAGATTCGATGTGCAACTACGAGAAAAACTATTTCTGCTATAGTGGGAGGTGAAAATTTCATGTTCTGAAGTTTCCCTGCAAAGTTATGGCACAATGCAGAAAATGCGTTTTCAATAAGGTGCGATCCGGAACGCCAAACAAAAAAATGTTGATAACTTTCGAAAAGCACATCAGACAGCTTAGATTTGTTGTGCAACTACTAGAAAGACCCTTTCTGCAATAGTGGCAGGTTAAAATTTCATGTTCTGAAGCTTCCCTCCAAAGTTATGGCACAATGCAGAAAACGCGTTTACAGCCTGAGATAAGGTGGGTTCCGGAACGCCAAACATAAAAATGTTGATAACTTTGGAAAAACACTTCAGACAGCTTAGATTTGATGTGCAACTGCTGGAAAGAGCCTTTCTGCTATAGTGGAAGTTGAAAATTTCATGTTCTGAAGCTTCCCTGCAAAGTTATGGCACATTGCAGAAAACGCGTTTACAGCCTGAGATAAGGCGGGTTCCGGAACGCCAAACATAAAAATGTTGAAAACCTTCGAAAAACACTTCAGACAGCTTAGATTTGATGTGCAAGTACGAGAAAGACCCTTTCTGCTATAGTGGGAGGTGAAAATTTCATGTTCTGAAGCTTCCCTGCAAAGTTATTGCACAATGCGTAAAACGCGTTTTCAGCCTGAGATAAGGACGATTCCGGAACGCCAAACATAAAAATGTTGATAACTTTGGAAAAACACATCAGACAGCTTAGATTTGATGTGCAACTACTAGAAAGACCCTTTCTGCTATATTGGGAGGTGAAAATTTCATGTTCTGAAACTTCCCTGCAAAGTTGTGGGACAATGCAGAAAATGATTTTTCATCCAGTTAGAAGGTCGATTCCGGAACGCCAAACATAAAAATGTTGATAACTTTCGAAAAACACTTCAGACAGCTTAGATTTGATGTGCAACTACTAGAAATACCCTTTCTGCTCTAGTGGGACGTGAAAATTTCATGTTCTAAAGCTTCCCTGCAAAGTTATGGCACAATGCAGAAAACGCGTTTTCAGCCTGAGAAAAGGTGGGTTCCACAACGCCAAACATAAAAATGTTGATAACTTTGGAAATACACTTCAGACAGCTTAGATTTGATGCGCAACTACTAAAAAGACCGTTTCTGCTATATTGTTACGTCAGAATTTCATGTTCTGAAGCTTCCCTGCAAAGTTATGGGACAATGCAGAAAACGATTTTTCATCCTGAGATAAGGTCGATTCCGGAACGCCAAACATAAAAATGTTGATAACTTTCGAAAAACACTTCAGACAGCTTAGATTTGTGGTGCAACTACTAGAAATACCCTTTCTGCTGAAGTGGGAGGTGAAAATTTCATGTTCTAAAGCTTCCCTGCAAAGTTATGGCACAATGCCGAAAACGCGTTTTCAGCCTGAGATAAGGTCGATTCCGGAACGCCAAACATAAAAATTTTGATAACTCAGGAAAAACTCTACAGACAGCTTAGATTTGATGTGCAACTACTAGAAATACCCTTTCTGCTGAAGTGGGAGGTGAAAATTTCATGTTCTAAAGCTTCCCTGCAATGTTATGGCACAATGCAGAAAACGCGTTTTAAGCCTGAGATAAGGTCGATTCCGGAACGCCAAACATAAAAATGTTGATAACTCAGGAAAAACTCTACAGACAGCTTAGATTTGATGTGCAACTACCAGAAAGACCCTTTCTGCTATAGTGGGAGGTGAAAATTTCATGTTCTGAAGCTTTATGCTAAGTTATGACACAATGCGTAAAACGCGTTTTCAGCCTGAGATAAGGTCGATTCCGGAACGCCAAACATGAAAATGTTGACAACTTTGGAAAAACACTTCAGACAGCTTAGATTTCACGTGCAACTACTAGAAAGACCCTTTCTGCCATTGTGGGAGGTGAAAATTTCATGTTCTGAAGCTTCACGGCAAAGTTATGGCACCATGCGTAAAACGCGTTTACAGCCTGAGATAAGGTCGATTCCGGAATGCCAAACATAAAACTGTTGATAATTTTGGAAAAACACTTCAGACAGCTTAGATTTGATGTGCAACTACTAGAAAGACCCTTTCTGCCATTGTGGGAGGTGAAAAATTAATGTTCTGAAGCTTCCCTGCAAAGTTATGGCACAATGCGTAAAAAGCGTTTTCAGCCTGAGATAAGGTCGATTCCGGAACGCCAAACATAAAAATGTAGATAACTTTGGAAAAACATTTCAGACAGCTTAGATTTGATGTGCAACTACAAGACAGACCCTTTCTGCAATAGTGGGAGGTTAGAATTTCATATTTTGAAGTTTCCTGCAAAGTTATGGCACAATGCAGAAAACGCGTTTTCAGCCCGAGATAAGGTCGTTTCCGAAACGCCAATCTAAAAAATGTTGATAGCTTTGGAAAAACACTTCAGACAGCTTAGATTTGATGTGCAACTACTAGAAAGACCCTATCTGCTATAGTGGGAGGTGAACATTTCATGTTCTGAAGCTTCCCTGAGAAGTTATGGCACAATGCAGAAAACGCGTTTTCAGCCTGAGATAAGGTGGTTTCCAAAACGCCAAACGTAAAAATGTTGATTACTTTGGAATAACACTTCTGACAGCTTAGATTTAATGTGCAACTACTAGAAAGACCCTTTCTGCTATAGTGGGAGGTGAAAATTTCATGTTCTGAAGCTTTATGCAAATTTAAGGCACAATGCGTAAAACACGTTTTCAGCCTGAGATAAGGTCGATTCCGGAACGCCAAACATTAAAATGTGGATAACTTTGGAAAAACACTTCAGACAGCATAAATTTGATGTACAACTACTAGAAAGACCTTTTCTGCTATAGCGCAAGTTTAAAATTTCATGTTCTGAAGCTTCCCTGCAAAGTTATGGCACAATGCAGAAAACGCGTTTTCAGCCTGAGATAAGGTCGATTCCGGTACGCCAAACATAAAAATGTTGATAACTTTGGAAAAACACTTCAGACTGCTTAGATTTGATGTGCAACTACTAGAAAGACCCTTTCTGATATAGTGGGTATTGAAAATTCGATGTTCTGAAGCTTCCCTCCAAAGTTATGGCGTAATGCGTAAAATGCGTTTTCAGTCTGAGATAAGGTCGATTCCGGAACGCCAAACATAAACATGTTCATAATTCTGGAAAAACACTTCAGACAGCTTAGATTTGATGTGCAACTACTAGAAAGACCATTTCTGCCATTGTGGGAGGTGAAAATTCGATGTTCTGAAGCTTCCCTGCAAAGTTATGCCACAATGCAGGAAACGCGTTTTCAGCCTGAGATAAGGTCGATTCCGGAACGCCAAACATAAAAATTTTGATAACTCAGGAAAAACTCTACAGACACCTTAGATTTGATGTGCAACTACTAGAAATACCCTTTCTGCTGAAGTGGGAGGTGAAAATTTCATGTTCTAAAGCTTCCCTGCAATGTTATGGCACAATGCAGAAATCGCGTTTTAAGCCTGAGATAAGGTCGATTCCGGAACGCCAAACATGAAAATGTTGATAACTCAGGAAAAACTCTACAGACAGCTTAGATTTGATGTGCAACTACCAGAAAGACCCTTTCTGCTATAGTGGGAGGTGAAAATTTCATGTTCTGAAGCTTTATGCTAAGTTATGGCACAATGCGTAAAACGCGTTTTCAGCCTGAGATAAGGTCGATTCCGGAATGCCAAACATGAAAATGTTGACAACTTTGGAAAAACACTTCAGACAGCTTAGATTTCATGTGCAACTACTAGAAAGACCCTTTCTGCCATTGTGGGAGGTGAAAATTTCATGTTCTGAAGCTTCACGGCAAAGTTATGGCACCATGCGTAAAACGCGTTTAGAGCCTGAGATAAGGTCGATTCCGGAATGCCAAACATAAAACTGTTGATAATTTTGGAAAAACACTTCAGACAGCTTAGATTTGATGTGCAACTACTAGAAAGACCCTTTCTGCCATTGTGGGAGGTGAAAAATTAATGTTCTGAAGCTTCCCTGCAAAGTTATGGCACAATGCGTAAAAAGCGTTTTCAGCCTGAGATAAGGTCGATTCCGGAACGCCAAACATAAAAATGTAGATAACTTTGGAAAAACATTTCAGACAGCTTCGATTTGATGTGCAACTACAAGACAGACCCTTTCTGCAATAGTGGGAGGTTAGAATTTCATATTTTGAAGTTTCCTGCAAAGTTATGGCACAATGCAGAAAACGCGTTTTCAGCCCGAGATAAGGTCGTTTCCGAAACGCCAATCTAAAAAATGTTGATAGCTTTCGAAAAACACTTCAGACAGCTTAGATTTGATGTGCAACTACTAGAAAGACCCTATCTGCTATAGTGGGAGGTGAACATTTCATGTTCTGAAGCTTCCCTGAGAAGTTATGGCACAATGCAGAAAACGCGTTTTCAGCCTGAGATAAGGTGGTTTCCAAAACGCCAAACGTAAAAATGTTGATTACTTTGGAATAACACTTCTGACAGCTTAGATTTAATGTGCAACTACTAGAAAGACCCTTTCTGCTATAGTGGGAGGTGAAAATTTCATGTTCTGAAGCTTTATGCAAATTTAAGGCACAATGCGTAAAACACGTTTTCAGCCTGAGATAAGGTCGATTCCGGAACGCCAAACATTAAAATGTGGATAACTTTGGAAAAACACTTCAGACAGCATAAATTTGATGTACAACTACAAGAAAGACCTTTTCTGCTATAGCGCAAGTTTAAAATTTCATGTTCTGAAGCTTCCCTGCAAAGTTATGGCACAATGCAGAAATCGCGTTTTCAGCCTGAGATAAGGTCGATTCCGGTACGCCAAACATAAAAATGTTGATAACTTTGGAAAAACACTTCAGACTGCTTAGATTTGATGTGCAACTACTAGAAAAACCCTTTCTGATATAGTGTGTATTGAAAATTCGATGTTCTGAAGCTTCCCTCCAAAGTTATGGCGTAATGCGTAAAGTGCGTTTTCAGTCTGAGATAAGGTCGATTCCGGAACGCCAAACTTAAACATGTTCATAATTCTGGAAAAACACTTCAGACAGCTTAGATTTGATGTGCAACTACTAGAAAGACCATTTCTGCCATTGTGGGAGGTGAAAATTCGATGTTCTGAAGCTTCCCTGCAAAGTTATGCCACAATGCAGGAAACGCGTTTTCAGCCTGAGAGAAGGTCGATTCCGGAACGCCAAACATAAAAATATTGATAACTTTGGAAAAACTCTTTAGACAGCTTAGATTTGATGTGCAACTACTAGAAAGAGCCTTTCTGCTATAGTGGGAGTTGAAAATTTCATGTTCTGAAGCTTTCCTGCAAAGTTATGGCACAATGCAGGAAACGCGTTTTCAGCCTGAGAGAAGGTTGATTCCGGAACGCCAAACTTAAAAATGTTGATTACTTTGGAAAAACACTTCAAACAGCTTAGATTTGATGTGCAACTACTAGAAAGACCCTTTCTGCTATAGTGGGATGTAGAAATTTCATGTTCTGAAGCTTCCCTGCAAAGTTATGGCACAATGCAGAAAACGCGTTTTCAGCCTGAGATAAGGTGGGTACCAGAACGCCAAACATAAAAATGTTGATAACTTTGGAAAAACAATTCAAACAGCTTCGATTTGATGTGCAACTACTAGAAAGACCCTTTCTGCTATCGTGGGAGGTGAAAATTTCATGTTCTGAAGCTTCCCTGCAAAGTTATGTCACAATGCAGAAAACGGGTTTTCAGCCTCACATAAGGTCAATTCCGGAACGCCAAACATAAAAATGTTAATAACTTCGGAAAAACACTTCAGACAGCTTAGATTTGATGTGCAACTACTAGAAAGACCATTTCTGCCATTGTGGGAGGTGAAAATTCGATGTTCTGAAGCTTCCCTGCAAAGTTATGCCACAATGCAGGAAACGCGTTTTCAGCCTGAGAGAAGGTCGATTCCGGAACGCCAAACATAAAAATATTGATAACTTTGGAAAAACTCTTTAGACAGCTTAGATTTGATGTGCAACTACTAGAAAGAGCCTTTCTGCTATAGTGGGAGTTGAAAATTTCATGTTCTGAAGCTTTCCTGCAAAGTTATGGCACAATGCAGGAAACGCGTTTTCAGCCTGAGAGAAGGTTGATTCCGGAACGCCAAACTTAAAAATGTTGATTACTTTGGAAAAACACTTCAAACAGCTTAGATTTGATGTGCAACTACTAGAAAGACCCTTTCTGCTATAGTGGGATGTAGAAATTTCATGTTCTGAAGCTTCCCTGCAAAGTTATGGCACAATGCAGGAAACGCGTTTTCAGCCTGAGATAAGGTGGGTACCAGAACGCCAAACATAAAAATGTTGATAACTTTGGAAAAACAATTCAAACAGCTTCGATTTGATGTGCAACTACTAGAAAGACCCTTTCTGCTATCGTGGGAGGTGAAAATTTCATGTTCTGAAGCTTCCCTGCAAAGTTATGTCACAATGCAGAAAACGGGTTTTCAGCCTCACATAAGGTCAATTCCGGAACGCCAAACATAAAAATGTTAATAACTTCGGAAAAACACTTCAGACAGCTTAGATTTGATGTGCAAGTACTAGAAAGACCCTTTCTGCTATAGTGGGAGGTGAGAATTTCATGTTCTGAAGCTTTCCTGCAAAGTTATGGCACAATGCGTAAAACGCGTTTTCAGCCTGAGATAAGGTTGATTCCGGAACGCCAAACATAAAAATGTTGATAACTTGGGAAAAACACTTCAAACAGCTTAGATTTGATGTGCAACTACTAGAAAGACCCTTTCTGATATAGTGGGTGGTAAATATTCGATGATCTGAAGCTTCGCACCAAAGATATGGCACAATGCGTAAAACGCGTTTTCAGCCTGTGATAAGGTCGATTCCGGAACGCCAAACATAAAAATGTTCATAATTCTGGAAAAACACTTCAGACAGCTTAGATTTGATGTGCAACTACTAGACAGACCATTTCTGCCATTGTGGGAGGTGAAAATTCGATGTTCTGAAGCTTCCCTGCAAAGTTATGCGACAATGCAGGAAACGCGTTTTCAGCCTGAGATAAGGTCGATTCCGGAACGCCAAACATAAAAATGTTGATAACTTTGGAAAAACACTTCGTACTGCTTAGATTTGATGTGCAACTACTAGAAAGACCCTTTCTGCTATAGTGGGAGGTTAAAAGTTCATGTTCTGAAGCTTCCCTGCAAAGTTATGTCACAATGCAGAAAACGCGTTTTCAGCCTCACATAAGGTCAATTCCGGAACGCCAAACATAAAAATGTTCATAACTTCGGAAAAACACTTCAGACAGTTAGGATTTGATGTACAAGTACTAGAAAGACCCTTTCTGCTATAGTGGGAGGTGAAAATATCATGTTCTGAAGCTTTCCTGCAAAGTTATGGCACAATGCGCAAAACGCGTTTTCAGCCAGAGATAAGGTCGATTCCGGAACGCCAAACATAAAAAGGTTCATAATTCTGGAAAAACACTTCAGACAGCTTAGATTTGATTTGCAACTACAGAGAGACCCGTTATGCTATAGTGGGAGGTGAAAATGTCATGTTCTGAAGCTTCCCTGCAAAGTTATGGCACAATTCAGAAAACGCGTTTTCAGCCTGAGAAAAGGTCGATTCAGGAACACCAAACATAAAACTGTTGAAAACTTACGAAAAACACTTCAGACAGCTTAGATTTGATGTGCAACTACTAGAAAGACCCTTTCTGCTGTAGTGGGAAATGAACATTTCATGATCTGAAGCTTCCCTGCAAAGTTATGGCACAATGCAGAAAACGCGTTTTCAGCCTGAGATAAGGTCGATTCAGGAACACCAAACATAAAAATGTTGAAAACTTTCGAAAAACACTTCAGACAGCTTAGATTTGATGCGCAACTACGAGAAAGACCCTTTCTGCTATAGTGGGAGGTGAAAATTTCATGTTCTGAAGCTTCGCTGCAAAGTTCTGGCACAATGCGTAAAACTCGTTTTCAGCCTGAGATGAGGTTGATTTCAGAACGACAAACATAAAAATGTTGCTAACTTTGGAAAAACACTTCAGACAGCTTAGATTTGATGTGCAACTACTAGAAAGACCCTTTCTGATATAGTGGGTGGTAAATATTCGATGATCTGAAGCTTCGCACCAAAGTTATGGCACAATGCGTAAAACGCGTTTTCAGCCTGTGATAAGGTCGATTCCGGAACGCCAAACAAAAAAATGTTCATAATTCTGGAAAAACACTTCAGACAGCTTAGATTTGATGTGCAACTACTAGACAGACCATTTCTGCCATTGTGGGAGGTGAAAATTCGATGTTCTGAAGCTTCCCTGCAAAGTTATGCGACAATGCAGGAAACGCGTTTTCAGCCTGAGATAAGGTCGATTCCGGAACGCCAAACATAAAAATGTTGATAACTTTGGAAAAACACTTCGTACTGCTTAGATTTGATGTGCAACTACTAGAAAGACCCTTTCTGCTATAGTGGGAGGTTAAAAGTTCATGTTCTGAAGCTTCCCTGCAAAGTTATGTCACAATGCAGAAAACGCGTTTTCAGCCTCACATAAGGTCAATTCCGGAAAGCCAAACATAAAAATGTTCATAACTTCGGAAAAACACTTCAGACAGCTAGGATATGATGTACAAGTACTAGAAAGACCCTTTCTGCTATAGTGGGAGGTGAAAATATCATGTTCTGAAGCTTTCCTGCAAAGTTATGGCACAATGCGCAAAACGCGTTTTCAGCCAGAGATAAGGTCGATTCCGGAACGCCAAACATAAAAATCTTGATAACTTTAGAAAAACACTTCAGACAGCTTAGATTTGTTGTGCAACTACTAGAAATACCCTTTCTGCTGAAGTGGGAGGTGAAAATTTCATGTTCTAAAGCTTCCCTGCAAAGTTATGGCACAATGCCGAATACGCGTTTTCAGCCTGAGATAAGGTCGATTCCGGAACGCCAAACATAAAAATTTTGATAACTCAGGAAAAACTCTACAGACAGCTTAGATTTGATGTGCAAATACTAGAAATACCCTTTCTGCTGAAGTGGGAGGTGAAAATTTCATGTTCTAAAGCTTCCCTGCAATGTTATGGCACAATGCAGAAAACGCGTTTTAAGCCTGAGATAAGGTCGATTCCGGAACGCCAAACATAAAAATGTTGATAACTCAGGAAAAACTCTACAGACAGCTTAGATTTGATGTGCAACTACCAGAAAGACCCTCTCTGCTATAGTGGGAGGTGAAAATTTCATGTTCTGAAGCTTCCTTACAAAGTTATGGCACAATGCAGAAAATGCGTTTTCAGCCTGAGATAATGTTGATTCCGGAACGCCAAACGTAAAACTGTTGATAATTTTGGAAAAACACTTCAGACAGCTTAGATTTGATGTGCAACTACTAGAAAGACCCTTTCTGCCATTGTGGGAGGTGAAAAATTAATGTTCTGAAGCTTCCCTGCAAAGTTATGGCACAATGCGTAAAAAGCGTTTTCAGCCTGAGATAAGGTCGATTCCGGAACGCCAAACATAAAAATGTAGATAACTTTGGAAAAACATTTCAGACAGCTTAGATTTGATGTGCAACTACAAGACAGACCCTTTCTGCAATAGTGGGAGGTTAGAATTTCATATTTTGAAGTTTCCTGCAAAGTTATGGCACAATGCAGAAAACGCGTTTTCAGCCCGAGATAAGGTCGTTTCCGAAACGCCAATCTAAAAAATGTTGATAGCTTTCGAAAAACACTTCAGACAGCTTAGATTTGATGTGCAACTACTAGAAAGACCCTATCTGCTATAGTGGGAGGTGAACATTTCATGTTCTGAAGCTTCCCTGAGAAGTTATGGCACAATGGAGAAAACGCGTTTTCAGCCTGAGATAAGATGGGTTCCGGAACGCCAAACATAAAAATGTTGATAACTTTGGAAAAACATTTCAGACAGCTTAGATTTGATGTGCAACTACTAGAAAGACCCTTTCTGCCATTGTGGGAGGTGAAAATTTGATTTTCTGAAGCTTCCCTGCAAAGTTATGGCACCATGCGTAAAACGCGTTTTCAGGCTGAGATAAGGTCGATTCCGAAACGCCAAACATAAAAATGTAGATAACTTTGGAAAAACACTTCAGACAGCTTAGATTTGAAGTGCAACGACTAGAAAGACCGTTTCTGCTATTGTGGGAGGTGAAAATTTCATGTTCTGAAGCTTTATGCAAAGTTATGGCACAATGCAGAAAACACGTCTTCAGCCTGAGATAAGATAGATTCCGGTACGCCAAACATAAAAATGTTGATAACTTTGGAAAAACACTTCAGACAGCTGAGATTTGATGTGCAACTACAAGACAGACCCTTTCTGCTATAGTGGGAGGTGAAAATTTCATGTTCTGAAGCTTTATGCAAAGTTATGGCACAATGCGTAAAACGCGTTTTCAGCCAGAGATAAGGTGGGTTCCCCAAGGCCAAACATAAAAATGTTGATAACTTTGGAAAAACACTTCAGACCGCATAGATTTGATGTGCAACTTCTAGAAAGACCCTTTCTGCTAGAGTGGGAGGTGAAAATTTCATGTTCTGAAGCTTTATGCAAATTTAAGGCACAATGCGTAAAACACGTTTTCAGCCTGAGATAAGGTCGATTCCGGAACGCCAAACATTAAAATGTGGATAACTTTGGAAAAACACTTCAGACAGCATAAATTTGATGTACAACTACTAGAAAGACCTTTTCTGCTATAGCGCAAGTTTAAAATTTCATGTTCTGAAGCTTCCCTGCAAAGTTATGGCACAATGCAGAAAACGCGTTTTCAGCCTGAGATAAGGTCGATTCCGGGACGCCAAACATAAAAATGTTGATAACTTTGGAAAAACACTTCAGACTGCTTAGATTTGATGTGCAACTACTAGAAAGACCCTTTCTGATATAGTGGGTATTGAAAATTCGATGTTCTGAAGCTTCCCTCCAAAGTTATGGCGTAATGCGTAAAATGCGTTTTCAGTCTGAGATAAGGTCGATTCCGGAACGCCAAACATATACATGTTCATAATTCTGGAAAAACACTTCAGACAGCTTAGATTTGATTTGCAACTACAGAGAGACCCGTTATGCTATAGTGGGAGGTGAAAATGTCATGTTCTGAAGCTTCCCTGCAAAGTTATGGCACAATTCAGAAAACGCGTTTTCAGCCTGAGAAAAGGTCGATTCAGGAACACCAAACATAAAACTGTTGAAAACTTTCGAAAAACACTTCAGACAGCTTAGATTTGATGTGCAACTACTAGAAAGACCCTTTCTGCTGTAGTGGGAAATGAACATTTCATGATCTGAAGCTTCCCTGCAAAGTTATGGCACAATGCAGAAAACGCGTTTTCAGCTTGAGATAAGGTCGATTCAGGAACACCAAACATAAAAATGTTGAAAACTTTCGAAAAACACTTCAGACAGCTTAGATTTGATGTGCAACTACGAGAAAGACCCTTTCTGCTATAGTGGGAGGTGAAAATTTCATGTTCTGAAGCTTCGCTGCAAAGTTCTGGCACAATGCGTAAAACTCGTTTTCAGCCTGAGATGAGGTTGATTTCAGAACGACAAACATAAAAATGTTGCTAACTTTGGAAAAACACTTCAGACAGCTTAGATTTGATGTGCAACTACTAGAAAGACCCTTTCTGATATAGTGGGTGGTAAATATTCGATGATCTGAAGCTTCGCACCAAAGTTATGGCACAATGCGTAAAACGCGTTTTCAGCCTGTGATAAGGTCGATTCCGGAACGCCAAACATAAAAATGTTCATAATTCTGGAAAAACACTTCAGACAGCTTAGATTTGATGTGCAACTACTAGACAGACCATTTCTGCCATTGTGGGAGGTGAAAATTCGATGTTCTGAAGCTTCCCTGCAAAGTTATGCGACAATGCAGGAAACGCGTTTTCAGCCTGAGATAAGGTCGATTCCGGAACGCCAAACATAAAAATGTTGATAACTTTGGAAAAACACTTCGTACTGCTTAGATTTGATGTGCAACTACTAGAAAGACCCTTTCTGCTATAGTGGGAGGTTAAAAGTTCATGTTCTGAAGCTTCCCTGCAAAGTTATGTCACAATGCAGAAAACGCGTTTTCAGCCTCACATAAGGTCAATTCCGGAACGCCAAACATAAAAATGTTCATAACTTCGGAAAAACACTTCAGACAGCTAGGATTTGATGTACAAGTACTAGAAAGACCCTTTCTGCTATAGTGGGAGGTGAAAATATCATGTTCTGAAGCTTTCCTGCAAAGTTATGGCACAATGCGCAAAACGCGTTTTCAGCCAGAGATAAGGTCGATTCCGGAACGCCAAACATAAAAAGGTTCATAATTCTGGAAAAACACTTCAGACAGCTTAGATTTGATTTGCAACTACAGAGAGACCCGTTATGCTATAGTGGGAGGTGAAAATGTCATGTTCTGAAGCTTCCCTGCAAAGTTATGGCACAATTCAGAAAACGCGTTTTCAGCCTGAGAAAAGGTCGATTCAGGAACACCAAACATAAAACTGTTGAAAACTTTCGAAAAACACTTCAGACAGCTTAGATTTAATGTGCAACTACTAGAAAGACCCTTTCTGCTGTAGTGGGAAATGAACATTTCATGATCTGAAGCTTCCCTGCAAAGTTATGGCACAATGCAGAAAACGCGTTTTCAGCCTGAGATAAGGTCGATTCAGGAACACCAAACATAAACATGTTGAAAACTTTCGAAAAACACTTCAGACAGCTTAGATTTGATGTGCAACTACGAGAAAGACCCTTTCTGCTATAGTGGGAGGTGAAAATTTCATGTTCTGAAGCTTCGCTGCAAAGTTCTGGCACAATGCGTAAAACTCGTTTTCAGCCTGAGATGAGGTTGATTTCAGAACGACAAACATAAAAATGTTGCTAACTTTGGAAAAACACTTCAGACAGCTTAGATTTGATGTGCAACTACTAGAAAGACCCTTTCTGATATAGTGGGTGGTAAATATTCGATGATCTGAAGCTTCGCACCAAAGTTATGGCACAATGCGTAAAACGCGTTTTCAGCCTGTGATAAGGTCGATTCCGGAACGCCAAACATAAAAATGTTCATAATTCTGGAAAAACACTTCAGACAGCTTAGATTTGATGTGCAACTACTAGACAGACCATTTCTGCCATTGTGGGAGGTGAAAATTCGATGTTCTGAAACTTCCCTGCAAAGTTATGCGACAATGCAGGAAACGCGTTTTCAGCCTGAGATAAGGTCGATTCCGGAACGCCAAACATAAAAATGTTGATAACTTTGGAAAAACACTTCGTACTGCTTAGATTTGATGTGCAACTACTAGAAAGACCCTTTCTGCTATAGTGGGAGGTTAAAAGTTCATGTTCTGAAGCTTCCCTGCAAAGTTATGTCACAATGCAGAAAACGCGTTTTCAGCCTCACATAAGGTCAATTCCGGAACGCCAAACATGAAAATGTTCATAACTTCGGAAAAACACTTCAGACAGCTAGGATTTGATGTACAAGTACTAGAAAGACCCTTTCTGCTATAGTGGGAGGTGAAAATATCATGTTCTGAAGCTTTCCTGCAAAGTTATGGCACAATGGGCAAAACGCGTTTTCAGCCAGAGACAAGGTCGATTCCGGAACGCCAAACATAAAAAGGTTCATAATTCTGGAAAAACACTTCAGACAGCTTAGATTTGATTTGCAACTACCAGAGAGACCCGTTATGCTATAGTGGGAGGTGAAAATGTCATGTTCTGAAGCTTCCCTGCAAAGTTATGGCACAATTCAGAAAACGCGTTTTCAGCCTGAGAAAAGGTCGATTCAGGAACACCAAACATAAAACTGTTGAAAACTTTCGAAAAACACTTCAGACAGCTTAGATTTGATGTGCAACTACTAGAAAGACCCTTTCTGCTGTAGTGGGAAATGAACATTTCATGATATGAAGCTTCCCTGCAAAGTTATGGCACAATGCAGAAAACGCGTTTTCAGCCTGAGATAAGGTCGATTCAGGAACACCAAACATAAAAATGTTGAAAACTTTCGAAAAACACTTCAGACAGCTTAGATTTGATGTGCAACTACGAGAGAGACCCTTTCTGCTATAGTGGGAGGTGAAAATTTCATGTTCTGAAGCTTCGCTGCAAAGTTCTGGCACAATGCGTAAAACTCGTTTTCAGCCTGAGATGAGGTTGATTTCAGAACGACAAACATAAAAATGTTGCTAACTTTGGAAAAACACTTCAGACAGCTTAGATTTGATGTGCAACTACTCGAAGGACCATTTCTGCTATAGTGGGAGGTGTAAATTTCATGTTCTGAAGATTCCCTGCAAAGTTATGGCAGAATGCGTAAATCGTGTTTTCAGCCTGAGATAAGGTCGATTCCTGAACGCCAAACATAAAAATGTTGAAAACTTTGGAAAAACACTTCAGACAGCTTAGATTTGATGTGCAACTACTAGAAAGACCCTTTCTGCTATAGTGGGAGGTGAAAATTTCATGTTCTGACGCTATACTGCAAAGTTATGGCACAATGCAGAAAATGCGTTTTCAGCCTGAGATAAGGTCGATTCCGGAATGCCAAACATAAAAATGTTGATAACTTTGGAAAAACACTTCAGACAGCTTAGATTTGATGTGCAACTACTAGAAAGACCCATTCTGCGATAGTGGGAGTTGAAAATTTCATGTTCAGAAGCTTCCCTGCAAAGTTATGGCACATTGCAAAAAACGCGTTTTCAGCCTGAAATAAGTTAGATTCAGGAACGCCAAACACAAAAATGTTGAAAACTTTCAAAAAACACTTCAGACAGTTTAGATTTGAAGTGCAAGTACGAGAAAGACCCTTTCTGCTATAATGGGAATTGAAAATTTCATGTTCTGAAGCTTTCCTCCAAAGTTATGGCACAATGCAGAAAACGCGCTCACAGCCTGAGATAAGGTGGGTTCCGTAACGCCAAACATAAAAATGTTGATAACTTTGGAAAAACACTTCAGACAGCTAAGATTTGATGTGTAAATACTAGAAAGACCCTTTCTGCTATAGTGGGAGGTGAAAACTTCATGTTCTGAAGCTTCCCTGCAAAGCTATGACACAATTCCGAAAACGCGTTTTCAGCCTGAGATAAGGTCGATTCCGGAACGAAAAACATAAAAATGTTGATAACTTCGGAAAAACACATCAGACAGCTTAGATTTCATTTGCAACTACGACAAAGACCCTTTCTGCTATAGTGGTTTGTGAAAATTCGATGTTCGGACGCTTCCCGGCAAAGTTATGGAACAGTGCGTTAAACGCATTTTCAGCCTGAGATAAGGTCGATTCCGGAACGCCAAACATAAAAATGTTGTTAACTTTGGAAAAACACGTCAGACAGCTTAGATTTGACTTGCAACTACTAGAAAGACCCTTTCTGCTATAGTGGGAGGTGAAAATTTCATGTTCTGAAGCTTCCCTGCAAAGTTATGGCACAATGCAGAAAACGCGTTTTCAGCCTGAGATTAGGTCGATTCCGGAACGCCAAACATAAAAATGTTGATAACTTTCGAAAAACACTTCAGACAGCTTAGATTTGAAGTGTAACTACTAGAAAGACCCTTTCTGCTATAGTGGGAGGTGAAAATTTCATGTTCTGATGCTTCCCTGCAAAGTTATGGCACAATGCAGAAAACGCATTTTCAGCCTGATATAAGGTGGGTTCAGGAAGGAGAAACATCAAAATGTTGATAACTTTGGAAAACCACTTCAGACAGCTTAGATTTGATGTGCAACTACTAGAAAGACAATTTCTGCTATAGTGGTAGGTGAAACTTTCGAGTTCTGAAGCTTTCCTTCAAAGTTATGCCACAATGCAGGAAACGCGTTTTCAGCCTGAGAGAAGGTCGATTCCGGAACGCCAAACATAAAAATGTTGATAACTTTGGAAAAACACTTCGTACTGCTTAGATTTGATATGCAACTACTAGAAAGACCCTTTCTGCTATAGTGGGAGGTTAAAATTTCATGTTCTGAAGCTTCCCTGCAAAGTTATGTCACAATGCAGAAAACGCGTTTTCAGCCTCACATAAGGTCAATTCCGGAACGCCAAACATAAAAATGTTCATAACTTCGGAAAAACACTTCAGACAGCTAGGATTTGATGTACAAGTACTAGAAAGACCCTTTCTGCTATAGTGGGAGGTGAAAATGTCATGTTCTGTAGCTTCCCTGCAAAGTTATGGCACAATTCAGAAAACGCGTTTTCAGCCTGAGAAAAGGTCGATTCAGGAACACCAAACATAAAACTGTTGAAAACTTTCGAAAAACACTTCAGACAGCTTAGATTTTATGTGCAACTACTAGAAAGACCCTTTCTGCTATAGTGGGAAATGAACATTTCATGATCTGAAGCTTCCCTGCAAAGTTATGGCACAATGCAGAAAACGCGTTTTCAGCCTGAGATAAGGTCGATTCAGGAACACCAAACATAAAAATGTTGAAAACTTTCGAAAAACACTTCAGACAGCTTAGATTTGATTTGCAACTACTAGAAAGACCCATTCTGCTACAGTGGGAGGTTAAAATTTCATGTTCTGAAGCGTCCCTGCAAAGTTATGGCACAATGCGGAAAACACGTTTTCAGCCCGAGATAAGGTCGTTTCCGGAACGTCAAACATAAAAATGTTGATAGCTTTCGAAAAACACTTCAGACAACTTAGATTTGATGTGCAAATACTAGATAGACCCTGTCTGTTATAGTGGGAGGTGAAAATGTCATGTTCTGAAGCTTCCCTGCAAAGTTATGGCACAAAGCAGAAAACACGTTTTTAGCCTGAGATGATGTGGGTTCCAGAACGGCAAACATAAAAATGTTGATAACTTTGGAAAAACATTTCAGACAGCTTAGATTTGATCTGCAACTACTAGAAAGACCCTTTCTGCGATAGTGGGAGGTGAAAATTTCATGTTCTGAAGCTTTATGCAATGTTATGGCACAATGCGTAAAACGTGTTTTCAGCCTGAGATAAGGTCGATTCCGGAACGCCAAACATGAAAATGTTGATAACTTTGGAAAAACACTTCAGACAGCTTCGATTTGATGTGCAACACCAAGACAGACCCTTTCTGCAACAGGGGGTGGTTAAAATTTCTTATTCTGAAGTTTCCTGCAAAGTTATGGCACAATGCAGAAAAAGCGTTTTCAGCTTGAGATAAGGTGGTTTCCCGAACGCCAATCATAAAAATGTTGAAAACTTTGGAAAAACACTTCAGACAGCTTAGACTTGATGAGCAACTCTTAGAAAGACCCTTTCTGCTATAGTGGAAGTTTAAAATTTCATGTTCTGAAGCTTCCTTGCAAAGTTATGGCACAATGCGGAAAAAAAGGTTTTCAGCCTGAGATAAAGTCGGTTCCGGAACGCCAAACATAAAAATGTTGATAACTATGGAAAAACACTTCAGACAGCTTAGATTTGATGTGCAACTACTAGAAAGACCCTTTCTGCTACAGTGGGAGGTGAAAATTTCATGTTCTGAAGCTTTCCTGCAAAGTTATGGCACAATGCGTAAAACGCGTTTTCAGCCTGAGATGAGGTTGATTTCAGAACCCCAAACATAAAAATGTTGATAACTCAGGAAAAACTCTACAGACAGCTTAGATTTGATGTGCAACTACTAGAAAGACCCTTTCTGCTACAGTGGGAGGTGAAAATTTCATGTTCTGAAGCTTCCCTACAAAGTTATGCCACAATGCAGGAAACGCGTTTTCAGCCTGAAATAAGGTCGATTCCGGAACGCCAAACATAAAAATATTGATAACTTTGGAAAAACACTTCAGACAGCTCAGATTTGATGTGCAACTACTAGAAAGACCCTTTCTGCTATAGTGGGAGATGAAAATTTCATGTTCTGAAGCTTCACTGCAAAGTTATGCCACAATGCAGGAAACGTGTTTTCAGCCTGAGATAAGGTCGATTCAGGAACGCCAAACATAAAAATATTGATAACTTTGGAAAAACACTTCAGACAGCTAAGATTTCATGTGCAACTACTAGAAAGACCCTATCTGCTATAGTGGGAGGCGAATATTTCTTGTTCTGAAGCTTCCCGGCAAAGTTATGGCACAATGCGTAAAACGCGTTTTCAGCCTGAGGTGAGGTTGATTTCACAACCCCAAACATAAAAATGTTGATAACTCAGGAAAAACTCTACAGACAGCTTAGATTTGATGTGCAACTACTAGAAAGACCCTTTCTGCTACAGTGGGAGGTGAAAATGTCATGTTCTGAAGCTTCACTGCAAAGTTATGCCACAATGCAGGAAACGTGTTTTCAGCCTGAGATAAGGTCGATTCAGGAACGCCAAACATAAAAATATTGATAACTTTGGAAAAACACTTCAGACAGCTTAGATTTGATGTGCAACTACTAGAAAGACCATTTCTGCTACAGTGGGAGTTGAAAATTACATGTTCTGAAGCTTCCCTGCAAAGTTATGGCACAATGCGTAAAACGCGTTTTCAGCCTGAGATGAGGTTGATTTCAGAACCCCAAACATAAAAATGTTGATAACTCAGGAAAAACTCTACAGACAGCTTTGATTTGATCTGCAACTACTAGAAAGTCCCTTTCTGCTATAGTGGGAGGAGAAAATTTCATGTTCTGAAGTCTCCCTGCACAGTTATGGCACTATCCAGAAAACGCGTTTTCAGCCTGAGATAAGGTGGGTTCCAGAACGCCAAACATAAAAATGTTGATAACTTTGGAAAAACACTTCAGACAGCTTAGATTTGTTGTGCAACTACTAGAAAGACCCTTTCTGCTATAGTGGGATTTGAAAATTTCATGTTCAGAAGCTTCCCCGCAAAGTTATGGCAAAATGCGTAAATCGCGTTTTCAGCCTGAGATAAGGTCCATTCCGGAACACCAAACATAAAAATGTTGATAACTTTGGAAAAACACTTCAAACAGCTTAGATTTTACGTGCAACCATTAGAAAAACAGTTTCTGGTATAGTGGGAGGAGAAAATTTCATGTTCTGAAGTCTCCCTGCAAAGTTATGGCACAATGCAGAAAACGCGTTTTCAGCCTGAGATGAGGTTGATTTCAGAACCCCAAACATAAAAATGTTGATAACTCAGGAAAAACTCTACAGACAGCTTAGATTTGATGTGGAACTACGAGAAAGACCCTTTCTGCTACAGTGGGAGGTGAAAATTTCATGTTCTGAAGCTTCCCTACAAAGTTATGCCACAATGCAGGAAACGCGTTTTCAGCCTGAAATAAGGTCGATTCCGGAACGCCAAACATAAAAATATTGATAACTTTGGAAAAACACTTCAGACAGCTTAGATTTGATGTGCAACTACTAGAAAGACCCTTTCTGCTACAGTGGGAGTTGAAAATTTCATGTTCTGAAGCTTTCCTGCAAAGTTATGGCACAATGCGTAAAACGCGTTTTCAGCCTGAGATAAGGTTGATTCCGGAACGCCAAACATAAGAATGTTGATAACTTTGGAAAAACACTACAGACAAGTTAGATTTGATGTGCAACTACTTGAAATACCCTTTCTGCTATTGTGGGAGGAGAAAATTTCATGTTCTGAAGCTTCCCTGCAAAGTTATGGCACAATGCGTAAAACGCGTTTTCAGCCTGAGATGAGGTTGATTTCAGAACCCCAAACATAAAAATGTTGATAACTCAGGAAAAACTCTACAGACAGCTTAGATTTGATGTGCAACTACTAGAAAGTCCCTTTCTGCTATAGTGGGAGGAGAAAATTTCATGTTCTGAAGTCTCCCTGCAAAGTTATGGCACTATCCAGAAAACGCGTTTTCAGCCTGAGATAAGGTGGGTTCCAGAACGCCAAACATAAAAATGTTGATAACTTTGGAAAAACATTTCAGACAGCTTAGATTTGTTGAGCAACTACTAGAAAGACCCTTTCTGCTATAGTGGGTGGTGATAATTTCATGTTCTGAAGCTTCCCTGCAAAGTTATGGCACAATGCAGAAAACGTGTTTTCAGCCTGAGATAAGGTCGATTCAGGAACGCCAAACATAAAAATATTGATAACTTTGGAAAAACACTTCAGACAGCTTAGATTTGATGTGCAACTACTAGAAAGACCATTTCTGCTACAGTGGGAGTTGAAAATTACATGTTCTGAAGCTTCCCTGCAAAGTTATGGCACAATGCGTAAAACGCGTTTTCAGCCTGAGATGAGGTTGATTTCAGAACCCCAAACATAAAAATGTTGATAACTCAGGAAAAACTCTACAGACAGCTTAGATTTGATGTGCAACTACTAGAAAGTCCCTTTCTGCTATAGTGGGAGGAGAAAATTTCATGTTCTGAAGTCTCCCTGCAAAGTTATGGCACTATCCAGAAAACGCGTTTTCAGCCTGAGATAAGGTGGGTTCCAGAACGCCAAACATAAAAATGTTGATAACTTTGGAAAAACACTTCAGACAGCTTAGATTTGTTGTGCAACTACTAGAAAGACCCTTTCTGCTATAGTGGGATTTGAAAATTTCATGTTCAGAAGCTTCCCCGCAAAGTTATGGCAAAATGCGTAAATCGCGTTTTCAGCCTGAGATAAGGTCCATTCCGGAACACCAAACATAAAAATGTTGATAACTTTGGAAAAACACTTCAAACAGCTTAGATTTTACGTGCAACCATTAGAAAAACCGTTTCTGGTATAGTGGGAGGAGAAAATTTCATGTTCTGAAGTCTCCCTGCAAAGTTATGGCACAATGCAGAAAACGCGTTTTCAGCCTGAGATGAGGTTGATTTCAGAACCCCAAACATAAAAATGTTGATAACTCAGGAAAAACTCTACAGACAGCTTAGATTTGATGTGGAACTACGAGAAAGACCCTTTCTGCTACAGTGGGAGGTGAAAATTTCATGTTCTGAAGCTTCCCTACAAAGTTATGCCACAATGCAGGAAACGCGTTTTCAGCCTGAAATAAGGTCGATTCCGGAACGCCAAACATAAAAATATTGATAACTTTGGAAAAACACTTCAGACAGCTTAGATTTGATGTGCAACTACTAGAAATACCCTTTCTGCTATTGTGGGAGGAGAAAATTTCATGTTCTGAAGCTTCCCTGCAAAGTTATGGCACAATGCGTAAAACGCGTTTTCAGCCTGAGATGAGGTTGATTTCAGAACCCCAAACATAAAAATGTTGATAACTCAGGAAAAACTCTACAGACAGCTTAGATTTGATGTGCAACTACTAGAAAGTCCCTTTCTGCTATAGTGGGAGGAGAAAATTTCATGTTCTGAAGTCTCCCTGCAAAGTTATGGCACTATCCAGAAAACGCGTTTTCAGCCTGAGATAAGGTGGGTTCCAGAACGCCAAACATAAAAATGTTGATAACTTTGGAAAAACATTTCAGACAGCTTAGATTTGTTGAGCAACTACTAGAAAGACCCTTTCTGCTATAGTGGGTGGTGATAATTTCATATTCTGAAGCTTCCCTGCAAAGTTATGGCACAATGCAGAAAACACGTTTTCAGCCTGAGATAAGGAGGGTTCCGGTACGCCAAACATAAAAATGTTGATAACTCAGGAAAAACTCTACAGACAGCTTAGATTTGATGTGCAACTACTAGAAAGACCCTTTCTGCTACAGTGGGAGGTGAAAATTTCATGTTCTGAAGCTTCACTGCAAAGTTATGCCACAATGCAGGAAACGTGTTTTCAGCCTGAGATAAGGTCGATTCCGGAACGCCAAACATAAAAATATTGATAACTTTGGAAAAACACTTCAGACAGCTTAGATTTGATGTGCAACTACTAGAAAGACCATTTCTGCAACAGTGGGAGTTGAAAATTTCATGTTCTGAAGCTTCCCTGCAAAGTTATGGCACAATGCGTAAAACGCGTTTTCAGCCTGAGATGAGGTTGATTTCTGAACCCCAAACATAAAAATGTTGATAACTCAGGAAAAACTCTACAGACAGCTTAGATTTGATGTGCAACTACTAGAAAGTCCCTTTCTGCTATAGTGGGAGGAGAAAATTGCATGTTCTGAAGTCTCCCTGCAAAGTTATGGCACTATCCAGAAAACGCGTTTTCAGCCTGAGATAAGGTGGGTTCCAGAACGCCAAACATAAAAATGTTGATAACTTTGGCAAAACACTTCAGACAGCTTAGATTTGTTGTGCAACTACTAGAAAGACCCTTTCTGCTATAGTGGGATTTGAAAATTTCATGTTCAGAAGCTTCCCTGCAAAGTTATGGCAGAATGCGTAAATCGCGTTTTCAGCCTGAGATAAGGTCCATTCCGGAACACCAAACATAAAAATGTTGATAACTTTGGAAAAACACTTCAAACAGCTTAGATTTCACGTGCAACCATTAGAAAAACCGTTTCTGGTATAGTGGGAGGAGAAAATTTCATGTTCTGAAGTCTCCCTGCAAAGTTATGGCACAATGCAGAAAACGCGTTTTCAGCCTGAGATGAGGTTGATTTCAGAACCCCAAACATAAAAATGTTGATAACTCAGGAAAAACTCTACAGACAGCTTAGATTTGATGTGGAACTACGAGAAAGACCCTTTCTGCTACAGTGGGAGGTGAAAATTTCATGTTCTGAAGCTTCCCTACAAAGTTATGCCACAATGCAGGAAACGCGTTTTCAGCCTGAAATAAGGTCGATTCCGGAACGCCAAACATAAAAATATTGATAACTTTGGAAAAACACTTCAGACAGCTTAGATTTGATGTGCAACTACTAGAAGGACCCTTTCTGCTACAGTGGGAGTTGAAAATTTCATGTTCTGAAGCTTTCCTGCAAAGTTATGGCACAATGCGTAAAAGGCGTTTTCAGCCTGAGATAAGGTTGATTCCGGAACGCCAAACATAAGAATGTTGATAACTTTGGAAAAACACTTCAGACAACTTAGATTTGATGTGCAACTACTTGAAATACTCTTTCTGCTATTGTGGGAGGAGAAAATTTCATGTTCTGAAGCTTCTCTGCAAAGTTATGGCACAATGCGTAAAACGCGTTTTCAGCCTGAGATGAGGTTGATTTCAGAACCCCAAACATAAAAATGTTGATAACTCAGGAAAAACTCTACAGACAGCTTAGATTTGATGTGCAACTACTAGAAAGTCCCTTTCTGCTATAGTGGGAGGAAAAAATTTCATGTTCTGAAGTCTCCCTGCAAAGTTATGGCACTATCCAGAAAACGCGTTTTCAGCCTGAGATAAGGTGGGTTCCAGAACGCCAAACATAAAAATGTTGATAACTTTGGAAAAACACTTCAGACAGCTTAGATTTGTTGAGCAACTACTAGAAAGACCCTTTCTGCTATAGTGTGTGGTGATAATTTCATGTTCTGAAGCTTCCCTGCAAAGTTATGGCACAATGCAGAAAACACGTTTTCAGCCTCAGATAAGGAGGGTTCCGGTACGCCAAACATAAAAATGTTGATAACTCAGGAAAAACTCTACAGACAGCTTAGATTTGACGTGCAACTACTAGAAAGACCCATTCTGCTGTAGTGGGAGGTGAAAATTTCATGTTCTGAAGATTCCTTGCAAAGTTATGGCACAATGCAGGAAACGCGTTTTCAGCCTGAGATAAGGTGGGTTCCGGAACGCCAAACATAAAAATGTTGATAATTTAGGAAAAACACTTCAGACAGCTTAGATTTGATGTGCAACTACTAGAAAGACCCTTTCTGCTATAGTAGGAGGTGAACATTTCAAGTTCTGAAGCTTCCCTGAGAAGTTATGGCACAATGCAGAAAACGCGTTTTCAGCCTGAGACAAGGTGGTTTCCGAACGCCAAACGTAAAAATGTTGATAACTTTGGAACAACACTTCAGACAGCTTAGATTTAATGTGCAACTACTAGAAAGACCCTTTCTGCTATAGTGGGAGGTGAACATTTCATGTTCTGAAGCTTCCCTACAAAGTTATGGCACAATGCGTAAAACGCGTTTTCAGCCTAAGATAAGGTCGATTCCGGAACACCAAACATAAAAATGTTGATAACTTTGGAAAAACACATCAGACAGCTTAGATTTGATGTGCAACTACTAGAAAGACCCTTTCTGCTGTAGTGGGAGGTGAAAATTTCATGTTCTGAAGCTTCCCTGCAAAGTTATGGCACAATGCCGAAAACGCGTTTTCAGCCTGAGATAAGGTGGGTTCCGGAACGCCAAACATAAAAATGTTGATAATTTTGGAAAAACACTTCAGACAGCTTAGATTTGATGTGCAACTACTAGAAAGACCCTTTCTGCTATAGTGGGAGGTGAAAATTTCATTTTCTGAACCTTCCCTGCAAAGTTATGGCACAATGCAGACAACGTGTTTTCAGCCTGAGATAAGGTCGATTCTGAAACGCCAAACGTAAAAATGTTGATAACTTTGGAAAAACATTTCAGACAGCTTAGATTTGATGTGCAACTACTAGAAAGACCCTTTCTGCTGTAGTGGGAGGTGAAAATTTCATGTTCTGAAGATTCCCTGCAAAGTTATAGCACAATGCAGGAAACGCGTTTTCAGCCTGAGATAAGGTCGATTCTGAAACGCCAAACGTAAAAATGTTGATAACTTTGGAAAAACATTTCAGACAGCTTAGATTTGATGTGCAACTACTAGAAAGACCCTTTCTGCTATAGTGGGAGTTGAACATTTCATGTTCTGAAGCTTCCCTGAGAAGTTATGGCACAATGCAGAAAACGCGTTTTCAGCCTGAGACAAGGTGGTTTCCGAAACGCCAAACGTAAAAATGTTGATAACTTTGGAACAACACTTCAGACAGCTTAGATTTAATGTGCAACTACTAGAAATGCACTTTCTGCTATAGTGGGAGGTGAACATTTCATTTTCTGAACCTTCCCTGCAAAGTTATGGCACAATGCGTAAAACACGTTTTCAACCTAAGATAAGGTCGATTCCGGAACGCCAAACATAAAAATGTTGATAACTTTAGAAAAACACATCAGACAGCTTAGATTTGATCTGCAACTACTAGAAAGAGCCTTTCTGCTATAGTGGGAGGTTAAATTTTCATGTTCGGAAGCTTCCATGCAAAGTTATGGCACAATGCAGACAACGCGTTTTCAGCCTGAGATAAGGTCGATTCTGAAACGACAAACAAAAAAACGTTGATAACTTTGGAAAAACACTTCAGACAGCTTAGATTTGATGTGAAACTACTAGAAAGACCCTTTCTGCTATTGTGGGAGGTGACAATTTCATGTTCTGAAGCTTCCCTGCAAAGTTATGGCACAATGCAGAAAACGCGTTCTCAGCCTGAGATAAGGTCGATTCAGGAACGCCAAACGTAAAAATGTTGATAAATTTGGAAAAACATTTCAGACAGCTTAGATTTGATGTGCAACTACTAGAAAGAGCCTTTCTGCTATAGTGGGAGGTTAAAATTTCATGTTCGGAAGCTTCCATGCAAAGTTATGGCACAATGCAGACAACGCGTTTTCAGCCTGACATAAGGTCGATTCCGGAACGCCAAACATAAAAATGTTGATAACTTTGGAAAAACACTTCAGACAGCTTAGATTTGAGGTGCAACTACTAGAAAGACCCTTTCTGATATAGTGGATGGTGAAAATTCAAGGTCCTGAAGCTTCCCTGCAAAGTTATGGCACAATACGTAAAACGCGTTTTCAGCCTGAGATAAGGTCGATTCCGGAACGCCAAACATAAAAATGTTCATAACTTTGGAAAAACACTTCAGACAGCTTAGATTTGATGTGCAACTACTAGAAAGACCTTTTCTGCTATAATGTTAGGTGAACATTTGATGTTCTGAATCTTACCTGAAAAGTTATGGCACAATGCGTAAAACGCGTTTTCAGCCAGAGATAAGGTCGATTCCGGAACGCCATACATAAAAATGTTGATAACTTTGGAAAAACACATCAGACAGCTTAGATTTGATGTGCAACTACTAGAAAGACCCTTTCTGCTATAGTGGGAGGTGAAAATTTCATGTTCTGAACTTTCCCTGAGAAGCTATGGCACAATGCAGAAAAAGCGCTTTCAGCCTGAGATAAGGTGGGTTCCGGAACGCCAATCGTAAAAATGTTGATTACTTTGGAACAACACTTCAGACAGCTTAGATTTGATGTGCAACTACTGGAAAGACCCTTTCTGCTATTGTGGGAGGTCAAAATTTCATGTTCTAAAGGTTCCCTGCAAAGTTATGGCACAATGCGTAAAACGCGTTTTCAGATTGAGATAAGGTCGATTCAGGAACGCCAAACATAAAAATGTTGATAACTTTGGAAAAACACTTCAGACAGCTTAGATTTGATGTGCAACCACTAGAAAGACCCTTTCTGCTATAGTGGGAGGTCAAAATTTCATGTTCTGAAGCTTCCATGCAAAGTTATGGCACAATGCAGACAACGCATTTTCATCCTGAGATAAGGTCGATTCCGGAATGCCAAACAAAAAAATGTTGATAACTTTCGAAAAACACTTCAGACAGCCTAGATTTGCTGTGCAACTACTAGAAAGACCCTTTCTGCTATAGTGGGAGGTCAAAATTTGATGTTCTGAAGCTTCCCTGCAAAGTTATGGCAGAATGCGTAAATCGTGTTTTCAGCCTGAGATAAGGTCGATTCCGGAACGCCAAACATAAAAATGTTGATAACTCAGGAAAAACTCTACAGACAGCTTAGATTTGACGTGCAACTACTAGAAAGACCCATTCTGCTGTAATGGGAGGTGAAAATTTCATGTTCTGAAGATTCCTTGCAAAGTTATGGCACAATGCAGGAAACGCGTTTTCAGCCTGAGATAAGGTGGGTTCCGGAACGCCAAACATAAAAATGTTGATAATTTAGGAAAAACACTTCAGACAGCTTAGATTTGATGTGCAACTACTAGAAAGACCCTTTCTGCTATAGTAGGAGGTGAACATTTCAATTTCTGAAGCTTCCCTGAGAAGTTATGGCACAATGCAGAAAACGCGTTTTCAGCCTGAGACAAGGTGGTTTCCGAACGCCAAACGTAAAAATGTTGATAACTTTGGAACAACACTTCAGACAGCTTAGATTTAATGTGCAACTACTAGAAAGACCCTTTCTGCTATAGTGGGAGGTGAAAATTTCATTTTCTGAACCTTCCCTGCAAAGTTATGGCACAATGCGTGAAACGCGTTTTCAGCCTGAGATAAGGTCGATTCCAGAACGCCAAACATAAAAATGTTGATAACTTTGGAAAAACACTTCAGACAGCTTACATTTGATGTGCAACTACTAGAAAGACCCTTTCTGCTATAGTGGGAGGTGAACATTTCATGTTCGGAAGCTTCCATGCCAAGTTATGGCACAAAGCGTAAAAAGCATTTTCAGCCTGAGATAAGGTCGATTCCGGAACGACAAACATAAAAATGTTGATAACTTTCGAAAAACACTTCAGACAGCTTAGATTTGATGTGCAACTACTAGAAAGACCCTTTCTGCTATAGTGTTAGTTCAAAATTTCATGTTCTGAAGCTTCCCTGGAAAGTTATGGGACAATGCAGAAAACAATTTTTCATCCTGAGATACGGTCGATTCTGTAACGCCAAACATTAAAATGTTGATAACTTTCGAAAAACACTTCAGACAGCTTAGATTTGATGTGCAACTACTAGAAAGACCCTTTCTGCCTTAGTGGGAGGTGAACATTTCATGTTCTGAAGCTTCCCTGCAAAGTTATGGCACAATGCAGACAACGCGTTTTCAGCTTGAGATAAGGTGGGTTCCGGAACGCCAAACATAAAAATGTTGATAACTTTCGAAAAACACTTCAGGCAGCTTAGATTTGATGTGCAACTACTAGAAAGACCCTTTCTGCTATAGTGGGAGGTGAAAATTTCATGTTCTAAAGGTTCCCTGCAAAGTTATGGCACAATGCGCAAAACGCGTTTTCAGCCTAAGATAAGGTCGATTCCGGAACGCCAAACATAAAAATGTTGATAACTTTGGAAAAACACTTCACACAGCTTAGATTTGATGCGCAACTACTAGAAAGAACCTTTCTGCTATAGTGGGAGGTCAAAATTTTATGTTCTGAAGCTTCCCTGGAAAGTTATGGGACAATGCAGAAAATGCATTTTCATCCAGAGATAAGGTAGATTCTAGAACGCCACACATAAAAATGTTGATAACTTTCAAAAAACACCTCAGACAGCTTAGATTTGATGTGCAACTACTAGAAAGACCCTTTCTGCTACAGTGGGAGGTTAAAATTTCATGTTCTGAGGCTTCCCTGCAAAGTTATGGCACAATGCAGAAAACCCGTTTTCAGATTGAGATAAGGTCGATTCAGGAACGCCAAACATAAAAATGTTGATAACTTTGGAAAAACACTTCAGACAGCTTAGATTTGATGTGCAACTACTAGAAAGACCCTTTCTGCTACAGTGGGAGGTGAACATTTCATGTTCTGAAGCTTCCCTGAGAAGTTATGGCACAATGCAGAAAACGCGTTTTCAGCCTGAGATAAGGTCGATTCCGGAACGCCATACATAAAAATGTTGATAACTTTGGAAAAACACATCAGACAGCTTAGATTTGATGTGCAACTACTAGAAAGACCCTTTCTGCTATAGTGGGAGGTGAAAATTTCATGTTCTGAACTTTCCCTGAGAAGCTATGGCACAATGCAGAAAAAGCGCTTTGAGCCTGAGATAAGGTGGGTTCCGGAACGCCAATCGTAAAAATGTTGATTACTTTGGAACAACACTTCAGACAGCTTAGATTTGATGTGCAACTACTGGAAAGACCCTTTCTGCTATTGTGGGAGGTCAAAATTTCATGTTCTAAAGGTTCCCTGCAAAGTTATGGCACAATGCGTAAAACGCGTTTTCAGATTGAGATAAGGTCGATTCAGGAACGCCAAACATAAAAATGTTGATAACTTTGGAAAAACACTTCAGACAGCTTAGATTTGATGTGCAACTACTAGAAATACCCTTTCTGCTATAGTGGGAGGTCAAAATTTCATGTTCTGAAGCTTCCATGCAAAGTTATGGCACAATGCAGACAACGCATTTTCATCCTGAGATAAGGTCGATTCCCGGAATGCCAAACAAAAAAATGTTGATAACTTTCGAAAAACACTTCAGACAGCTTAGATTTGCTGTGCAACTACTAGAAAGACCCTTTCTGCTATAGTGGGAGGTCAAAATTTGATGTTCTGAAGCTTCCCTGCAAAGTTATGGCAGAATGCGTAAATCGTGTTTTCAGCCTGAGATAAGGTCGATTCCGGAACGCCAAACATAAAAATGTTGATAACTCAGGAAAAACTCTACAGACAGCTTAGATTTGACGTGCAACTACTAGAAAGACCCATTCTGCTGTAGTGGGAGGTGAAAATTTCATGTTCTGAAGATTCCTTGCAAAGTTATGGCACAATGCAGGAAACGCGTTTTCAGCCTGAGATAAGGTGGGTTCCGGAACGCCAAACATAAAAATGTTGATAATTTAGGAAAAACACTTCAGACAGCTTAGATTTGATGTGCAACTACTAGAAAGACCCTTTCTGCTATAGTAGGAGGTGAACATTTCAAGTTCTGAAGCTTCCCTGAGAAGTTATGGCACAATGCAGAAAACGCGTTTTCAGCCTGAGACAAGGTGGTTTCCGAACGCCAAACGTAAAAATGTTGATAACTTTGGAACAACACTTCAGACAGCTTAGATTTAATGTGCAACTACTATAAAGACCCTTTCTGCTATAGTGGGAGGTGAAAATTTCATTTTCTGAACCTTCCCTGCAAAGTTATGGCACAATGCGTGAAACGCGTTTTCAGCCTGAGATAAGGTCGATTCCAGAACGCCAAACATAAAAATGTTGATAACTTTGGAAAAACACTTCAGACAGCTTACATTTGATGTGCAACTACTAGAAAGACCCTTTCTGCTATAGTGGGAGGTGAACATTTCATGTTCGGAAGCTTCCATGCCAAGTTATGGCACAAAGCGTAAAAAGCATTTTCAGCCTGAGATAAGGTCGATTCCGGAACGACAAACATAAAAATGTTGATAACTTTCGAAAAACACTTCAGACAGCTTAGATTTGATGTGCAACTACTAGAAAGACCCTTTCTGCTATAGTGTTAGTTCAAAATTTCATGTTCTGAAGCTTCCCTGGAAAGTTATGGGACAATGCAGAAAACAATTTTTCATCCTGAGATACGGTCGATTCTGTAACGCCAAACATTAAAATGTTGATAACTTTCGAAAAACACTTCAGACAGCTTAGATTTGATGTGCAACTACTAGAAAGACCCTTTCTGCCTTAGTGGGAGGTGAACATTTCATGTTCTGAAGCTTCCCTGCAAAGTTATGGCACAATGCAGACAACGCGTTTTCAGCTTGAGATAAGGTGGGTTCCGGAACGCCAAACATAAAAATGTTGATAACTTTCGAAAAACACTTCAGGCAGCTTAGATTTGATGTGCAACTACTAGAAAGACCCTTTCTGCTATAGTGGGAGGTGAAAATTTCATGTTCTAAAGGTTCCCTGCAAAGTTATGGCACAATGCGCAAAACGCGTTTTCAGCCTAAGATAAGGTCGATTCCGGAACGCCAAACATAAAAATGTTGATAACTTTGGAAAAACACTTCACACAGCTTAGATTTGATGCGCAACTACTAGAAAGAACCTTTCTGCTATAGTGGGAGGTCAAAATTTTATGTTCTGAAGCTTCCCTGGAAAGTTATGGGACAATGCAGAAAATGCATTTTCATCCAGAGATAAGGTAGATTCTAGAACGCCACACATAAAAATGTTGATAACTTTCAAAAAACACCTCAGACAGCTTAGATTTGATGTGCAACTACTAGAAAGACCCTTTCTGCTATACTGGGAGGTTAAAATTTCATGTTCTGAGGCTTCCCTGCAAAGTTATGGCACAATGCAGAAAACCCGTTTTCAACCTGAGATAAGGTGGGTTCCGGAACGCCACACATAAAAATGTTGATAACTTTGGAAAAACACTTCAGACAGCTTAGATTTGATGTGCAACTACTAGAAAGACCCTTTCTGCTACAGTGGGAGGTGAACATTTCATGTTCTGAAGCTTCCCTGAGAAGTTATGGCACAATGCAGAAAACGCGTTTTCAGCCTGAGATAAGGTCGATTCCGGAACGCCATACATAAAAATGTTGATAACTTTGGAAAAACACATCAGACAGCTTAGATTTGATGTGCAACTACTAGAAAGACCCTTTCTGCTATAGTGGGAGGTCAAAATTTCATGTTCTAAAGGTTCCCTGCAAAGTTATGGCACAATGCGTAAAACGCGTTTTCAGATTGAGATAAGGTCGATTCAGGAACGCCAAACATAAAAATGTTGATAACTTTGGAAAAACACTTCAGACAGCTTAGATTTGATGTGCAACTACTAGAAATACCCTTTCTGCTATAGTGGGAGGTCAAAATTTCATGTTCTGAAGCTTCCATGCAAAGTTATGGCACAATGCAGACAACGCATTTTCATCCTGAGATAAGGTCGATTCCCGGAATGCCAAACAAAAAAATGTTGATAACTTTCGAAAAACACTTCAGACAGCTTAGATTTGCTGTGCAACTACTAGAAAGACCCTTTCTGCTATAGTGGGAGGTCAAAATTTGATGTTCTGAAGCTTCCCTGCAAAGTTATGGCAGAATGCGTAAATCGTGTTTTCAGCCTGAGATAAGGTCGATTCCGGAACGCCAAACATAAAAATGTTGATAACTCAGGAAAAACTCTACAGACAGCTTAGATTTGACGTGCAACTACTAGAAAGACCCATTCTGCTGTAGTGGGAGGTGAAAATTTCATGTTCTGAAGATTCCTTGCAAAGTTATGGCACAATGCAGGAAACGCGTTTTCAGCCTGAGATAAGGTGGGTTCCGGAACGCCAAACATAAAAATGTTGATAATTTAGGAAAAACACTTCAGACAGCTTAGATTTGATGTGCAACTACTAGAAAGACCCTTTCTGCTATAGTAGGAGGTGAACATTTCAAGTTCTGAAGCTTCCCTGAGAAGTTATGGCACAATGCAGAAAACGCGTTTTCAGCCTGAGACAAGGTGGTTTCCGAACGCCAAACGTAAAAATGTTGATAACTTTGGAACAACACTTCAGACAGCTTAGATTTAATGTGCAACTACTATAAAGACCCTTTCTGCTATAGTGGGAGGTGAAAATTTCATTTTCTGAACCTTCCCTGCAAAGTTATGGCACAATGCGTGAAACGCGTTTTCAGCCTGAGATAAGGTCGATTCCAGAACGCCAAACATAAAAATGTTGATAACTTTGGAAAAACACTTCAGACAGCTTACATTTGATGTGCAACTACTAGAAAGACCCTTTCTGCTATAGTGGGAGGTGAACATTTCATGTTCTGAAGCTTCCCTACAAAGTTATGGCACAATGCGTAAAACGCGTTTTCAGCCTAAGATAAGGTCGATTCCGGAACACCAAACATAAAAATGTTGATAACTTTGGAAAAACACATCAGACAGCTTAGATTTGATGTGCAACTACTAGAAAGACCCTTTCTGCTGTAGTGGGAGGTGAAAATTTCATGTTCTGAAGCTTCCCTGCAAAGTTATGGCACAATGCCGAAAACGCGTTTTCAGCCTGAGATAAGGTGGGTTCCGGAACGCCAAACATAAAAATGTTGATAATTTTGGAAAAACACTTCAGACAGCTTAGATTTGATGTGCAACTACTAGAAAGACCCTTTCTGCTATAGTGGGAGGTGAAAATTTCATTTTCTGAACCTTCCCTGCAAAGTTATGGCACAATGCAGGAAACGCGTTTTCAGCCTGAGATAAGGTCGATTCAGGAACACCAAACATAAAAATGTTGAAAACTTTCGAAAAACAGTTCAGACAGCTTAGATTTGATGTGCAACTACCAGAAAGACCCTTTCTGCTATAGTGGGAGGTGAACATTTCATGTTCTGAAGCTTCCCTGAGAAGTTATGGCACAATGCAGAAAACGCGTTTTCAGCCTGAGACAAGGTGGTTTCCGAAACGCCAAACGTAAAAATGTTGATAACTTTGGAACAACACTTCAGGCAGCTTAGATTTAATGTGCAACTACTAGAAATGCACTTTCTGCTATAGTGGGAGGTGAACATTTCATTTTCTGAACCTTCCCTGCAAAGTTATGGCACAATGCGTAAAACACGTTTTCAACCTAAGATAAGGTCGATTCCGGAACGCCAAACATAAAAATGTTGATAACTTTAGAAAAACACATCAGACAGCTTAGATTTGATGTGAAACTACTAGAAAGACCCTTTCTGCTATTGTGGGAGGTGACAATTTCATGTTCTGAAGCTTCCCTGCAAAGTTATGGCACAATGCAGAAAACGCGTTTTCAGCCTGAGATAAGGTCGATTCAGGAACGCCAAACGTAAAAATGTTGATAAATTTGGAAAAACATTTCAGACAGCTTAGATTTGATGTGCAACTAGTAGAAAGAGCCTTTCTGCTATAGTGGGAGGTTAAAATTTCATGTTCGGAAGCTTCCATGCAAAGTTATGGCACAATGCAGACAACGCGTTTTCAGCCTGACATAAGGTCGATTCCGGAACGCCAAACATAAAAATGTTGATAACTTTGGAAAAACACTTCAGACAGCTTAGATTTGAGGTGCAACTACTAGAAAGACCCTTTCTGATATAGTGGATGGTGAAAATTCAAGGTCCTGAAGCTTCCCTGCAAAGTTATGGCACAATACGTAAAACGCGTTTTCAGCCTGAGATAAGGTCGATTCCGGAACGCCAAACATAAAAATGTTCATAACTTTGGAAAAACACTTCAGACAGCTTAGATTTGATGTGCAACTACTAGAAAGACCTTTTCTGCTATAATGTTAGGTGAACATTTGATGTTCTGAATCTTCCCTGAAAAGTTATGGCACAATGCGTAAAACGCGTTTTCAGCCAGAGATAAGGTCGATTCCGGAACGCCAAACATAAAAATGTTGATAACTTTGGAAAAACACTTCAGACAGCTTAGATTTGATGTGCAACTACTAGAAAGACCCTTTCTGCTATAGTGGGAGGTGAACATTTCATGTTCGGAAGCTTCCATGCCAAGTTATGGCACAAAGCGTAAAAAGCATTTTCAGCCTGAGATAAGGTCGATTCCGGAACGACAAACATAAAAATGTTGATAACTTTCGAAAAACACTTCAGACAGCTTAGATTTGATGTGCAACTACTAGAAAGACCCTTTCTGCTATAGTGTTAGGTCAAAATTTCATGTTCTGAAGCTTCCCTGGAAAGTTATGGGACAATGCAGAAAACAATTTTTCATCCTGAGATACGGTCGATTCTGTAACGCCAAACATTAAAATGTTGATAACTTTCGAAAAACACTTCACACAGCTTAGATTTGATGTGCAACTACTAGAAAGACCCTTTCTGCCTTAGTGGGAGGTGAACATTTCATGTTCTGAAGCTTCCCTGCAAAGTTATGGCACAATGCAGACAACGCGTTTTCAGCTTGAGATAAGGTGGGTTCCGGAACGCCAAACATAAAAATGTTGATAACTTTCGAAAAACACTTCAGGCAGCTTAGATTTGATGTGCAACTACTAGAAAGACCCTTTCTGCTATAGTGGGAGGTGAAAATTTCATGTTCTAAAGGTTCCCTGCAAAGTTATGGCACAATGCGTAAAACGCGTTTTCAGCCTAAGATAAGGTCGATTCCGGAACACCAAACATAAAAATGTTGATAACTTTGGAAAAACACATCAGACAGCTTAGATTTGATGTGCAACTACTAGAAAGACCCTTTCTGCTGTAGTGGGAGGTGAAAATTTCATGTTCTGAAGCTTCCCTGCAAAGTTATGGCACAATGCCGAAAACGCGTTTTCAGCCTGAGATAAGGTGGGTTCCGGAACGCCAAACATAAAAATGTTGATAATTTTGGAAAAACACTTCAGACAGCTTAGATTTGATGTGCAACTACTAGAAAGACCCTTTCTGCTATAGTGGGAGGTGAAAATTTCATTTTCTGAACCTTCCCTGCAAAGTTATGGCACAATGCAGGAAACGCGTTTTCAGCCTGAGATAAGGTCGATTCAGGAACACCAAACATAAAAATGTTGAAAACTTTCGAAAAACAGTTCAGACAGCTTAGATTTGATGTGCAACTACTAGAAAGACCCTTTCTGCTATAGTGGGAGGTGAACATTTCATGTTCTGAAGCTTCCCTGAGAAGTTATGGCACAATGCAGAAAACGCGTTTTCAGCCTGAGACAAGGTGGTTTCCGAAACGCCAAACGTAAAAATGTTGATAACTTTGGAACAACACTTCAGGCAGCTTAGATTTAATGTGCAACTACTAGAAATGCACTTTCTGCTATAGTGGGAGGTGAACATTTCATTTTCTGAACCTTCCCTGCAAAGTTATGGCACAATGCGTAAAACACGTTTTCAACCTAAGATAAGGTCGATTCCGGAACGCCAAACATAAAAATGTTGATAACTTTAGAAAAACACATCAGACAGCTTAGATTTGATGTGAAACTACTAGAAAGACCCTTTCTGCTATTGTGGGAGGTGACAATTTCATGTTCTGAAGCTTCCCTGCAAAGTTATGGCACAATGCAGAAAACGCGTTTTCAGCCTGAGATAAGGTCGATTCAGGAACGCCAAACGTAAAAATGTTGATAAATTTGGAAAAACATTTCAGACAGCTTAGATTTGATGTGCAACTAGTAGAAAGAGCCTTTCTGCTATAGTGGGAGGTTAAAATTTCATGTTCGGAAGCTTCCATGCAAAGTTATGGCACAATGCAGACAACGCGTTTTCAGCCTGACATAAGGTCGATTCCGGAACGCCAAACATAAAAATGTTGATAACTTTGGAAAAACACTTCAGACAGCTTAGATTTGAGGTGCAACTACTAGAAAGACCCTTTCTGATATAGTGGATGGTGAAAATTCAAGGTCCTGAAGCTTCCCTGCAAAGTTATGGCACAATACGTAAAACGCGTTTTCAGCCTGAGATAAGGTCGATTCCGGAACGCCAAACATAAAAATGTTCATAACTTTGGAAAAACACTTCAGACAGCTTAGATTTGATGTGCAACTACTAGAAAGACCTTTTCTGCTATAATGTTAGGTGAACATTTGATGTTCTGAATCTTCCCTGAAAAGTTATGGCACAATGCGTAAAACGCGTTTTCAGCCAGAGATAAGGTCGATTCCGGAACGCCAAACATAAAAATGTTGATAACTTTGGAAAAACACTTCAGACAGCTTAGATTTGATGTGCAACTACTAGAAAGACCCTTTCTGCTATAGTGGGAGGTGAACATTTCATGTTCGGAAGCTTCCATGCCAAGTTATGGCACAAAGCGTAAAAAGCATTTTCAGCCTGAGATAAGGTCGATTCCGGAACGACAAACATAAAAATGTTGATAACTTTCGAAAAACACTTCAGACAGCTTAGATTTGATGTGCAACTACTAGAAAGACCCTTTCTGCTATAGTGTTAGGTCAAAATTTCATGTTCTGAAGCTTCCCTGGAAAGTTATGGGACAATGCAGAAAACAATTTTTCATCCTGAGATACGGTCGATTCTGTAACGCCAAACATTAAAATGTTGATAACTTTCGAAAAACACTTCACACAGCTTAGATTTGATGTGCAACTACTAGAAAGACCCTTTCTGCCTTAGTGGGAGGTGAACATTTCATGTTCTGAAGCTTCCCTGCAAAGTTATGGCACAATGCAGACAACGCGTTTTCAGCTTGAGATAAGGTGGGTTCCGGAACGCCAAACATAAAAATGTTGATAACTTTCGAAAAACACTTCAGGCAGCTTAGATTTGATGTGCAACTACTAGAAAGACCCTTTCTGCTATAGTGGGAGGTGAAAATTTCATGTTCTAAAGGTTCCCTGCAAAGTTATGGCACAATGCGTAAAACGCGTTTTCAGCCTAAGATAAGGTCTATTCCGGAACGCCAAACATAAAAATGTTGATAACTTTGGAAAAACACTTCACACAGCTTAGATTTGATGCGCAACTACTAGAAAGAACCTTTCTGCTATAGTGGGAGGTCAAAATTTTATGTTCTGAAGCTTCCCTGGAAAGTTATGGGACAATGCAGAAAATGCATTTTCATCCAGAGATAAGGTAGATTCCAGAACGCCACACATAAAAATGTTGATAACTTTCAAAAAACACCTCAGACAGCTTAGATTTGATGTGCAACTACTAGAAAGACCCTTTCTGCTATACTGGGAGGTTAAAATTTCATGTTCTGAGGCTTCCCTGCAAAGTTATGGCACAATGCAGAAAACCCGTTTTCAACCTGAGATAAGGTGGGTTCCGGAACGCCACACATAAAAATGTTGATAACTTTGGAAAAACACTTCAGACAGCTTAGATTTGATGTGCAACTACTAGAAAGACCCTTTCTGCTACAGTGGGAGGTGAACATTTCATGTTCTGAAGCTTCCCTGAGAAGTTATGGCACAATGCAGAAAACGCGTTTTCGGCCTGAGATAAGGTCGATTCCGGAACGCCATACATAAAAATGTTGATAACTTTGGAAAAACACATCAGACAGCTTAGATTTGATGTGCAACTACTAGAAAGACCCTTTCTGCTATAGTGGGAGGTGAAAATTTCATGTTCTGAACTTTCCCTGAGAAGCTATGGCACAATGCAGAAAAAGCGCTTTCAGCCTGAGATAAGGTGGGTTCCGGAACGCCAATCGTAAAAATGTTGATTACTTTGGAACAACACTTCAGACAGCTTAGATTTGATGTGCAACTACTGGAAAGACCCTTTCTGCTATTGTGGGAGGTCAAAATTTCATGTTCTAAAGGTTCCCTGCAAAGTTATGGCACAATGCGTAAAACGCGTTTTCAGATTGAGATAAGGTCGATTCAGGAACGCCAAACATAAAAATGTTGATAACTTTGGAAAAACACTTCAGACAGCTTAGATTTGATGTGCAACTACTAGAAAGACCCTTTCTGCTATAGTGGGAGGTCAAAATTTCATGTTCTGAAGCTTCCATGCAAAGTTATGGCACAATGCAGACAACGCATTTTCATCCTGAGATAAGGTCGATTCCGGAATGCCAAACAAAAAAATGTTGATAACTTTCGAAAAACACTTCAGACAGCTTAGATTTGCTGTGCAACTACTAGAAAGACCCTTTCTGCTATAGTGGGAGGTCAAAATTTGATGTTCTGAAGCTTCCCTGCAAAGTTATGGCAGAATGCGTAAATCGTGTTTTCAGCCTGAGATAAGGTCGATTCCGGAACGCCAAACATAAAAATGTTGATAACTCAGGAAAAACTCTACAGACAGCTTAGATTTGACGTGCAACTACTAGAAAGACCCATTCTGCTGTAGTGGGAGGTGAAAATTTCATGTTCTGAAGATTCCTTGCAAAGTTATGGCACAATGCAGGAAACGCGTTTTCAGCCTGAGATAAGGTGGGTTCCGGAACGCCAAACATAAAAATGTTGATAATTTAGGAAAAACACTTCAGACAGCTTAGATTTGATGTGCAACTACTAGAAAGACCCTTTCTGCTATAGTAGGAGGTGAACATTTCAATTTCTGAAGCTTCCCTGAGAAGTTATGGCACAATGCAGAAAACGCGTTTTCAGCCTGAGACAAGGTGGTTTCCGAACGCCAAACGTAAAAATGTTGATAACTTTGGAACAACACTTCAGACAGCTTAGATTTGATGTGCAACTACTAGAAAGACCCTTTCTGCTATAGTGTTAGTTCAAAATTTCATGTTCTGAAGCTTCCCTGGAAAGTTATGGGACAATGCAGAAAACAATTTTTCATCCTGAGATACGGTCGATTCTGTAACGCCAAACATTAAAATGTTGATAACTTTCGAAAAACACTTCAGACAGCTTAGATTTGATGTGCAACTACTAGAAAGACCCTTTCTGCCTTAGTGGGAGGTGAACATTTCATGTTCTGAAGCTTCCCTGCAAAGTTATGGCACAATGCAGACAACGCGTTTTCAGCTTGAGATAAGGTGGGTTCCGGAACGCCAAACATAAAAATGTTGATAACTTTCGAAAAACACTTCAGGCAGCTTAGATTTGATGTGCAACTACTAGAAAGACCCTTTCTGCTATAGTGGGAGGTGAAAATTTCATGTTCTAAAGGTTCCCTGCAAAGTTATGGCACAATGCGTAAAACGCGTTTTCAGCCTAAGATAAGGTCGATTCCGGAACGCCAAACATAAAAATGTTGATAACTTTGGAAAAACACTTCACACAGCTTAGATTTGATGCGCAACTACTAGAAAGAACCTTTCTGCTATAGTGGGAGGTCAAAATTTTATGTTCTGAAGCTTCCCTGGAAAGTTATGGGACAATGCAGAAAATGCATTTTCATCCAGAGATAAGGTAGATTCCAGAACGCCACACATAAAAATGTTGATAACTTTCAAAAAACACCTCAGACAGCTTAGATTTGATGTGCAACTACTAGAAAGACCCTTTCTGCTATACTGGGAGGTTAAAATTTCATGTTCTGAGGCTTCCCTGCAAAGTTATGGCACAATGCAGAAAACCCGTTTTCAACCTGAGATAAGGTGGGTTCCGGAACGCCACACATAAAAATGTTGATAACTTTGGAAAAACACTTCAGACAGCTTAGATTTGATGTGCAACTACTAGAAAGACCCTTTCTGCTACAGTGGGAGGTGAACATTTCATGTTCTGAAGCTTCCCTGAGAAGTTATGGCACAATGCAGAAAACGCGTTTTCAGCCTGAGATAAGGTCGATTCCGGAACGCCATACATAAAAATGTTGATAACTTTGGAAAAACACATCAGACAGCTTAGATTTGATGTGCAACTACTAGAAAGACCCTTTCTGCTATAGTGGGAGGTGAAAATTTCATGTTCTGAACTTTCCCTGAGAAGCTATGGCACAATGCAGAAAAAGCGCTTTGAGCCTGAGATAAGGTGGGTTCCGGAACGCCAATCGTAAAAATGTTGATTACTTTGGAACAACACTTCAGACAGCTTAGATTTGATGTGCAACTACTGGAAAGACCCTTTCTGCTATTGTGGGAGGTCAAAATTTCATGTTCTAAAGGTTCCCTGCAAAGTTATGGCACAATGCGTAAAACGCGTTTTCAGCCAGAGATAAGGTCGATTCCGGAACGCCAAACATAAAAATGTTGATAACTTTGGAAAAACACTTCAGACAGCTTAGATTTGATGTGCAACTACTAGAAAGACCCTTTCTGCTATAGTGGGAGGTGAACATTTCATGTTCGGAAGCTTCCATGCCAAGTTATGGCACAAAGCGTAAAAAGCATTTTCAGCCTGAGATAAGGTCGATTCCGGAACGACAAACATAAAAATGTTGATAACTTTCGAAAAACACTTCAGACAGCTTAGATTTGATGTGCAACTACTAGAAAGACCCTTTCTGCTATAGTGTTAGGTCAAAATTTCATGTTCTGAAGCTTCCCTGGAAAGTTATGGGACAATGCAGAAAACAATTTTTCATCCTGAGATACGGTCGATTCTGTAACGCCAAACATTAAAATGTTGATAACTTTCGAAAAACACTTCACACAGCTTAGATTTGATGTGCAACTACTAGAAAGACCCTTTCTGCCTTAGTGGGAGGTGAACATTTCATGTTCTGAAGCTTCCCTGCAAAGTTATGGCACAATGCAGACAACGCGTTTTCAGCTTGAGATAAGGTGGGTTCCGGAACGCCAAACATAAAAATGTTGATAACTTTCGAAAAACACTTCAGGCAGCTTAGATTTGATGTGCAACTACTAGAAAGACCCTTTCTGCTATAGTGGGAGGTGAAAATTTCATGTTCTAAAGGTTCCCTGCAAAGTTATGGCACAATGCGTAAAACGCGTTTTCAGCCTAAGATAAGGTCTATTCCGGAACGCCAAACATAAAAATGTTGATAACTTTGGAAAAACACTTCACACAGCTTAGATTTGATGCGCAACTACTAGAAAGAACCTTTCTGCTATAGTGGGAGGTCAAAATTTTATGTTCTGAAGCTTCCCTGGAAAGTTATGGGACAATGCAGAAAATGCATTTTCATCCAGAGATAAGGTAGATTCCAGAACGCCACACATAAAAATGTTGATAACTTTCAAAAAACACCTCAGACAGCTTAGATTTGATGTGCAACTACTAGAAAGACCCTTTCTGCTATACTGGGAGGTTAAAATTTCATGTTCTGAGGCTTCCCTGCAAAGTTATGGCACAATGCAGAAAACCCGTTTTCAACCTGAGATAAGGTGGGTTCCGGAACGCCACACATAAAAATGTTGATAACTTTGGAAAAACACTTCAGACAGCTTAGATTTGATGTGCAACTACTAGAAAGACCCTTTCTGCTACAGTGGGAGGTGAACATTTCATGTTCTGAAGCTTCCCTGAGAAGTTATGGCACAATGCAGAAAACGCGTTTTCGGCCTGAGATAAGGTCGATTCCGGAACGCCATACATAAAAATGTTGATAACTTTGGAAAAACACATCAGACAGCTTAGATTTGATGTGCAACTACTAGAAAGACCCTTTCTGCTATAGTGGGAGGTGAAAATTTCATGTTCTGAACTTTCCCTGAGAAGCTATGGCACAATGCAGAAAAAGCGCTTTCAGCCTGAGATAAGGTGGGTTCCGGAACGCCAATCGTAAAAATGTTGATTACTTTGGAACAACACTTCAGACAGCTTAGATTTGATGTGCAACTACTGGAAAGACCCTTTCTGCTATTGTGGGAGGTCAAAATTTCATGTTCTAAAGGTTCCCTGCAAAGTTATGGCACAATGCGTAAAACGCGTTTTCAGATTGAGATAAGGTCGATTCAGGAACGCCAAACATAAAAATGTTGATAACTTTGGAAAAACACTTCAGACAGCTTAGATTTGATGTGCAACTACTAGAAAGACCCTTTCTGCTATAGTGGGAGGTCAAAATTTCATGTTCTGAAGCTTCCATGCAAAGTTATGGCACAATGCAGACAACGCATTTTCATCCTGAGATAAGGTCGATTCCGGAATGCCAAACAAAAAAATGTTGATAACTTTCGAAAAACACTTCAGACAGCTTAGATTTGCTGTGCAACTACTAGAAAGACCCTTTCTGCTATAGTGGGAGGTCAAAATTTGATGTTCTGAAGCTTCCCTGCAAAGTTATGGCAGAATGCGTAAATCGTGTTTTCAGCCTGAGATAAGGTCGATTCCGGAACGCCAAACATAAAAATGTTGATAACTCAGGAAAAACTCTACAGACAGCTTAGATTTGACGTGCAACTACTAGAAAGACCCATTCTGCTGTAGTGGGAGGTGAAAATTTCATGTTCTGAAGATTCCTTGCAAAGTTATGGCACAATGCAGGAAACGCGTTTTCAGCCTGAGATAAGGTGGGTTCCGGAACGCCAAACATAAAAATGTTGATAATTTAGGAAAAACACTTCAGACAGCTTAGATTTGATGTGCAACTACTAGAAAGACCCTTTCTGCTATAGTAGGAGGTGAACATTTCAATTTCTGAAGCTTCCCTGAGAAGTTATGGCACAATGCAGAAAACGCGTTTTCAGCCTGAGACAAGGTGGTTTCCAAACGCCAAACGTAAAAATGTTGATAACTTTGGAACAACACTTCAGACAGCTTAGATTTGATGTGCAACTACTAGAAAGACCCTTTCTGCTATAGTGTTAGTTCAAAATTTCATGTTCTGAAGCTTCCCTGGAAAGTTATGGGACAATGCAGAAAACAATTTTTCATCCTGAGATACGGTCGATTCTGTAACGCCAAACATTAAAATGTTGATAACTTTCGAAAAACACTTCAGACAGCTTAGATTTGATGTGCAACTACTAGAAAGACCCTTTCTGCCTTAGTGGGAGGTGAACATTTCATGTTCTGAAGCTTCCCTGCAAAGTTATGGCACAATGCAGACAACGCGTTTTCAGCTTGAGATAAGGTGGGTTCCGGAACGCCAAACATAAAAATGTTGATAACTTTCGAAAAACACTTCAGGCAGCTTAGATTTGATGTGCAACTACTAGAAAGACCCTTTCTGCTATAGTGGGAGGTGAAAATTTCATGTTCTAAAGGTTCCCTGCAAAGTTATGGCACAATGCGTAAAACGCGTTTTCAGCCTAAGATAAGGTCTATTCCGGAACGCCAAACATAAAAATGTTGATAACTTTGGAAAAACACTTCACACAGCTTAGATTTGATGCGCAACTACTAGAAAGAACCTTTCTGCTATAGTGGGAGGTCAAAATTTTATGTTCTGAAGCTTCCCTGGAAAGTTATGGGACAATGCAGAAAATGCATTTTCATCCAGAGATAAGGTAGATTCCAGAACGCCACACATAAAAATGTTGATAACTTTCAAAAAACACCTCAGACAGCTTAGATTTGATGTGCAACTACTAGAAAGACCCTTTCTGCTATACTGGGAGGTTAAAATTTCATGTTCTGAGGCTTCCCTGCAAAGTTATGGCACAATGCAGAAAACCCGTTTTCAACCTGAGATAAGGTGGGTTCCGGAACGCCACACATAAAAATGTTGATAACTTTGGAAAAACACTTCAGACAGCTTAGATTTGATGTGCAACTACTAGAAAGACCCTTTCTGCTACAGTGGGAGGTGAACATTTCATGTTCTGAAGCTTCCCTGAGAAGTTATGGCACAATGCAGAAAACGCGTTTTCAGCCTGAGATAAGGTCGATTCCGGAACGCCATACATAAAAATGTTGATAACTTTGGAAAAACACATCAGACAGCTTAGATTTGATGTGCAACTACTAGAAAGACCCTTTCTGCTATAGTGGGAGGTGAAAATTTCATGTTCTGAACTTTCCCTGAGAAGCTATGGCACAATGCAGAAAAAGCGCTTTGAGCCTGAGATAAGGTGGGTTCCGGAACGCCAATCGTAAAAATGTTGATTACTTTGGAACAACACTTCAGACAGCTTAGATTTGATGTGCAACTACTGGAAAGACCCTTTCTGCTATTGTGGGAGGTCAAAATTTCATGTTCTAAAGGTTCCCTGCAAAGTTATGGCACAATGCGTAAAACGCGTTTTCAGATTGAGATAAGGTCGATTCAGGAACGCCAAACATAAAAATGTTGATAACTTTGGAAAAACACTTCAGACAGCTTAGATTTGATGTGCAACTACTAGAAATACCCTTTCTGCTATAGTGGGAGGTCAAAATTTCATGTTCTGAAGCTTCCATGCAAAGTTATGGCACAATGCAGACAACGCATTTTCATCCTGAGATAAGGTCGATTCCCGGAATGCCAAACAAAAAAATGTTGATAACTTTCGAAAAACACTTCAGACAGCTTAGATTTGCTGCGCAACTACTAGAAAGACCCTTTCTGCTATAGTGGGAGGTCAAAATTTGATGTTCTGAAGCTTCCCTGCAAAGTTATGGCAGAATGCGTAAATCGTGTTTTCAGCCTGAGATAAGGTCGATTCCGGAACGCCAAACATAAAAATGTTGATAACTCAGGAAAAACTCTACAGACAGCTTAGATTTGACGTGCAACTACTAGAAAGACCCATTCTGCTGTAGTGGGAGGTGAAAATTTCATGTTCTGAAGATTCCTTGCAAAGTTATGGCACAATGCAGGAAACGCGTTTTCAGGCTGAGATAAGGTGGGTTCCGGAACGCCAAACATAAAAATGTTGATAACTTTGGAAAAACACTTCACACAGCTTAGATTTGATGCGCAACTACTAGAAAGAACCTTTCTGCTATAGTGGGAGGTCAAAATTTTATGTTCTGAAGCTTCCCTGGAAAGTTATGGGACAATGCAGAAAATGCATTTTCATCCAGAGATAAGGTAGATTCCAGAACGCCACACATAAAAATGTTGATAACTTTCAAAAAACACCTCAGACAGCTTAGATTTGATGTGCAACTACTAGAAAGACCCTTTCTGCTATACTGGGAGGTTAAAATTTCATGTTCTGAGGCTTCCCTGCAAAGTTATGGCACAATGCAGAAAACCCGTTTTCAACCTGAGATAAGGTGGGTTCCGGAACGCCACACATAAAAATGTTGATAACTTTGGAAAAACACTTCAGACAGCTTAGATTTGATGTGCAACTACTAGAAAGACCCTTTCTGCTACAGTGGGAGGTGAACATTTCATGTTCTGAAGCTTCCCTGAGAAGTTATGGCACAATGCAGAAAACGCGTTTTCGGCCTGAGATAAGGTCGATTCCGGAACGCCATACATAAAAATGTTGATAACTTTGGAAAAACACATCAGACAGCTTAGATTTGATGTGCAACTACTAGAAAGACCCTTTCTGCTATAGTGGGAGGTGAAAATTTCATGTTCTGAACTTTCCCTGAGAAGCTATGGCACAATGCAGAAAAAGCGCTTTCAGCCTGAGATAAGGTGGGTTCCGGAACGCCAATCGTAAAAATGTTGATTACTTTGGAACAACACTTCAGACAGCTTAGATTTGATGTGCAACTACTGGAAAGACCCTTTCTGCTATTGTGGGAGGTCAAAATTTCATGTTCTAAAGGTTCCCTGCAAAGTTATGGCACAATGCGTAAAACGCGTTTTCAGATTGAGATAAGGTCGATTCAGGAACGCCAAACATAAAAATGTTGATAACTTTGGAAAAACACTTCAGACAGCTTAGATTTGATGTGCAACTACTAGAAAGACCCTTTCTGCTATAGTGGGAGGTCAAAATTTCATGTTCTGAAGCTTCCATGCAAAGTTATGGCACAATGCAGACAACGCATTTTCATCCTGAGATAAGGTCGATTCCGGAATGCCAAACAAAAAAATGTTGATAACTTTCGAAAAACACTTCAGACAGCTTAGATTTGCTGTGCAACTACTAGAAAGACCCTTTCTGCTATAGTGGGAGGTCAAAATTTGATGTTCTGAAGCTTCCCTGCAAAGTTATGGCAGAATGCGTAAATCGTGTTTTCAGCCTGAGATAAGGTCGATTCCGGAACGCCAAACATAAAAATGTTGATAACTCAGGAAAAACTCTACAGACAGCTTAGATTTGACGTGCAACTACTAGAAAGACCCATTCTGCTGTAGTGGGAGGTGAAAATTTCATGTTCTGAAGATTCCTTGCAAAGTTATGGCACAATGCAGGAAACGCGTTTTCAGCCTGAGATAAGGTGGGTTCCGGAACGCCAAACATAAAAATGTTGATAATTTAGGAAAAACACTTCAGACAGCTTAGATTTGATGTGCAACTACTAGAAAGACCCTTTCTGCTATAGTAGGAGGTGAACATTTCAATTTCTGAAGCTTCCCTGAGAAGTTATGGCACAATGCAGAAAACGCGTTTTCAGCCTGAGACAAGGTGGTTTCCGAACGCCAAACGTAAAAATGTTGATAACTTTGGAACAACACTTCAGACAGCTTAGATTTGATGTGCAACTACTAGAAAGACCCTTTCTGCTATAGTGTTAGTTCAAAATTTCATGTTCTGAAGCTTCCCTGGAAAGTTATGGGACAATGCAGAAAACAATTTTTCATCCTGAGATACGGTCGATTCTGTAACGCCAAACATTAAAATGTTGATAACTTTCGAAAAACACTTCAGACAGCTTAGATTTGATGTGCAACTACTAGAAAGACCCTTTCTGCCTTAGTGGGAGGTGAACATTTCATGTTCTGAAGCTTCCCTGCAAAGTTATGGCACAATGCAGACAACGCGTTTTCAGCTTGAGATAAGGTGGGTTCCGGAACGCCAAACATAAAAATGTTGATAACTTTCGAAAAACACTTCAGGCAGCTTAGATTTGATGTGCAACTACTAGAAAGACCCTTTCTGCTATAGTGGGAGGTGAAAATTTCATGTTCTAAAGGTTCCCTGCAAAGTTATGGCACAATGCGTAAAACGCGTTTTCAGCCTAAGATAAGGTCGATTCCGGAACGCCAAACATAAAAATGTTGATAACTTTGGAAAAACACTTCACACAGCTTAGATTTGATGCGCAACTACTAGAAAGAACCTTTCTGCTATAGTGGGAGGTCAAAATTTTATGTTCTGAAGCTTCCCTGGAAAGTTATGGGACAATGCAGAAAATGCATTTTCATCCAGAGATAAGGTAGATTCCAGAACGCCACACATAAAAATGTTGATAACTTTCAAAAAACACCTCAGACAGCTTAGATTTGATGTGCAACTACTAGAAAGACCCTTTCTGCTATACTGGGAGGTTAAAATTTCATGTTCTGAGGCTTCCCTGCAAAGTTATGGCACAATGCAGAAAACCCGTTTTCAACCTGAGATAAGGTGGGTTCCGGAACGCCACACATAAAAATGTTGATAACTTTGGAAAAACACTTCAGACAGCTTAGATTTGATGTGCAACTACTAGAAAGACCCTTTCTGCTACAGTGGGAGGTGAACATTTCATGTTCTGAAGCTTCCCTGAGAAGTTATGGCACAATGCAGAAAACGCGTTTTCAGCCTGAGATAAGGTCGATTCCGGAACGCCATACATAAAAATGTTGATAACTTTGGAAAAACACATCAGACAGCTTAGATTTGATGTGCAACTACTAGAAAGACCCTTTCTGCTATAGTGGGAGGTGAAAATTTCATGTTCTGAACTTTCCCTGAGAAGCTATGGCACAATGCAGAAAAAGCGCTTTGAGCCTGAGATAAGGTGGGTTCCGGAACGCCAATCGTAAAAATGTTGATTACTTTGGAACAACACTTCAGACAGCTTAGATTTGATGTGCAACTACTGGAAAGACCCTTTCTGCTATTGTGGGAGGTCAAAATTTCATGTTCTAAAGGTTCCCTGCAAAGTTATGGCACAATGCGTAAAACGCGTTTTCAGCCAGAGATAAGGTCGATTCCGGAACGCCAAACATAAAAATGTTGATAACTTTGGAAAAACACTTCAGACAGCTTAGATTTGATGTGCAACTACTAGAAAGACCCTTTCTGCTATAGTGGGAGGTGAACATTTCATGTTCGGAAGCTTCCATGCCAAGTTATGGCACAAAGCGTAAAAAGCATTTTCAGCCTGAGATAAGGTCGATTCCGGAACGACAAACATAAAAATGTTGATAACTTTCGAAAAACACTTCAGACAGCTTAGATTTGATGTGCAACTACTAGAAAGACCCTTTCTGCTATAGTGTTAGGTCAAAATTTCATGTTCTGAAGCTTCCCTGGAAAGTTATGGGACAATGCAGAAAACAATTTTTCATCCTGAGATACGGTCGATTCTGTAACGCCAAACATTAAAATGTTGATAACTTTCGAAAAACACTTCACACAGCTTAGATTTGATGTGCAACTACTAGAAAGACCCTTTCTGCCTTAGTGGGAGGTGAACATTTCATGTTCTGAAGCTTCCCTGCAAAGTTATGGCACAATGCAGACAACGCGTTTTCAGCTTGAGATAAGGTGGGTTCCGGAACGCCAAACATAAAAATGTTGATAACTTTCGAAAAACACTTCAGGCAGCTTAGATTTGATGTGCAACTACTAGAAAGACCCTTTCTGCTATAGTGGGAGGTGAAAATTTCATGTTCTAAAGGTTCCCTGCAAAGTTATGGCACAATGCGTAAAACGCGTTTTCAGCCTAAGATAAGGTCTATTCCGGAACGCCAAACATAAAAATGTTGATAACTTTGGAAAAACACTTCACACAGCTTAGATTTGATGCGCAACTACTAGAAAGAACCTTTCTGCTATAGTGGGAGGTCAAAATTTTATGTTCTGAAGCTTCCCTGGAAAGTTTGGGACAATGCAGAAAATGCATTTTCATCCAGAGAAAAGGTAGATTCCAGAACGCCACACATAAAAATGTTGATAACTTTCAAAAAACACCTCAGACAGCTTAGATTTGATGTGCAACTACTAGAAAGACCCTTTCTGCTATACTGGGAGGTTAAAATTTCATGTTCTGAGGCTTCCCTGCAAAGTTATGGCACAATGCAGAAAACCCGTTTTCAACCTGAGATAAGGTGGGTTCCGGAACGCCACACATAAAAATGTTGATAACTTTGGAAAAACACTTCAGACAGCTTAGATTTGATGTGCAACTACTAGAAAGACCCTTTCTGCTACAGTGGGAGGTGAACATTTCATGTTCTGAAGCTTCCCTGAGAAGTTATGGCACAATGCAGAAAACGCGTTTTCGGCCTGAGATAAGGTCGATTCCGGAACGCCATACATAAAAATGTTGATAACTTTGGAAAAACACATCAGACAGCTTAGATTTGATGTGCAACTACTAGAAAGACCCTTTCTGCTATAGTGGGAGGTGAAAATTTCATGTTCTTAACTTTCCGTGAGAAGCTATGGCACAATGCAGAAAAAGCGCTTTCAGCCTGAGATAAGGTGGGTTCCGGAACGCCAATCGTAAAAATGTTGATTACTTTGGAACAACACTTCAGACAGCTTAGATTTGATGTGCAACTACTGGAAAGACCCTTTCTGCTATTGTGGGAGGTCAAAATTTCATGTTCTAAAGGTTCCCTGCAAAGTTATGGCACAATGCGTAAAACGCGTTTTCAGATTGAGATAAGGTCGATTCAGGAACGCCAAACATAAAAATGTTGATAACTTTGGAAAAACACTTCAGACAGCTTAGATTTGATGTGCAACTACTAGAAAGACCCTTTCTGCTATAGTGGGAGGTCAAAATTTCATGTTCTGAAGCTTCCATGCAAAGTTATGGCACAATGCAGACAACGCATTTTCATCCTGAGATAAGGTCGATTCCGGAATGCCAAACAAAAAAATGTTGATAACTTTCGAAAAACACTTCAGACAGCTTAGATTTGCTGTGCAACTACTAGAAAGACCCTTTCTGCTATAGTGGGAGGTCAAAATTTGATGTTCTGAAGCTTCCCTGCAAAGTTATGGCAGAATGCGTAAATCGTGTTTTCAGCCTGAGATAAGGTCGATTCCGGAACGCCAAACATAAAAATGTTGATAACTCAGGAAAAACTCTACAGACAGCTTAGATTTGACGTGCAACTACTAGAAAGACCCATTCTGCTGTAGTGGGAGGTGAAAATTTCATGTTCTGAAGATTCCTTGCAAAGTTATGGCACAATGCAGGAAACGCGTTTTCAGCCTGAGATAAGGTGGGTTCCGGAACGCCAAACATAAAAATGTTGATAATTTAGGAAAAACACTTCAGACAGCTTAGATTTGATGTGCAACTACTAGAAAGACCCTTTCTGCTATAGTAGGAGGTGAACATTTCAATTTCTGAAGCTTCCCTGAGAAGTTATGGCACAATGCAGAAAACGCGTTTTCAGCCTGAGACAAGGTGGTTTCCGAACGCCAAACGTAAAAATGTTGATAACTTTGGAACAACACTTCAGACAGCTTAGATTTGATGTGCAACTACTAGAAAGACCCTTTCTGCTATAGTGTTAGTTCAAAATTTCATGTTCTGAAGCTTCCCTGGAAAGTTATGGGACAATGCAGAAAACAATTTTTCATCCTGAGATACGGTCGATTCTGTAACGCCAAACATTAAAATGTTGATAACTTTCGAAAAACACTTCAGACAGCTTAGATTTGATGTGCAACTACTAGAAAGACCCTTTCTGCCTTAGTGGGAGGTGAACATTTCATGTTCTGAAGCTTCCCTGCAAAGTTATGGCACAATGCAGACAACGCGTTTTCAGCTTGAGATAAGGTGGGTTCCGGAACGCCAAACATAAAAATGTTGATAACTTTCGAAAAACACTTCAGGCAGCTTAGATTTGATGTGCAACTACTAGAAAGACCCTTTCTGCTATAGTGGGAGGTGAAAATTTCATGTTCTAAAGGTTCCCTGCAAAGTTATGGCACAATGCGTAAAACGCGTTTTCAGCCTAAGATAAGGTCGATTCCGGAACGCCAAACATAAAAATGTTGATAACTTTGGAAAAACACTTCACACAGCTTAGATTTGATGCGCAACTACTAGAAAGAACCTTTCTGCTATAGTGGGAGGTCAAAATTTTATGTTCTGAAGCTTCCCTGGAAAGTTATGGGACAATGCAGAAAATGCATTTTCATCCAGAGATAAGGTAGATTCCAGAACGCCACACATAAAAATGTTGATAACTTTCAAAAAACACCTCAGACAGCTTAGATTTGATGTGCAACTACTAGAAAGACCCTTTCTGCTATACTGGGAGGTTAAAATTTCATGTTCTGAGGCTTCCCTGCAAAGTTATGGCACAATGCAGAAAACCCGTTTTCAACCTGAGATAAGGTGGGTTCCGGAACGCCACACATAAAAATGTTGATAACTTTGGAAAAACACTTCAGACAGCTTAGATTTGATGTGCAACTACTAGAAAGACCCTTTCTGCTACAGTGGGAGGTGAACATTTCATGTTCTGAAGCTTCCCTGAGAAGTTATGGCACAATGCAGAAAACGCGTTTTCAGCCTGAGATAAGGTCGATTCCGGAACGCCATACATAAAAATGTTGATAACTTTGGAAAAACACATCAGACAGCTTAGATTTGATGTGCAACTACTAGAAAGACCCTTTCTGCTATAGTGGGAGGTGAAAATTTCATGTTCTGAACTTTCCCTGAGAAGCTATGGCACAATGCAGAAAAAGCGCTTTGAGCCTGAGATAAGGTGGGTTCCGGAACGCCAATCGTAAAAATGTTGATTACTTTGGAACAACACTTCAGACAGCTTAGATTTGATGTGCAACTACTGGAAAGACCCTTTCTGCTATTGTGGGAGGTCAAAATTTCATGTTCTAAAGGTTCCCTGCAAAGTTATGGCACAATGCGTAAAACGCGTTTTCAGATTGAGATAAGGTCGATTCAGGAACGCCAAACATAAAAATGTTGATAACTTTGGAAAAACACTTCAGACAGCTTAGATTTGATGTGCAACTACTAGAAATACCCTTTCTGCTATAGTGGGAGGTCAAAATTTCATGTTCTGAAGCTTCCATGCAAAGTTATGGCACAATGCAGACAACGCATTTTCATCCTGAGATAAGGTCGATTCCCGGAATGCCAAACAAAAAAATGTTGATAACTTTCGAAAAACACTTCAGACAGCTTAGATTTGCTGCGCAACTACTAGAAAGACCCTTTCTGCTATAGTGGGAGGTCAAAATTTGATGTTCTGAAGCTTCCCTGCAAAGTTATGGCAGAATGCGTAAATCGTGTTTTCAGCCTGAGATAAGGTCGATTCCGGAACGCCAAACATAAAAATGTTGATAACTCAGGAAAAACTCTACAGACAGCTTAGATTTGACGTGCAACTACTAGAAAGACCCATTCTGCTGTAGTGGGAGGTGAAAATTTCATGTTCTGAAGATTCCTTGCAAAGTTATGGCACAATGCAGGAAACGCGTTTTCAGGCTGAGATAAGGTGGGTTCCGGAACGCCAAACATAAAAATGTTGATAATTTAGGAAAAACACTTCAGACAGCTTAGATTTGATGTGCAACTACTAGAAAGACCCTTTCTGCTATAGTAGGAGGTGAACATTTCAATTTCTGAAGCTTCCCTGAGAAGTTATGGCACAATGCAGAAAACGCGTTTTCAGCCTGAGACAAGGTGGTTTCCGAACGCCAAACGTAAAAATGTTGATAACTTTGGAACAACACTTCAGACAGCTTAGATTTAATGTGCAACTACTAGAAAGACCCTTTCTGCTATAGTGGGAGGTGAAAATTTCATTTTCTGAACCTTCCCTGCAAAGTTATGGCACAATGCGTGAAACGCGTTTTCAGCCTGAGATAAGGTCGATTCCAGAACGCCAAACATAAAAATGTTGATAACTTTGGAAAAACACTTCAGACAGCTTACATTTGATGTGCAACTACTAGAAAGACCCTTTCTGCTATAGTGGGAGGTGAACATTTCATGTTCTGAAGCTTCCCTACAAAGTTATGGCACAATGCGTAAAACGCGTTTTCAGCCTAAGATAAGGTCGATTCCGGAACACCAAACATAAAAATGTTGATAACTTTGGAAAAACACATCAGACAGCTTAGATTTGATGTGCAACTACTAGAAAGACCCTTTCTGCTGTAGTGGGAGGTGAAAATTTCATATTCTGAAGCTTCCCTGCAAAGTTATGGCACAATGCCGAAAACGCGTTTTCAGCCTGAGATAAGGTGGGTTCCGGAACGCCAAACATAAAAATGTTGATAATTTTGGAAAAACACTTCAGACAGCTTAGATTTGATGTGCAACTACTAGAAAGACCCTTTCTGCTATAGTGGGAGGTGAAAATTTCATGTTCTGAACCTTCCCTGCAAAGTTATGGCACAATGCAGACAACGTGTTTTCAGCCTGAGATAAGGTCGATTCTGAAACGCCAAACGTAAAAATGTTGATAACTTTGGAAAAACATTTCAGACAGCTTAGATTTGATGTGCAACTACTAGAAAGACCCTTTCTGCTGTAGTGGGAGGTGAAAATTTCATGTTCTGAAGATTCCCTGCAAAGTTATAGCACAATGCAGGAAACGCGTTTTCAGCCTGAGATAAGGTCGATTCAGGAACACCAAACATAAAAATGTTGAAAACTTTCGAAAAACACTTCAGACAGCTTAGATTTGATGTGCAACTACTAGAAAGACCCTTTCTGCTATAGTGGGAGGTGAACATTTCTTGTTCTGAAGCTTCCTTGAGAAGTTATGGCACAATGCAGAAAACGCGTTTTCAGCCTGAGACAAGGTGGTTTCCGAAACGCCAAACGTAAAAATGTTGATAACTTTGGAACAACACTTCAGACAGCTTAGATTTAATGTGCAACTACTAGAAATGCCCTTTCTGCTATAGTGGGAGGTGAACATTTCATTTTCTGAACCTTCCCTGCAAAGTTATGGCACAATGCGTAAAACACGTTTTCAACCTAAGATAAGGTCGATTCCGGAACGCCAAACATAAAAATGTTGATAACTTTAGAAAAACACATCAGACAGCTTAGATTTGATCTGCAAATACTAGAAAGAGCCTTTCTGCTATAGTGGGAGGTTAAATTTTCATGTTCGGAAGCTTTCCTGCTAAAGTTATGGCACAATGCAGACAACGCGTTTTCAGCCTGAGATAAGGTCGATTCTGAAACGCCAAACAAAAAAACGTTGATAACTTTGGAAAAACACTTCAGACAGCTTAGATTTGATGTGAAACTACTAGAAAGACCCTTTCTGCTATTGTGGGAGGTGACAATTTCATGTTCTGAAGCTTCCCTGCAAAGTTATGGCACAATGCAGAAAACGCGTTTTCAGCCTGAGATAAGGTCGATTCAGGAACGCCAAACGTAAAAATGTTGATAAATTTGGAAAAACATTTCAGACAGCTTAGATTTGATGTGCAACTACTAGAAAGAGCCTTTCTGCTATAGTGGGAGGTTAAAATTTCATGTTCGGAAGCTTCCATGCAAAGTTATGGCACAATGCAGACAACGCGTTTTCAGCCTGACATAAGGTCGATTCCGGAACGCCAAACATAAAAATGTTGATAACTTTGCAAAAACACTTCAGACAGCTTAGATTTGAGGTGCAACTACTAGAAAGACCCTTTCTGATATAGTGGATGGTGAAAATTCAAGGTCCTGAAGCTTCCCTGCAAAGTTATGGCACAATACGTAAAACGCGTTTTCAGCCTGAGATAAGGTCGATTCCGGAACGCCAAACATAAAAATGTTCATAACTTTGGAAAAACACTTCAGACAGCTTAGATTTGATGTGCAACTACTAGAAAGACCTTTTCTGCTATAATGTTAGGTGAACATTTGATGTTCTGAATCTTCCCTGAAAAGTTATGGCACAATGCGTAAAACGCGTTTTCAGCCAGAGATAAGGTCGATTCCGGAACGCCAAACATAAAAATGTTGATAACTTTGGAAAAACACTTCAGACAGCTTAGATTTGATGTGCAACTACTAGAAAGACCCTTTCTGCTATAGTGGGAGGTGAACATTTCATGTTCGGAAGCTTCCATGCCAAGTTATGGCACAAAGCGTAAAAAGCATTTTCAGCCTGAGATAAGGTCGATTCCGGAACGACAAACATAAAAATGTTGATAACTTTCGAAAAACACTTCAGACAGCTTAGATTTGATGTGCAACTACTAGAAAGACCCTTTCTGCTATAGTGTTAGGTCAAAATTTCATGTTCTGAAGCTTCCCTGGAAAGTTATGGGACAATGCAGAAAACAATTTTTCATCCTGAGATACGGTCGATTCTGTAACGCCAAACATTAAAATGTTGATAACTTTCGAAAAACACTTCAGGCAGCTTAGATTTGATGTGCAACTACTAGAAAGACCCTTTCTGCTATAGTGGGAGGTGAAAATTTCATGTTCTAAAGGTTCCCTGCAAAGTTATGGCACAATGCGTAAAACTCGTTTTCAGCCTAAGATAAGGTCGATTCCGGAACGCCAAACATAAAAATGTTGATAACTTTGGAAAAACACTTCAGACCGCTTAGATTTGATGCGCAACTACTAGAAAGAACCTTTCTGCTATAGTGGGAGGTCAAAATTTCATGTTCTGAAGCTTCCCTGGAAAATTATGGGACAATGCAGAATATGCATTTTCATCCAGAGATAAGGTAGATTCCAGAACGCCACACATAAAAATGTTGATAACTTTCAAAAAACACTTCAGACAGCTTAGATTTGATGTGCAACTACTAGAAAGACCCTTTCTGCTATACTGGGAGGTTAAAATTTCATGTTCTGAGGCTTCCCTGCAAAGTTATGGCACAATGCAGAAAACCCGTTTTCAACCTGAGATAAGGTGGGTTCCGGAACGCCACACATAAAAATGTTGATAACTTTGGAAAAACACTTCAGACAGCTTAGATTTGATGTGCAACTACTAGAAAGACCCTTTCTGCTACAGTGGGAGGTGAACATTTCATGTTCTGAAGCTTCCCTGAGAAGTTATGGCACAATGCAGAAAACGCGTTTTCAGCCTGAGATAAGGTCGATTCCGGAACGCCATACATAAAAATGTTGATAACTTTGGAAAAACACATCAGACAGCTTAGATTTGATGTGCAACTACTAGAAAGACCCTTTCTGCTATAGTGGGAGGTGAAAATTTCATGTTCTGAACTTTCCCTGAGAAGCTATGGCACAATGCAGAAAAAGCGCTTTCAGCCTGAGATTAGGTGGGCTCCGGAACGCCAATCGTAAAAATGTTGATTACTTTGGAACAACACTTCAGACAGCTTAGATTTGATGTGCAACTACTGGAAAGACCCTTTCTGCTATTGTGGGAGGTCAAAATTTCATGTTCTAAAGGTTCACTGCAAAGTTATGGCACAATGCGTAAAACGCGTTTTCAGATTGAGATAAGGTCGATTCAGGAACGCCAAACATAAAAATGTTGATAACTTTGGAAAAACACTTCAGACAGCTTAGATTTGATGTGCAACTACTAGAAAGACCCTTTCTGCTATAGTGGGAGGTCAAAATTTCATGTTCTGAAGCTTCCATGCAAAGTTATGGCACAATGCAGACAACGCATTTTCATCCTGAGATAAGGTCGATTCCGGAATGCCACACATAAAAATGTTGATAACTTTCGAAAAACACTTCAGACATCTTAGATTTGATGTTCAACTACTAGAAGGACCCTTTCTGCTATAGTGGGAGGTTAAAATTTCACGTTCTGAATCTTCCCTGCAAAGTTATGGCACAATGCAGAAAACGCGTTTTCAGCCTGAGATAAGGTGGGTTCCGGAACGCCAAACGTAAAAATGTTGATAACTTTGGAACAACACTTCAGACAGCTTAGATTTGATGTGCAACTACTAGAAAGACCCTTTCTGCTATAGTGGGAGGTGAACATTTCATGTTCTGAAGCTTCCCTGAGAAGTTATGGCACAATGCAGAAAACGCGTTTTCAGCCTGAGATAAGGTGGTTTCCAAATCGCCAAAGGTAAAAATGTTGATTACTTTGGAACAACACTTCTGACAGCTTAGATTTAATGTGCAACTACTAGAAAGACCCTTTCTGCTATAGTGGGAGGTCAAAATTTCATGTTCTGAAGCTTCCCATGGAAAGTTATGGGACAATTCAGAAAACGATTTTTCATCCTCAGATAAGGTCGATTACAGAACACGAAACATAAAAATGTTCATAACTTTCGAAAAACACTTCAGACAGCTTAGATTTGATGTGCAACTACTAGAAAGACCCTTTCTGGTATAGTGGGATGTGGAAATTTCATGTGCTGAAGCTTCCCTGCAAAGTTATGCCACAATGCAGAAAACGCGTTTTCAGCTTGTGATAAGATGGGTTCCAGAACGCCAAACATAAAAATGTTGATAACTTTCGAATAACATTTTAGACAGCTTAGATTTGATGTTCAAATACTAGAAAGACCCTTTCTGCTATAGTGGGAGGTTAAAATTTCATGTTCGAAAGTTTCCATGCAAAGTTATGGCACAATGCCGAAAACGCATTTTCAGTCTGAGATAAGGTCGATTCCGGGACGCCAAACATAAAAATGTTGATAACTTTCGAAAAACACTTCAGACAGCTTAGATTTGATGTGCATCTACTAGAAAGAACCATTCTGCTATAGTGGGACCTGAAAATTTCATGTTCTGAAGCTTCCCTGCAAAGTTATGGCACAATGCAGAAAACGCTTTTTCAGCTTGTGATAACGTGGGTTCCGGAACGCCAAACATAAAAATGTTGATAACTTTCGAAAAACACTTCAGACAGCTTAGATTTGATGTGCAAATACTAGAAAGACCCTTTCTGCTATAGTGGGACGTGAAAATTTCATGTTCTGAAGCTTCCATGCAAAGTTATGGCACAATGCAGACAACGCGTTTTCATCTTGAGATAAGGTCGATTCTGGAACGCCAAACGTAAAAATGTTGATAAATTTGGAAAAACATTTCAGACAGCTTAGATTTGATGTGCAACTACTAGAAAGACCCTTTCTGCTGTAGTGGGAGGTGAAAATTTCATGTTCTAAAGGTTCCCTGCAAAGTTATGGCACAATGCGTAAAACTCGTTTTCAGCCTAAGATAAGGTCGATTCCGGAACGCCAAACATAAAAATGTTGATAACTTTGGAAAAACACTTCAGACCGCTTAGATTTGATGCGCAACTACTAGAAAGAACCTTTCTGCTATAGTGTTAGGTCAAAATTTCATGTTCTGAAGCTTCCCTGGAAAGTTATGGGACAATGCAGAAAACAATTTTTCATCCTGAGATACGGTCGATTCTGTAACGCCAAACATTAAAATGTTGATAACTTTCGAAAAACACTTCAGACAGCTTAGATTTGATGTGCAACTACTAGAAAGACCCTTTCTGCCTTAGTGGGAGGTGAACATTTCATGTTCTGAAGCTTCCCTGCAAAGTTATGGCACAATGCAGACAACGCGTTTTCAGCTTGAGATAAGGTGGGTTCCGGAACGCCAAACATAAAAATGTTGATAACTTTCGAAAAACACTTCAGGCAGCTTAGATTTGATGTGCAACTACTAGAAAGACCCTTTCTGCTATAGTGGGAGGTGAAAATTTCATGTTCTAAAGGTTCCCTGCAAAGTTATGGCACAATGCGTAAAACTCGTTTTCAGCCTAAGATAAGGTCGATTCCGGAACGCCAAACATAAAAATGTTGATAACTTTGGAAAAACACTTCAGACCGCTTAGATTTGATGCGCAACTACTAGAAAGAACCTTTCTGCTATAGTGGGAGGTCAAAATTTCATGTTCTGAAGCTTCCCTGGAAAATTATGGGACAATGCAGAATATGCATTTTCATCCAGAGATAAGGTAGATTCCAGAACGCCACACATAAAAATGTTGATAACTTTCAAAAAACACTTCAGACAGCTTAGATTTGATGTGCAACTACTAGAAAGACCCTTTCTGCTATACTGGGAGGTTAAAATTTCATGTTCTGAGGCTTCCCTGCAAAGTTATGGCACAATGCAGAAAACCCGTTTTCAACCTGAGATAAGGTGGGTTCCGGAACGCCACACATAAAAATGTTGATAACTTTGGAAAAACACTTCAGACAGCTTAGATTTGATGTGCAACTACTAGAAAGACCCTTTCTGCTACAGTGGGAGGTGAACATTTCATGTTCTGAAGCTTCCCTGAGAAGTTATGGCACAATGCAGAAAACGCGTTTTCAGCCTGAGATAAGGTCGATTCCGGAACGCCATACATAAAAATGTTGATAACTTTGGAAAAACACATCAGACAGCTTAGATTTGATGTGCAACTACTAGAAAGACCCTTTCTGCTATAGTGGGAGGTGAAAATTTCATGTTCTGAACTTTCCCTGAGAAGCTATGGCACAATGCAGAAAAAGCGCTTTCAGCCTGAGATAAGGTGGGCTCCGGAACGCCAATCGTAAAAATGTTGATTACTTTGGAACAACACTTCAGACAGCTTAGATTTGATGTGCAACTACTGGAAAGACCCTTTCTGCTATTGTGGGAGGTCAAAATTTCATGTTCTAAAGGTTCACTGCAAAGTTATGGCACAATGCGTAAAACGCGTTTTCAGATTGAGATAAGGTCGATTCAGGAACGCCAAACATAAAAATGTTGATAACTTTGGAAAAACACTTCAGACAGCTTAGATTTCATGTGCAACTACTAGAAAGACCCTTTCTGCTATAGTGGGAGGTCAAAATTTCATGTTCTGAAGCTTCCATGCAAAGTTATGGCACAATGCAGACAACGCATTTTCATCCTGAGATAAGGTCGATTCCGGAATGCCACACATAAAAATGTTGATAACTTTCGAAAAACACTTCAGACATCTTAGATTTGATGTTCAACTACTAGAAGGACCCTTTCTGCTATAGTGGGAGGTTAAAATTTCATGTTCTGAATCTTCCCTGCAAAGTTATGGCACAATGCAGAAAACGCGTTTTCAGCCTGAGATAAGGTGGGTTCCGGAACGCCAAACGTAAAAATGTTGATAACTTTGGAACAACACTTCAGACAGCTTAGATTTGATGTGCAACTACTAGAAAGACCCTTTCTGCTATAGTGGGAGGTGAACATTTCATGTTCTGAAGCTTCCCTGAGAAGTTATGGCACAATGCAGAAAACGCGTTTTCAGCCTGAGATAAGGTGGTTTCCAAATCGCCAAAGGTAAAAATGTTGATTACTTTGGAACAACACTTCTGACAGCTTAGATTTAATGTGCAACTACTAGAAAGACCCTTTCTGCTATAGTGGGAGGTCAAAATTTCATGTTCTGAAGCTTCCCATGGAAAGTTATGGGACAATTCAGAAAACGATTTTTCATCCTCAGATAAGGTCGATTACAGAACACGAAACATAAAAATGTTCATAACTTTCGAAAAACACTTCAGACAGCTTAGATTTGATGTGCAACTACTAGAAAGACCCTTTCTGGTATAGTGGGATGTGGAAATTTCATGTGCTGAAGCTTCCCTGCAAAGTTATGCCACAATGCAGAAAACGCGTTTTCAGCTTGTGATAAGATGGGTTCCAGAACGCCAAACATAAAAATGTTGATAACTTTCGAATAACATTTTAGACAGCTTAGATTTGATGTTCAAATACTAGAAAGACCCTTTCTGCTATAGTGGGAGGTTAAAATTTCATGTTCGAAAGTTTCCATGCAAAGTTATGGCACAATGCCGAAAACGCATTTTCAGTCTGAGATAAGGTCGATTCCGGGACGCCAAACATAAAAATGTTGATAACTTTCGAAAAACACTTCAGACAGCTTAGATTTGATGTGCATCTACTAGAAAGAACCATTCTGCTATAGTGGGACCTGAAAATTTCATGTTCTGAAGCTTCCCTGCAAAGTTATGGCACAATGCAGAAAACGCTTTTTCAGCTTGTGATAACGTGGGTTCCGGAACGCCAAACATAAAAATGTTGATAACTTTCGAAAAACACTTCAGACAGCTTAGATTTGATGTGCAAATACTAGAAAGACCCTTTCTGCTATAGTGGGACGTGAAAATTTCATGTTCTGAAGCTTCCATGCAAAGTTATGGCACAATGCAGACAACGCGTTTTCATCTTGAGATAAGGTCGATTCTGGAACGCCAAACGTAAAAATGTTGATAAATTTGGAAAAACATTTCAGACAGCTTAGATTTGATGTGCAACTACTAGAAAGACCCTTTCTGCTGTAGTGGGAGGTGAAAATTTCATGTTCTGAAGATTCCTTGCAAAGTTATGGCACAATGCAGGAAACGCGTTTTCAGCCTGAGATAAGGTCGATTCAGGAACACCAAACATAAAAATGTTGATAATTTAGGAAAAACACTTCAGACAGCTTAGATTTGATGTGCAACTACTAGAAAGACCCTTTCTGCTATAGTAGGAGGTGAACATTTCAATTTCTGAAGCTTCCCTGAGAAGTTATGGCACAATGCAGAAAACGCGTTTTCACCCTGAGACAAGGTGGTTTCCGAACGCCAAACGTAAAAATGTTGATAACTTTGGAACAACACTTCAGACAGCTTAGATTTAATGTGCAACTACTAGAAAGACCCTTTCTGCTATAGTGGGAGGTGAAAATTTCATTTTCTGAACCTTCCCTGCAAAGTTATGGCACAATGCGTGAAACGCGTTTTCAGCCTGAGATAAGGTCGATTCCAGAACGCCAAACATAAAAATGTTGATAACTTTGGAAAAACACTTCAGACAGCTTACATTTGATGTGCAACTACGAGAAAGACCCTTTCTGCTATAGTGGGAGGTGAACATTTCATGTTCTGAAGCTTCCCTACAAAGTTATGGCACAATGCGTAAAACGCGTTTTCAGCCTAAGATAAGGTCGATTCCGGAACACCAAACATAAAAATGTTGATAACTTTGGAAAAACACATCAGACAGCTTAGATTTGATGTGCAACTACTAGAAAGACCCTTTCTGCTGTAGTGGGAGGTGAAAATTTCATGTTCTGAAGCTTCCCTGCAAAGTTATGGCACAATGCCGAAAACGCGTTTTCAGCCTGAGATAAGGTGGGTTCCGGAACGCCAAACATAAAAATGTTGATAATTTTGGAAAAACACTTCAGACAGCTTAGATTTGATGTGCAACTACTAGAAAGACCCTTTCTGCTATAGTGGGAGGTGAAAATTTCATTTTCTGAACCTTCCCTGCAAAGTTATGGCACAATGCAGACAACGTGTTTTCAGCCTGAGATAAGGTCGATTCTGAAACGCCAAACGTAAAAATGTTGATAACTTTGGAAAAACATTTCAGACAGCTTAGATTTGATGTGCAACTTCTAGAAAGACCCTTTCTGCTGTAGTGGGAGGTGAAAATTTCATGTTCTGAAGATTCCCTGCAAAGTTATAGCACAATGCAGGAAACGCGTTTTCAGCCTGAGATAAGGTCGATTCAGGAACACCAAACATAAAAATGTTGAAAACTTTCGAAAAACACTTCAGACAGCTTAGATTTGATGTGCAACTACTAGAAAGACCCTTTCTGCTATAGTGGGAGGTGAACATTTCATGTTCTGAAGCTTCCCTGAGAAGTTATGGCACAATGCAGAAAACGCGTTTTCAGCCTGAGACAAGGTGGTTTTCCGAAACGCCAAACGTAAAAATGTTGATAACTTTGGAACAACACTTCAGACAGCTTAGATTTAATGTGCAACTACTAGAAATGCCCTTTCTGCTATAGTGGGAGGTGAACATTTCATTTTCTGAACCTTCCCTGCAAAGTTATGGCACAATGCGTAAAGCACGTTTTCAACCTAAGATAAGGTCGATTCCGGAACGCCAAACGTAAAAATGTTGATAAATTTGGAAAAACATTTCAGACAGCTTAGATTTGATGTGGAACTACTAGAAAGAGCCTTTCTGCTATAGTGGGAGGTTAAAATTTCATGTTCGGAAGCTTCCATGCAAAGTTATGGCACAATGCAGACAACGCGTTTTCAGCCTGACATAAGGTCGATTCCGGAACGCCAAACATAAAAATGTTGATAACTTTGGAAAAACACTTCAGACAGCTTAGATTTGAGGTGCAACTACTAGAAAGACCCTTTCTGATATAGTGGATGGTGAAAATTCAAGGTCCTGAAGCTTCCCTGCAAAGTTATGGCACAATACGTAAAACGCGTTTTCAGCCTGAGATAAGGTCGATTCCGGAACGCCAAACATAAAAATGTTCATAACTTTGGAAAAACACTTCAGACAGCTTAGATTTGATGTGCAACTACTAGAAAGACCTTTTCTGCTATAATGTTAGGTGAACATTTGATGTTCTGAATCTTCCCTGAAAAGTTATGGCACAATGCGTAAAACGCGTTTTCAGCCAGAGATAAGGTCGATTCCGGAACGCCAAACATAAAAATGTTGATAACTTTGGAAAAACACTTCAGACAGCTTAGATTTGATGTGCAACTACTAGAAAGACCCTTTCTGCTATAGTGGGAGGTGAACATTTCATGTTCGGAAGCTTCCATGCCAAGTTATGGCACAAAGCGTAAAAAGCATTTTCAGCCTGAGATAAGGTCGATTCCGGAACGACAAACATAAAAATGTTGATAACTTTCGAAAAACACTTCAGACAGCTTAGATTTGATGTGCAACTACTAGAAAGACCCTTTCTGCTATAGTGTTAGGTCAAAATTTAATGTTCTGAAGCTTCCCTGGAAAGTTATGGGACAATGCAGAAAACAATTTTTCATCCTGAGATACGGTCGATTCTGTAACGCCAAACATTAAAATGTTGATAACTTTCGAAAAACACTTCAGACAGCTTAGATTTGATGTGCAACTACTAGAAAGACCCTTTCTGCCTTAGTGGGAGGTGCACATTTCATGTTCTGAAGCTTCCCTGCAAAGTTATGGCACAATGCAGACAACGCGTTTTCAGCTTGAGATAAGGTGGGTTCCGGAACGCCAAACATAAAAATGTTGATAACTTTCGAAAAACACTTCAGGCAGCTTAGATTTGATGTGCAACTACTAGAAAGACCCTTTCTGCTATAGTGGGAGGTGAAAATTTCATGTTCTAAAGGTTCCCTGCAAAGTTATGGCACAATGCGTAAAACGCGTTTTCAGCCTAAGATAAGGTCGATTCCGGAACGCCAAACATAAAAATGTTGATAACTTTGGAAAAACACTTCAGACAGCTTAGATTTGATGCGCAACTACTAGAAAGAACCTTTCTGCTATAGTGGGAGGTCAAAATTTCATGTTCTGAAGCTTCCCTGGAAAGTTATGGGACAATGCAGAATATGCATTTTCATCCAGAGATAAGGTAGATTCCAGAACGCCACACATAAAAATGTTGATAACTTTCAAAAAACACTTCAGACAGCTTAGATTTGATGTGCAACTACTAGAAAGACCCTTTCTGCTATACTGGGAGGTTAAAATTTCATGTTCTGAGGCTTCCCTGCAAAGTTATGGCACAATGCAGAAAACCCGTTTTCAACCTGAGATAAGGTGGGTTCCGGAACGCCACACATAAAAATGTTGATAACTTTGGAAAAACACTTCAGACAGCTTAGTTTTGATGTGCAACTACTAGAAAGACCCTTTCTGCTACAGTGGGAGGTGAACATTTCATGTTCTGAAGCTTCCCTGAGAAGTTATGGCACAATGCAGAAAACGCGTTTTCAGCCTGAGATAAGGTCGATTCCGGAACGCCATACATAAAAATGTTGATAACTTTGGAAAAACACATCAGACAGCTTAGATTTGCTGTGCAACTACTAGAAAGACCCTTTCTGCTATAGTGGGAGGTCAAAATTTGATGTTCTGAAGCTTCCTTGCAAAGTTATGGCACAATGCAGAAAATGCGTTTTCAGACTGAGATAATGTCGATTCTGGAACGCCAAACATAAAAATGTTGATAACGTTCGAAAAACACTTCAGACAGCTGAGATTTGACGTCCAACTACTAGAAAGACCCTTTCTGCTATAGTGGGAGGTTAAAATTTCATGTTCGGAAGCTTCCATGCAAAGTTATGTCACAATGCAGACAAGGCATTTTCATCCTGAGATAAGGTAGATTCCGGAACGCCACACATAAAAATGTTGATAACTTTCGAAAAACACTTCAGACATCTTAGATTTGATGTTCAACTACTAGAAGGACCCTTTCTGCTATAGTGGGAGGTTAAAATTTCATGTTCTGAATCTTCCCTGCAAAGTTATGGCACAATGCAGAAAACGCGTTTTCAGCCTGAGATAAGGTGGGTTCCGGAACGCCAAACGTAAAAATGTTGATAACTTTGGAACAACACTTCAGACAGCTTAGATTTGATGTGCAGCTACTAGAAAGACCCTTTCTGCTATAGTGGGAGGTGAACATTTCATGTTCTGAAGCTTCCCTGAGAAGTTATGGCACAATGCAGAAAACGCGTTTTCAGCCTGAGATAAGGTGGTTTCCAAATCGCCAAAGGTAAAAATGTTGATTACTTTGGAACAACACTTCTGACAGCTTAGATTTAATGTGCAACTACTAGAAAGACCCTTTCTGCTATAGTGGGAGGTCAAAATTTCATGTTCTGAAGCTTCCCATGGAAAGTTATGGGACAATTCAGAAAACGATTTTTCATCCTCAGATAAGGTCGATTACAGAACGCGAAACATAAAAATGTTCATAACTTTCGAAAAACACTTCAGACAGCTTAGATTTGATGTGTAACTACTAGAAAGACCCTTTCTGGTATAGTGGGATGTGGAAATTTCATGTGCTGAAGCTTCCCTGCAAAGTTATGCCACAATGCAGAAAACGCGTTTTCAGCTTGTGATAAGATGGGTTCCAGAACGCCAAACATAAAAATGTTGATAACTTTCGAATAACATTTTAGACAGCTTAGATTTGATGTTCAAATACTAGAAAGACCCTTTCTGCTATAGTGGGAGGTTAAAATTTCATGTTCGAAAGTTTCCATGCAAAGTTATGGCACAATGCCGAAAACGCATTTTCAGTCTGAGATAAGGTCGATTCCGGGACGCCAAACATAAAAATGTTGATAACTTTCGAAAAACACTTCAGACAGCTTAGATTTGATGTGCATCTACTAGAAAGAACCATTCTGCTATAGTGGGACCTGAAAATTTCATGTTCTGAAGTTTCCCTGCAAAGTTATGGCACAATGCAGAAAACGCATTTTCATCTTGAGATAAGGTCGATTCTGGAACACCAAACATAAAAATGTTGAAAACTTTCGAAAAACACATCAGACAGCTTAGATTTGAGGTGCAACTACTAGAAAGACCCTTTCTGGTATAGTGGGAGGTGAAAATTTCATGTTCGGAAGCTTCCCTGCAAAGTTATGGGACAATGCAGAAAACGATTTTTCATCCTGAGATAAGGTCGATTCCGGAACGCCAAACTTAAAAATGTTGATAACTTTCGAAAAACACTTCAGACAGCTTAGATTTCATGTGCAACTACTAGAAAGACCCTTTCTGCTATAGTGGGAGCTGAAAATTTCATGTTCTGAAGCTTCCCTGCAAAGTTATGGCACAATGCAGAAAACGCGTTTTCAGCCTGAGATAAGGTGGGTTCCGGAACGCCAAACATAAAAATGTTGATAACTTTCGAAAAACACTTCAGACAGCTTAGATTTCATGTGCAACTACTAGAAAGACCCTTTCTGGTATAGTGGGAGGTGAAAATTTCATGTTCGGAAGCTTCCCTGCAAAGTTATGGGACAATGCAGAAAACGATTTTTCATCCTGAGATAAGGTCGATTCCGGAACGCCAAACATAAAAATGTTGATAACTTTCGAAAAACACTTCAGACAGCTTAGATTTCATGTGCAACTACTAGAAAGACCCTTTCTGCTATAGTGGGAGCTGAAAATTTCATGTTCTGAAGCTTCCCTGCAAAGTTATGGCACAATGCAGAAAACGCGTTTTCAGCCTGAGATAAGGTGGGTTCCGGAACGCCAAACATAAATATGCTGATAACTTTCGAAAAACACTTCAGACAGCTTAGATTTCATGTGCAACTACTAGAAAGACCCTTTCTGGTATAGTGGGAGGTGAAAATTTCATGTTCGGAAGCTTCCCTGCAAAGTTATGGGACAATGCAGAAAACGATTTTTCATCCTGAGATAAGGTCGATTCCGGAACGCCAAACATAAAAATGTTGATAACTTTCGAAAAACACTTCAGACAGCTTAGATTTGAAGTGCAACTACTAGAAAGACGCTTTCTGCTATAGTGGGAGGTGAAAATTTCATGTTCTGAAGCTTCCCTGCAAAGTTATGGCACAATGCCGAAAACGCGTTTTCAGCCTGAGATAAGGTGGGTTCCGGAACGCCAAACATAAAAATGTTGATAATTTTGGAAAAACACTTCAGACAGCTTAGATTTAATGTGCAACTACTAGAAATACCCTTTCTGCTATAGTGGGAGGTGAAAATTTCATTTTCTGAACCTTCCCTGCAAAGTTATGGCACAATGCGTGAATCGCGTTTTCAGCCTGAGATAAGGTCGATTCCGGAACGCCAAACATAAAAATGTTGATAACTTTGGAAAAACACTTCAGACAGCTTACATTTGATGTGCAACTACTAGAAAGACCCTTTCTGCTATAGTGGGAGGTGAACATTTCATGTTCTGAAGCTTCCCTGCAAAGTTATGGCACAATGCGTAAAACGCGTTTTCAGCCTAAGATAAGGTCGATTCCGGAACGCCAAACATAAAAATGTTGATAACTTTGGAAAAACACATCAGACAGCTTAGATTTGATCTGCAACTACTAGAAAGACCCTTTCTGCTATATTGGGAAGTTAAATTTTCATGTTCAGAAGCTTCCATGCAAAGTTATGGCACAATGCAGACAACGCGTTTTCAGCCTGAGATAAGGTCGATTCTGGAACGCCAAACGTAAAAATGTTGATAAATTTGGAAAAACATTTCAGACAGCTTAGATTTGATGTGCAACTACTAGAAAGACCCTTTCTGCTGTAGTGGGAGGTGAAAATTTCATGTTCTGAAGATTCCTTGCAAAGTTATGGCACAATGCAGGAAACGCGTTTTCAGCCTGAGATAAGGTCGATTCAGGAACACCAAACATAAAAATGTTGAAAACTTTCGAAAAACACATCAGACAGCTTAGATTTGAGGTGCAATTACTAGAAAGACCCTTTCTGGTATAGTGGGAGGTGAAAATTTCATGTTCGGAAGCTTCCCTGCAAAGTTATGGGACAATGCAGAAAACGATTTTTCATCCTGAGATAAGGTCGATTCCGGAACGCCAAACATAAAAATGTTGATAACTTTCGAAAAACACATCAGACAGCTTAGATTTGAGGTGCATCTACTAGAAAGACCCTTTCTGGTATAGTGGGAGGTGAAAATTTCATGTTCGGAAGCTTCCCTGCAAAGTTATGGGACAATGCAGAAAACGATTTTTCATCCTGAGATAAGGTCGATTCCGGAACGCCAAACATAAAAATGTTGATAACTTTCGAAAAACACTTCAGACAGCTTAGATTTCATGTGCAACTACTAGAAAGACCCTTTCTGCTATAGTGGGAGCTGAAAATTTCATGTTCTGAAGCTTCCCTGCAAAGTTATGGCACAATGCAGAAAACGCGTTTTCAGCCTGAGATAAGGTGGGTTCCGGAACGCCAAACATAAAAATGTTGATAACTTTCGAAAAACACTTCAGACAGCTTAGATTTCATGTGCAACTACTAGAAAGACCCTTTCTGGTATAGTGGGAGGTGAAAATCTCATGTTCGGAAGCTTCCCTGCAAAGTTATGGGACAATGCAGAAAACGATTTTTCATCCTGAGATAAGGTGGGTTCCGGAACGCCAAACATAAAAATGTTGATAACTTTCGAAAAACACTTCAGACAGCTTAGATTTCATGTGCAACTACTAGAAAGACCCTTTCTGCTATAGTGGGAGCTGAAAATTTCATGTTCTGAAGCTTCCCTGCAAAGTTATGGCACAATGCAGAAAACGCGTTTTCAGCCTGAGATAAGGTGGGTTCCGGAACGCCAAACATAAAAATGTTGATAACTTTGGAAAAACACTTCAGACAGCTTAGATTTGAAGAGCAACTACTAGAAAGACGCTTTCTGCTATAGTGGGAGGTGAAAATTTCATGTTCTGAAGCTTCCCTGCAAAGTTATGGCACAATGCCGAAAACGCGTTTTCAGCCTGAGATAAGGTGGGTTCCGGAACGCCAAACATAAAAATGTTGATAATTTTGGAAAAACACTTCAGACAGCTTAGATTTGATGTGCAACTACTGGAAAGACCCTTTCTGCTATAGTAGGAGGTGAACATTTCATGTTCTGAAGCTTCCCTGAGAAGTTATGGCACAATGCAGAAAACGCGTTTTCAGCCTGAGACAAGGTGGTTTCCGAAACGCCAAACGTAAAAATGTTGATAACTTTGGAACAACACTTCAGATAGCTTAGATTTAATGTGCAACTACTAGAAATACCCTTTCTGCTATAGTGGGAGGTGAAAATTTCATTTTCTGAACCTTCCCTGCAAAGTTATGGCACAATGCGTGAATCGCGTTTTCAGCCTGAGATAAGGTCGATTCCGGAACGCCAAACATAAAAATGTTGATAACTTTGGAAAAACACTTCAGACAGCTTACATTTGATGTGCAACTACTAGAAAGACCCTTTCTGCTATAGTGGGAGGTGAACATTTCATGTTCTGAAGCTTCCCTGCAAAGTTATGGCACAATGCGTAAAACGCGTTTTCAGCCTAAGATAAGGTCGATTCCGGAACGCCAAACATAAAAATGTTGATAACTTTGGAAAAACACATCAGACAGCTTAGATTTGATCTGCAACTACTAGAAAGACCCTTTCTGCTATATTGGGAAGTTAAATTTTCATGTTCAGAAGCTTCCATGCAAAGTTATGGCACAATGCAGACAACGCGTTTTCAGCCTGAGATAAGGTCGATTCTGAAACGCCAAACGTAAAAATGTTGATAACTTTGGAAAAACATTTCAGACAGCTTAGATTTGATGTGCAACTACTAGAAAGACCCTTTCTCCTGTAGTGGGAGGTGAAAATTTCATTTTCTGAAGCTTCCCTGCAAAGTTATGGCACAATGCCGAAAACGCGTTTTCAGCCTGAGATAAGGTGGGTTCCGGAACGCCAAACATAAAAATGTTGATAATTTTGGAAAAACACTTCAGACTGCTTAGATTTGATGTGCAACTACTAGAAAGACCCTTTCTGCTATAGTGGGAGGTGAACATTTCATGTTCTGAAGCTTCCCTGAGAAGTTATGGCACAATGCCGAAAACGCGTTTTCAGCCTGAGACAAGGTGGTTTCCGAAACGCCAAACGTAAAAATGTTGATAACTTTGGAACAACACTTCAGACAGCTTAGATTTAATGTGCAACTACTAGAAATACCCTTTCTGCTATAGTGGGAGGTGAAAAATTCATTTTCTGAACCTTCCCTGCAAATTTATGGCACAATGCAGACAACGCGTTTTCAGCCTGAGATAAGGTCGATTCTGAAACGCCAAACGTAAAAATGTTGATAACTTTGGAAAAACATTTCAGACAGCTTAGATTTGATGTGCAACTACTAGAAAGACCCTTTCTGCTGTAGTGGGAGGTGAAAATTTCATGTTCTGAAGATTCCCTGCAAAGTTATGGCACAATGCAGGAAACGCGTTTTCAGCCTGAGATAAGGTCGATTCAGGAGCACCAAACATAAAAATGTTGAAAACTTTCGAGAAACACTTCAGACAGCTTAGATTTGATGTGCAACTACTAGAAAGACCCTTTCTGCTATAGTCGGAGGCGAACATTTCATGTTCTGATGCTTCCCTGAGAAGTTATGGCACAATGCAGAAAACGCGTTTTCAGCCTGAGAGAAGGTGGTTTCCGAAACGCCAAACGTAAAAATGTTGATAACTTTGGAACAACACTTCAGACAGCTTAGATTTAATGTGTAACTACTAGAAAGACCCTTTCTGCTATAGTGGGAGGTGAACATTTAATGTTCTGAAGCTTCCCTGCAAAGTTATGGCACAATGCGTAAAACACATTTTCAGCCTAAGATAAGGTCGATTCCGGAACGCCAACCATAAAAATGTTGATAACTTTGGAAAAACACATCAGACAGCTTAGATTTTAGGTGCAACTACTAGAAAGACCCTTCCTGGTATAGTGGGAGGTGGAAATTTCATGTTCTGAAGCTTCCCTGCAAAGTTATGGGACAATGCAGAAAACGCGTTTTCAGCCTGAGATAAGGTCGATTCTGGAACGCCAAACGTAAAAATGTTGATAACTTTGGAAAAACATTTCAGAGAGCTTAGATTTGATGTGCAACTACTAGAAAGACCCTTTCTGCTGTAGTGGGAGGTGAAAATTTCATGTTCTGAAGATTCCTTGCAAAGTTGTGGCACAATGCAGGAAACACATTTTCAGCCTGAGATAAGGTCGATTCAGGAACACCAAACATAAAAATGTTGAAAACTTTCGAAAAACACATCAGACAGCATAGATTTTAGGTGCAACTACTAGAAAGACCCTTTCTGGTATAGTGGGAGGTGGAAATTTCATGTTCTGAAGCTTCCCTGCAAAGTTATGGGACAATGCAGAAAACGATTTTTCATCCTGAGATAAGGTCGATTCCGGAACGCCAAACATAAAAATGTTGATAACTTTCGAAAAACACTTCAGACAGCTTAGATTTCATGTGCAACTACTGGAAAGACCCTTTCTGCTATGGTGGGAGGTGAAAATTTCATGTTCTGAAGCTTCCCTGAGAAGTTATGGCACAATGCAGAAAACGCGTTTTCAGCATGAGACAAGGTGGTTTCCGAAACGCCAAACGTAAAAATGTTGAAAACTTTGCAACAACACTTCAGACAGCTTAGATTTGATGCGCAACTACTAGAAAGAACCTTTCTGCTATAGTGGGAGGTCAAAATTTCATGTTCTGAAGCTTCCCTGGAAAGTTATGGGACAATGCAGAAAATGCATTTTCATCCAGAGATAAGGTAGATTCCAGAACGCCATACATAAAAATGTTGATAACTTTCAAAAAACACTTCAGACAGCTTAGATTTGATGTGCAACTACTAGAAAGACCCTTTCTGCTATACTGGGAGGTTAAAATTTCATGTTCTGAAGCTTTCCTGCAAAGTTATGGCACAATGCAGAAAACGCGTTTTCAACCTGAGATAAGGTGGGTTCCGGAACGCCAAACATAAAAATGTTGATAACTTTGGAAAAACACTTCAGACAGCTTAGATTTGATGTGCAAATACTAGAAAGACCCTTTCTGCTATAGTGGGACGTGAAAATTTCATGTTCTGAAGCTTCCATGCAAAGTTATGGCACAATGCAGACAACGCGTTTTCAGCCTGAGATAAGGTCGATTCTGGAACGCCAAACGTAAAAATGTTGATAAATTTGGAAAAACATTTCAGACAGCTTAGATTTGATGTGCAACTACTAGAAAGACCCTTTCTGCTGTAGTGGGAGGTGAAAATTTCATGTTCTGAAGATTCCTTGCAAAGTTATGGCACAATGCAGGAAACGCGTTTTCAGCCTGAGATAAGGTGGGTTCCGGAACGCCAAACATAAAAATGTTGATAACTTTGGAAAAACATTTCAGACAGCTTAGATTTGATGTGCAACTACTAGAAAGACCCTTTCTGCTGTAGTGGGAGGTGAAAATTTCATTTTCTGAAGCTTCCCTGCAAAGTTATGGCACAATGCCGAAAACACGTTTTCAGCCTGAGATAAGGTGGGTTCCGGAACGCCAAACATAAAAATGTTGATAATTTTGGAAAAACACTTCAGACAGCTTAGATTTGATGTGCAACTACTAGAAAGACCCTTTCTGCTATAGTGGGAGGTGAACATTTCATGTTCTGAAGCTTCCCTGCAAAGTTATGGCACAATGCAGAAAACGCGTTTTCAACCTGAGATACGGTGGGTTCCGGAACGCCAAACATAAAAATGTTGATAACTTTGGAAAAACACTTCAGACAGCTTAGATTTGATGTGCAAATACTAGAAAGACCCTTTCTGCTATAGTGGGACGTGAAAATTTCATGTTCTGAAGCTTCCATGCAAAGTTATGGCACAATGCAGACAACGCTTTTTCAGCCTGAGATAAGGTCGATTCTGGAACGCCAAACGTAAAAATGTTGATAAATTTGGAAAAACATTTCAGACAGCTTAGATTTGATGTGCAACTACTAGAAAGACCCTTTCTGCTGTAGTGGGAGGTGAAAATTTCATGTTCTGAAGATTCCTTGCAAAGTTATGGCAACATGCAGGAAACGCGTTTTCAGCCTGAGATAAGGTGGGTTCCGGAACGCCAAACATAAAAATGTTGATAACTTTGGAAAAACACTTCAGACAGCTTAGATTTGAAGTGCAACTACTAGAAAGACGCTTTCTGCTATAGTGGGAGGTGAAAATTTCATGTTCTGAAGATTCCCTGCAAAGTTATGGCACAATGCAGAAAACGCGTTTTCAGCCTGAGATAAGGTGGGTTCCGGAACGCCAAACATAAAAATGTTGATAATTTTGGAAAAACACTTCAGACAGCTTAGATTTGATGTGCAACTACTAGAAAGACCCTTTCTGCTATAGTAGGAGGTGAACATTTCATGTTCTGAAGCTTCCCTGAGAAGTTATGGCACAATGCAGAAAACGCGTTTTCAGCCTGAGACAAGGTGGTTTCCAAAACGCCAAACGTAAAAATGTTGATAACTTTGGAACAACACTTCAGATAGCTTAGATTTAATGTGCAACTACTAGAAATACCCTTTCTGCTATAGTGGGAGGTGAAAATGTCATTTTCTGAACCTTCCCTGCAAAGTTATGGCACAATGCGTGAAACGCGTTTTCAGCCTGAGATAAGGTCGATTCCGGAACGCCAAACATAAAAATGTTGATAACTTTGGAAAAACACTTCAGACAGCTTACATTTGATGTGCAACTACTAGAAAGACCCTTTCTGCTATAGTGGGAGGGGAACATTTCATGTTCTGAAGCTTCCCTGCAAAGTTATGGCACAATGCGTAAAACGCGTTTTCAGCCTAAGATAAGGTCGATTCCGGAACGCCAAACATAAAAATGTTGATAACTTTGGACAAACACATCAGACAGCTTAGATTTGATCTGCAACTACTAGAAAGACCCTTTCTGCTATATAGGGAGGTTAAATTTTCATGTTCAGAAGCTTCCATGCAAAGTTATGGCACAATGCAGACAACGCGTTTTCAGCCTGAGACAAGGTGGGTTCCGGAACGCCAAACATAAAAATGTTGATAACTTTGGAAAAACATTTCAGACAGCTTAGATTTGATGTGCAACTACTAGAAAGACCCTTTCTGCTGTAGTGGGAGGTGAAAATTTCATTTTCTGAAGCTTCCCTGCAAAGTTATGGCACAATGCCGAAAACGCGTTTTCAGCCTGAGATAAGGTGGGTTCCGGAACGCCAAACATAAAAATGTTGATAATTTTGGAAAAACACTTCAGACAGCTTAGATTTGATGTGCAACTACTAGAAAGACCCTTTCTGCTATAGTGGGAGGTGAACATTTCATGTTCTGAAGCTTCCCTGCAAAGTTATGGCACAATGCAGAAAAAGCGTTTTCAGCTTGAGATAAGGTGGGTTCTGGAACGCCAAAAACATAAAAATGTTGATAACTTTGGAAAAACACTTCAGACAGCTTACATTTGATGTGCAACTACTAGAAAGACCCTTTCTGCTATAGTGGGAGGTTAAATTTTCATGTTCGGAAGCTTCCATGCAAAGTTATGGCACAATGCAGATAACGCGTTTTCAGCCTGAGATAAGGTCGATTCTGGAACGCCAAACGTAAAAATGTTGATAACTTTGGAAAAACATTTCAGACAGCTTAGATTTGATGTGCAACTACTAGAAAGACCCTTTCTGCTGTAGTGGGAGGTGAAAATTTCATGTTCTGAAGATTCCTTGCAAAGTTATGCCACAATGCAGGAAACGCATTTTCAGCCTGAGACAAGGTGGTTTCCGAAACGCCAAACGTAAAAATGTTGATAACTTTGGAACAACACTTCAGACAGCTTAGATTTAATGTGCAACTACTAGAAATACCCTTTCTGCTATAGTGGGAGGTGAAAATTTCATTTTCTGAACCTTCCCTGCAAAGTTATGGCACAATGCGTGAAACGCGTTTTCAGCCTGAGATAAGGTCGATTCAGGAACACCAAACATAAAAATGTTGAAAACTTTCGAAAAACACTTCAGACAGCTTAGATTTGATGTGCAACTACTAGAAAGACCCTTTCTGCTATAGTGGGAGGTGAACATTTCATGTTCTGAAGCTTCCCTGAGAAGTTATGGCATAATGCAGAAAACGCGTTTTCAGCCTGAGACAAGGTGGTTTCCGAAACGCCAAACGTAAAAATGTTGATAACTTTGAAACAACACTTCAGACAGCTTAGATTTAATGTGCAACTACTAGAAATACCCTTTCTGCTATAGTGGGAGGTGAACATTTCATGTTCTGATGCTTCCCTGCAAAGTTATGGCACAATGCAGTAAAAGCGTTTTCAGCTTGAGATAAGGTGGGTTCCGGAACGCCAAACATAAAAATGTTGATAACTTTGGAAAAACACTTCAGACAGCTTACATTTGATGTGCAACTACTAGAAAGACCCTTTCTGCTATAGTGGGAGGTGAACATTTCATGTTCTGAAGCTTCCCTGAAAAGTTATGGCACAATGCGTAAAACACATTTTCAGCCTAAGATAAGGTCGATTCCGGAACGCCAAACATAAAAATGTTGATAACTTTGGAAAAACACATCAGACAGCTTAGATTTGATCTGCAACTACTAGAAAGACCCTTTCTGCTATAGTGGGAGGTTAAATTTTCATGTTCGGAAGCTTCCATGCAAAGTTATGGCACAATGCAGACAACGCGTTTTCAGCCTGAGATAAGGTCTATTCTGGAACGCCAAACGTAAAAATGTTGATAACTTTGGAAAAACATTTCAGACAACTTAGATTTGATGTGCAACTACTAGAAAGAGCCTTTCTGCTATAGTAGGAGGTTAAAATTTCATGTTCGGAAGCTTCCATGCAATGTTATGGCACAATGCAGACAACGCGTTTTCAGCCTGACATAAGGTCGATTCTGGAACGCCAAACATAAAAATGTTGATAACTTTGGTAAAACACTTCAGACAGCTTAGATTTGAGGTGCAACTACTAGAAAGACCCTTTCTGATATAGTGGATGGTGAAAATTCAAGGTCCTGAAGCTTCCCTGCAAAGTTATGGCACAATACGTAAAACGCGTTTTCAGCCTGAGATAAAGTCGATTCCGGAACGCCAAACATAAAAATGTTCATAACTTTGGAAAAACACTTCAGACAGCTTAGATTTGATGTGCAACTACTAGAAATACCCTTTCTGCTATAGTGGGAGGTGAAAATTTCATTTTCTGAACCTTCCCTGCAAAGTAATGGCACAATGCTTGAAACGCGTTTTCAGCCTGAGATAAGGTCGATTCCGGGACGCCAAACATAAAAATGTTGATAACTTTGGAAAAACACTCCAGACAGCTTACATTTGATGTGCAACTACTAGAAAGACCCTTTCTGCTATAGTGGGATTTGAACATTTCATGTTCTGAAGATTCCCTGCAAAGTTATGGCACAATGCGTAAAACGCGTTTTCAGCCTAAGATTAGGTCGATTCCGGAACGCCAAACATAAAAATGTTGATAACTTTGGAAAAACACATCAGACAGCTTAGATTTGATCTGCAACTACTAGAAAGACCCTTTCTGATATAGTGGGAGGTTAAATTTTCATGTTCAGAAGCTTCCATGCAAAGTTATGGCACAATGCAGACAACGCGTTTTCAGCCTGAGATAAGGTCGATTCTGAAACGCCAAAAGTAAAAATGTTGATAACTTTGGAAAAACATTTCAGACAGCTTAGATTTGATGTGCAACTACTAGAAAGACCCTTTCTGCTGTAGTGGAAGGTGAAAATTTCATGCTCTGAAGCTTCCCTGGAAAGTTATGGTACAATGCGTAAAACGCGTTTTCAGCCTGAGATAAGGTTGATTCCGGAACGCCACACATAAGAATGTTGATAACTTTGGAAAAACACTTCAGACAGGTTAGATTTGATGTGCAACTACTAGAAGGACCCTTTCTGCTATAGTGGGAGGTGAAAATTTCATGTTCTGAAGTTTCCCTGCAAAGTTATGGCACAATGCAGAAAACGCGTTTTCAGCCAGAGATAAGGTCGATTCTGGAATGCCAAACATAAAAATGTTGATAACTTTGGAAAAACACTTCAGACAGCTTAGATTTGATCGGCAACTGCTAGAAAGACCCTTTCTGCTATAGTGGGAGGTGAAAATTTCATGTTCTGAAGCATCCCTGCAAAGTTATGCCACAATGCAGGAAACGCGTTTTCAGTCTGAGATAGGGTTGTTTCCGGAAAGCCAAACATAAGAATGTTGATAACTATGGAAAAACACTTCAGACAACTTATATTTGATGTGCAACTATTGGAAATACCCTTTCTGCTATAGTGGGAGGAAAAAATTTTATGTTCTGATGTCTCCCTGCAAAGTTACGGCACAATGCAGAAAGCGCGTTTTCAGCCTCCGATAAGGTGGGTTCCAGAATGCCAAACATAAAAATGTTGATAACTTTGGAAAAACACTTCAGACAGCTTAGATTTGATGTGCAACTACTAGAAAGACCCTTTCTGCTACAGTGGGAGGTGAAAATTTCATGTTCTGAAGCATCCCTGCAAAGTTATGCCACAATGCTGGAAACGCGTTTTCAGCCTGAGATAAGGTCGATTCCGGAAAACCAAACATAAAAATGTTGACAACTTTGGAAAAACACTTCAGACAGCTTAGATTTGATGTGCAACTACTAGAAAGACCCTTTCTGCTATTGTGGGAGTTGAAAATTTCATGTTCTGAAGCTTTCCTGCAAAGTTATGGCACAATGCGTAAAACGCGTTTTCAGCCTGAGATAAGGTTGATTCCGGAACGCCAAACATAAGAATGTTGATAATTTTGGAAAAACACTTCAGACAGCTGAGATTTGATGTGCAACTACTAGAAAGACGCTTTCTGCTATAGTGGGAGGTAAAAATTTCATGTTCTGAAGCTTTCCTGCAAAGTTATGGCAAATTGTGTAAAACGCGTTTTCAGCCTGAGATAAGGTTGTTTCTGGAACGCCAAACATAAGAATGTTGATAACTTTGGAAAAACACTTCAAACAGCTTAGATTTGACGTGCAACTATTAGAAAACCCCTTTCTGCTATAGTGGGAGGTGAAAATTTCATGTTCTGAGGCTTCCCTGCAAAGTTATGGCACAATGCAGAAAACGCGTTTTCAGCCTGAGATAAGGTCGATTCCGGAAAGCCAAACATAAAAATGTTGATAACTTTGGAAAAACACTTCAGACAGCTTAGATTTGATGTGCAACTACTGGAAAAAGCGTTTCTGCTATAGTGGGAGTTGAAAATTTCATGTTCTGAAGCTTCCCTGCAAAGTTATGGCACAATGCTGAAAACGCGTTTTCAGCATGAGACAAGGTCAATTACGGAACGCCAAACATAAAAATACGATAACTTTGAAAAAACACTTCAGACAGCTTAGATTTGATGTGCAACTACTAGAAAGACCCTTTCTGCTATAGTGGGAGGTGAAAATTTCATGTTCTGAAGTTTCCCTGCAAAGTTATGGCACAATGCAGAAAACGCGTTTTCAGCCAGAGATAAGGTCGATTCTGGAATGCCAAACATAAAAATGTTGATAACTTTGGAAAAACACTTCAGACAGGTTAGAGTTGATGTGCAACTACTAGAGAGACCCTTTCTGCTATAGTGGGAGGTGAAAAATTTTTGTTCTGAAGCTTCCCTGCAAAGTTATGGCACAATGCAGAAAACGCGTTTTCAGCCTCACATAAGGTCGATTCCGGAACGCCAAACATGAAAATGTTGATAACTTAGTAAAAACACTTCAGACAGCTTAGATTTGATGTGCAACTACTAGAAAGACCCTTTCTGCTATAGTGGGAGGTGAAATTTTCATGTTCTGAAGCTTTCTTGCAAAGTTATGGCACAATGCGTAAAATGCGTTTTCAGCCTGAGATAAGGTCGATTCAGGAACACCAAACATAAAAATGTTGAAAACTTTCGAAAAACACTTCAGACAGCTTACATTTGATGTGCAACTACGAGAAAGACCCTTTCTGCTATAGTGGGAGGTGAAAATTCCAGGTTCTGAAGCTTCGCCGCAAAGTTCTGGCACAATGCGTGAAACTCGTTTTCAGCCTGAGATGAGGTTGATTTCAGAACGGCAAACATAAAAATGTTGTTAACTTTGGAAAAACACTTCAGACAGCTTAGATTTGATGTGCAACTACTAGAAAGACCCTTTCTGCTACAGTGGGAGGTGAAAATTTCATGTTCTGAAGCTTCCCTGCAAAGTTGTGGCACAATGCAGAAAACGCATTTTCAGCCTGAGATGAGGTTGATTTCAGAACGCCAAACATAAAAATGTTAATAACTTTGGATAAACACTTCAAACAGCTCAGATTTGATGTGCAACTACTAGAAGAACCCTTTCTGCTATAGTGGCAGGTTAAAATTTCATGTTCTGAAGCTTCCCTGCAAAGTTATATCACAATGCAGAAAACGCGTTTTCAGCCAGAGATAAGGTCGATTCTGGAATGCCAAACATAAAAATGTAGATAACTTTGGAAAAACACTTCAGACAGCTTAGATTTGACGTGCAACTACAAGAAAGACCCTTTCTGCTATAGTGGGAGTTGAAAATTTAATGTTTTGAAGCTTCCCTGCAAAGTTATGGCACAATGCAGATAACGAGTTTTCAGCCTGAGATAAGGTGGGTTCCGGACCGCCAAATAAAAAAATATGATAACTTTGGGAAAACACTTCAGACAGCTTAGATTTGATGTCAGACTACTAGAAAGACCCTTTCTGCTATAGTGGGATATGAAAATTTCATGTTCTGAAGCTTCCCTGCAAAGTTATGGCAGAATGCGTAAATCGTGTTTTCAGCCTGAGATAAGGTCGATTCCGGAACGCCAAACATAAAAGTGTTGATAACTTTGGAAAAACACTTCAGACAGCTTATATTTGATGTGCAACTACTCGAAAGACCCTTTCTGCTATAGTGGGAGTTGAAAATATCATGTTCTGAAGCTTCCCTGCAAAGTTATGGCACAATGCGTGAAACGCGTTTTCAGCCTGAGATGAGGTTGATTTCAGAACCCCAAACATAAAAATGTTGATAACTCAGGAAAAACTATACAGACAGATTAGATTTGATGTGCAACTACTAGAAAGACCATTTCTGCCATTGTGGGAGGTGAAAATTCGATGTTCTGAAGCTTCCCAGCAAAGTTATGCCACAATGCAGGAAACGCGTTTTCAGCCTGAGATAAGGTCGATTCCGGAACGCCAAACATTAAAATGTTAATAACTTCGGAAAAACACTTCAGGCAGCTTAGATTTGATATGCAAGTGCTAGAAAGACCATTTCTGCAATAGTGGGAGGTGAAAATTTAATGTTCTGAAGCTGTATGCAAAGTTATGCGACAATGCAGGAAACGCGTTTTCAGCCTGAGATAAGGTCGATTCCGGAACGCCAAACATAAAAATATTGATAACTTTGGAAAAACACTTCAGACAGCTTAGATTTGATGTGCAACTACTGGAAAGACCCTTTCTGCTATAGTGGGAGTTGAAAATTTCATGTTCTGAAGCTTTCCTGCAAAGTCATGGCACAATGCGTAAATCGTGTTTTCAGCCTGAGATAAGGTCGATTCCGGAACGCCAAACATAAAAGTGTTGATAACTTTGGAAAAACACTTCAAACAGCTTTGATTTGATGTGCACCTACTAGAAAGACCCTTTCTGCTATAGTGGGAGTTGAAAATTTCATGTTCTGAAGCTTTCCTGCAAAGTTATGGCACAATGCGTAAAACGCGTTTTCAGCCTGAGATAAGGTTGATTCCGGAACGCCAAACATAAAAATGTTGATAACTCAGGAAAAACTCTACAGACAGCTTAGATTTGATGTGCAACTACTAGAAAGACCCTTTCTGCTACAGTGGGAGGTGAAAATTTCATGTTCTGAAGCTTCACTGCAAAGTTATGCCACAATGCAGGAAACGCGTTTTCAGCCTGAGATAAGGTCGATTCCGGAACGCCAAACATAAAAATATTGATAACTTTGGAAAAACACTTCAGACAGCTTAGATTTGATGTGCAACTACTAGAAAGACCCTTTCTGCTATCGTGGGAGGAAAAAATTTCATGTTCTGAAGCTTCACTGCAAAGTTATGCCACAATGCAGGAAACGCGTTTTCAGCCTGAGATAAGGTCGATTCCGGAACGCCAAACATAAAAGTGTTGATAACTTTGGAAAAACACTTCAGAAAGCTTTGATTTGATGTGCAACCACTGGAAAGACCCTTTCTGCAATAGTGGCAGGTTAAAATTTCATGTTCTGAAGCATCCCTCCAAAGTTATGGCACAATGCAGAAAACGCGTTTACAGCCTGAGATAAGGTCGATTCCGGAAAGCCAAACATAAAAATGTTGATAACTTTGGAAAAACACTTCAGACAGCTTAGATTTGATGTGCAACTACTAGAAAGACCCTTTCTGCTATCGTGGAAGGAGAAAATTTCATGTTCTGAAGCTTCACTGCAAAGTTATGCCACAATGCAGGAAACGCGTTTTCAGCCTGAGATAAGGTCGATTCCGGAACGCCAAACATAAAAGTGTTGATAACTTTGGAAAAACACTTCAGAAAGCTTCGATTTGATGTGCACCTACTAGAAAGACCCTTTCTGCTATAGTGGGAGGTGAAAATTTCATGTTCTGGAGCTTACCTACAAAGTTTTGGCACAATGCAGAAAACGCGTTTTCAGCCTGAGATAAGGTCGATTCCGGAACGCCAAACATAAAAGTGTTGATAACTTTGAAAAGACACTTCAGACAGCTTAGATTTGATGTGCAACTACTAGAAAGACCTTTTCTGCTATAGCGCAAGTTTAAAATTTCATGTTCTGAAGCTTCCCTGCAAAGTTATGGCACAATGCAGAAAACACGTCTTCAGCCTGAGATAAGATAGATTCTGGTACGCCAAACATAAAAGTGTTGATAACTTTGGAAAAACACTTCATACTGCTTAGATTTGATGTGCAACTACTAGAAAGACCGTTTCTGCTATAGTGGGAGGTGAAAATTCGATGTTCTGAAGCTTCCCTGCAAAGTTATGGCACCATGCGTAAAACGCGTTTTCAGCCTGAGATAAGGTTGATTCAGGAACGCCAAACATAAAAGTGTTGATAACTTTGGAAAAACACTTCAGACAGCTTAGATTTGATGTGCAACTACTAGAAAGACCCTTTCTGCTACAGTGGGAGGTGAAAATTTCATGTTCTGAAGCTTCCCTGCAAAGTTATGCCACAATGCAAGAAACGCGTTTTCAGCCTGAGATAAGGTCGATTCCGGAACGCCAAACATAAAAATATTGATAACTTTGGAAAAACACTTCAGACAGCTTTGATTTGATGTGCAACCACTGGAAAGACCCTTTCTGCTATAGTGGGAGTAGAAAATTTCATGTTCTGAAGCTTTCCAGCAAAGTTATGGCACAATGCGTAAAACGCGTTTTCAGCCTGAGATAAGGTTGATTCCGGAACGCAAAACATAAGAATGTTGATAACTTTGGAAAAACAATTTCGACAGCTTAGATTTGATGTGCAACTACTAGAAAGACCCTTTCTGCTATAGTGGGATGTTAAAATTTCATGTTCTGAAGTCTCCCTGCAAAGTTATGGCACTATCCAGAAAACGCGTTTTTAGCTTGAGATAAGGTGGGTTCCAGAACGCCAAACATAAAAATGTTGATAACTTTGGAAAAACAATTTCGACAGCTTAGATTTGACGTGCAACTACTAGAATGACCCTTTCTGCTATAGTGGGAAGTTAAAATTTCATGTTCTGAAGCTTCGCTGCAAAGTTATGGCACAATGCGTAAAACTCGTTTTCAGCCTGAGATGAGGTTGATTTCAGAACGCCAAACATAAAAATGTTGATAACTTTGGAAAAACACTTCAAACAGATTAGATTTGATGTGCAACTACTAGAAAGACCCTTTCTGCTATAGTGGGAGGTGAAAATTCATGTTCTGAAGCTTTCCTGCAAAGTTATGGCAGAATGCGTAAATCGTGTTTTCAGCCTGAGATAAGGTCCATTCCGGAACGCCAAACATAAAAATGTTGATAACTTTCAAAAAACACTTCAAACAGCTTAGATTTGATGTGCAACTACTAGAAAGACCCTTTCTGCTATAGTGGGATGTTAAAATTTCATGTTCTGAAGTCTCCCTGCAAAGTTATGGCACTATCCAGAAAACGCGTTTTTAGCTTGAGATAAGGTGGGTTCCAGAACGCCAAACATAAAAATGTTGATAACTTTGGAAAAACAATTTCGACAGCTTAGATTTGACGTGCAACTACTAGAATGACCCTTTCTGCTATAGTGGGAAGTTAAAATTTCATGTTCTGAAGCTTCGCTGCAAAGTTATGGCACAATGCGTAAAACTCGTTTTCAGCCTGAGATGAGGTTGATTTCAGAACGCCAAACATAAAAATGTTGATAACTTTGGAAAAACACTTCAAACAGATTAGATTTGATGTGCAACTACTAGAAAGACCCTTTCTGCTATAGTGGGAGGTGAAAATTCATGTTCTGAAGCTTTCCTGCAAAGTTATGGCAGAATGCGTAAATCGTGTTTTCAGCCTGAGATAAGGTCCATTCCGGAACGCCAAACATAAAAATGTTGATAACTTTCAAAAAACACTTCAAACAGCTTAGATTTGATGTGGAACTACTAGAAAGACCCTTTCTGATATAGTGGGAGGTGAAAATTTCTTGTTCTGAAGCTTCCCTGCAAAGTTATGGCACAATGCAGAAAACGCGTTTTCAGCCTGACATAAGGTTGATTTCAGAACGCCAAACATAAAAATGTTGATAACTTTCGAAAAACACTTCAAACAGCTTAGATTTGATGTGCAACTACTAGGAAGACCCTTTCTGCTATAGTGGGAGGTGAAAATTTCATGTTCTGAAGTTTCCCTGCAAAGTTATGGCACAATGCAGAAAATGCGTTTTCAATAAGGTGCGATCCGGAACGCCAAACATAAAAATGTTGATAACTTTCGAAAAGCACTTCAGACAGATTAGATTTGTTGTGCAACTACTAGAAAGACCCTTTCTGCTACAGTGGGAGGTGAAAATTTCATATTCTGCAGCTTTCCTGCAAAGTGATGACACCATGCAGAAAACGCGTTTTCAGCCTGAGATAAGGTTGATTCCGGAACGCCACACATAAGAATGTTGATAACTTTGGAAAAAGACTTCAGACAGGTTAGATTTGATGTGCAACTACTATAAGGACCCTTTCTGCAATAGTGGCAGGTTAAAATTTCATGTTCTGAAGCATCCCTCCAAAGTTATGGCACAATGCAGAAAACTCGTTTTCAGCCTGAGATGAGGTTGATTTCAGAACGCCAAACATAAAAATGTTGATAACTTTCGAAAAGCACTTCAGACAGCTTAGATTTGTTGTGCAACTACTAGAAAGACCCTTTCTGCTATAGTGGGAGGTGAAAATTTCATATTCTGCAGCTTTCCTGCAAAGTGGTGACACCATGCAGAAAACGCGTTTTCAGCCTGAGATAAGGTTGATTCCGGAACGCCACACATAAGAATGTTGATAACTTTGGAAAAAGACTTCAGACAGGTTAGATTTGATGTGCAACTACTAGAAGGACCCTTTCTGCAATAGTGGCAGGTTAAAATTTCATGTTCTGAAGCATCCCTCCAAAGTTATGGCACAATGCAGAAAACGCGTTTACAGCCTGAGATAAGGTCGCTTCCGGAAAGCCAAACATAAAAATGTTGATAACTTTGGAAAAACACTTCAGACAGCTTAGATTTGATGTGCAACTGCTGGAAAGAGCCTATCTGCTATAGTGGAAGTTGAAAATTTCATGTTCTGAAGCTTCCCTGCAAAGTTATGGCACATTGCAGAAAACGCGTTTACAGCCTGAGATAAGGTGGGTTCCGGAACGCCAAACATAAAAATGTTGAAAACTTTCGAAAAACACTTCAGACAGCTTAGATTTGATGTGCAACTCCGAGAAAGACCCTTTCTGCTATAGTGGAAGTTTAAAATTTCATGGTCTGAAGCTTCCTTGCAAAGTTATGGCACAATGCCGAAAACGCGTTTTCAGCCTGAGATAAGGTCGATTCCGGAACGCCAAACATAAAAGTGTTGATAACTTTGAAAAGACACTTCAGACAGATTAGATTTGATGTGCAACTACTAGAAAGACCTTTTCTGCTATAGCGCAAGTTTAAAATTTCATGTTCTGAAGCTTCCCTGCAAAGTTATGGCACAATGCAGAAAACACGTCTTCAGCCTGAGATAAGATAGATTCTGGTACGCCAAACATAAAAGTGTTGATAACTTTGGAAAAACACTTCATACTGCTTAGATTTGATGTGCAACTACTAGAAAGACCCTTTCTGCTATAGTGGGAGGTGAAAATTCGATGTTCTGAAGCTTCCCTGCAAAGTTATGGCACCATGCGTAAAACACGTTTTCAGCCTGAGATAAGGTCGATTCCGGAACGCCAAACATAAAAATATTGATAACTTTGGAAAAACTCTTTAGACAGCTTAGATTTGATGTGCAACTACTCGAAAGACCCTTTCTGCTATAGTGGGAGTTGAAAATTTCATGTTCTGAAGCTTTCCTGCAAATTTATGGCACAATGCGTAAAACGCGTTTTCAGCCTGAGATAAGGTTGATTCCGGAACACCAAACATGAAAGTGTTGATAACTTTGGAAGAACACTTCAGACACCTTAGATTTGATGTGCAACTACTAGAAAAACCCTTTCTACTATAGTGGGAGGTGAAAATTTGATGTTCTGAAGCTTCTCTGCAAAGTTATGAAACAATGTGTAAAAGGCGTTTTCAGCCTGAGATAAGGTCGATTCCGGAACGCCAAAAATGAAAATGTTGATAACTTTGGAAAAACACTTCAGACAGCTTAGATTTGATGTGCAACAACAAGACAGACCCTTTCTGCAATAGTGGGAGGTTAAAATTTCATATTCTGAAGTTTCCTGCAAAGTTATGGCACAATGCAGAAAACGCGTTTTCAGCTTGAGATAAGGTGGGTTCCCGAACGCCAAACATAAAAATGTTGAAAAGTTTGGAAAAACACTTCAGACAGCTAAGATTTGATGTGCAACTACAAGACAGACCCTTTCTGCAATAGTGGGTGGTGAATATTTGATGATCTGAAGCTTCCCACCAAAGTTATGGCACAATGCGTAAAACGCGTTTTCAGCCTGAGATAAGGTCGATTCCGGAACGCCAAACATAAAAATGTTGATAACTTTGGAAAAACACTTCAGACAGCTTAGATTTGATGTGCAACTACTAGAAAGACCGTTTCTGCTTTAGTGGGAGGTGAAAATTCGATGTTCTGAAGCTTCCCTGCAAAGTTATGGCACCATGTGTAAAACGCGTTTTCAGCCTGAGATAAGGTCGATTCCGGAACGCCAAAAATAAAAATATTGATAACTTTGGAAAAACTCTTTAGACAGCTTAGATTTGATGTGCAACTACTAGAAAGACCCTTTCTGCTATAGTGGGAGTTGAAAATTTCATGTTCTGAACCTTTCCTGCAAAGTCATGGCACAATGTGTAAAACGCGTTTTCAGCCTGAGATAAGGTTGATTCCGGAAAACCAAACATAAAAGTGTTGATAACTTTGGAAAAACAATTCAGACAGCTTATATTTGATGTCCAACTACTAGAAAGACCTTTTCTGCTTTAGCGCAAGTTTAAAATTTCATTTTCTGAAGCTTCCCTGCAAAGTTATGGCACAAAGCGTAAAAAGCGTTTTCAGCCTGAGATAAGGTCGATTCCGGAACGCCAAACATAAAAATGTTGATAACTTTGGAAAAACACTTCTGACAGCTTAGATTTGATGTGCAACTACTTAAAGGACCCTTTCTGCTATAGTGGGAGGTTAAAATTTCATGTTCTGAAGCTTCCCTGCAAAGTTATGGCACAATGCGTAAAACGCGTTTTCAGCCTGAGATAAGGTTGATTCCGGAACGCCATACATAACAATGTTGATAACTTTGGAAAAACACATCAGACAGCTTAGATTTGATGTGCAACTACTTGAAGGACCCTTTCTGCTGTAGTGGGAGGTGAACATTTCATGTTCTGAAGCTTCCCTGCAAAGTTATGGCACAATGCGTAAAACGCGTTTTCAGCCTGAGATAAGGTTGATTCCGGAACGCCATACATAACAATGTTGATAACTTTGGAAAAACACCTCAGACAGCTTAGATTTGATGTGCAACTACTAGAAAGACCCTTTCTGCTATAGTGGGAGGTGAACATTTCATTTTCTGAAGCTTCCCTGCAAAGTTATGGCACAATGCAGACAAGGCGTTTTCAGCCTGAGATAAGGTCGATTCTGGAACGCCAAACAGACAAATGTTGATAACTTTCCAAAAACACTTCAGACAGCTTAGATTTGATGTGCAACTACTAGAAAGACCCTTTCTGCTATAGTGGGAGGTGAAATTTTCATGTTCTGAAGCTTCCTTACAAAGTTATGGCACAATGCAGAAAATGCGTTTTCAGCCTGAGATAATGTTGATTCCGGAACGCCAAACGTAAAAATGTTGATAACTTTGGAAAAACACTTCAGACAGCTTAGATTTGATGTGCAACTACGAGAAAGACCCTTTCTGCTATAGTGGGAGGTGAAATTTTCATTTTCTGAAGCTTCCCTGCAAAGTTATGGCTCAAAGCGTAAAAAGCGTTTTCAGCCTGTGATAAGGTCGATTCCGGAACGCCAAACATAAAAATGTTGATAACTTTGGAAAAACACTTCAGACAGCTTAGATTTGATGTGCAACTACGAGAAAGACCCTTTCTGCAATAGTGGGAGGTGAACATTTCATGTTCGGAAGCTTCCCTGCAAAGTTATGGCACGATGCGTAAAACGCGTTTTCAGCCTGAGATAAGGTCGATTCCGGAACGCCATACATAACAATGTTGATAACTTTGGAAAAACACATCAGACAGCTTAGATTTGATGTGCAACTACTAGAAAGACCCTTTCTGCTATAGTGGGAGGTCAAATTTTCATGTTCTGAAGCTTCCCTGGAAAGTTATGGGACAATGCAGAAAACGATTTTTCATCCTGAGATAAGGTGGGTTCTGAAACGCCAAACGTAAAAATGTTGATCACTTTGGAACAACACTTCAGACAGCTTAGATTTGATGTGCAAGTACTAGAAAGACCCTTTCTGTTATAGTGGGAGGTGAAAATTTCATGTTCTGAAGCTTCCCTGCAAAGTTATGGCACAATGCGTAAAACGTGTTTTCAGCCTGAGATGAGGTCGATTCAGGAGCACCAAACATAAAAATGTTGATAACTTTGGAAAAACACTTCAGACAGCTTAGATCTGATGTGCAACTACTAGAAAGACCCTTTCTGCTATCGTGGGAGGTGAACATTTCATGTTCTGAAGCTTCCCTGAGATGTTATGGCACAATGCAGAAAATGCGTTTTCAGCCTGAGATAAGCTTGATTCCGGAACGCCAAACATAAAAATGTTGATAACTTTGGAAAAACCCTTCAAACAGCTTAGATTTGATGTGCAACTACTAGAAAAACCCTTTCTGCGATAGGGGGGAGGTGAAAATTTCATTTTCTGAAGCTTCCCTGCAAAGTTATGGCACAAAGCGTAAAAAGCGTTTTCAGCCTGAGATAAGGTCGATTCCGGAACGCCAAACAGAAAAATGTTGATAACTTTGGAAAAACACTTCAGACAGCTTAGATTTGATGTGCAACTACTAGAAAGACCCTTTCTGCTATAGTGGGAGGTGAACATTTCATTTTCTGAAGCTTCCCCGCAAAGTTATGGCACAATGCCGACAAGGTGTTTTCAGCCTGAGATAAGGTGGGTTCTGAAACGCCAAACGTAAAAATGTTGATCACTTTGGAAAAACACTTCAGACAGCTTAGATTTGATGTGCAACTACTAGAAAGACCCTTTCTGCTATAGTGGGAGGTGAACATTTCATGTTCTGAAGCTTCCCTGAGAAGTTATGGCACAATGCAGAAAACGCGTTTTCAGCATGAGATAAGGTCGATTCTGGAACGCCAAACATAAAAATGTTGATAACTTTCGAAAAACACTTCAGACAGCTTAGATTTGATGTGCAGCTACTAGAAAGACCGTTTCTGCTATAGTGGGAGGTGAACATTTCATGTTCTGAAGCTTCCCTGAGAAGTTATGGCACAATGCAGAAAACGCGTTTTCAGCCTGAGATAAGGTCGATTCCGGAACGCCAAACATAAAAATGTTGATAACTATGGAAAAACACTTAAGAATGCTTAGATTTGATGTGCAACTACTAGAAAGACCCTTTCTGCTATCGTGGGAGGTGAACATTTCATGTTCTGAAGCTTCCCTGAGAAGTTATGGCACAATGTGTAAAACGCGTTTTCAGGCTGAGATAAGGTCAATTCCGGAACGCCAAACATAAAAATGTTAATAACTTTCGGAAAACATTTCAGACAGCTTGGATTTGATGTGCAACTACTAGAAAGACCCTTTCTGCTACAGTGGGAGGTTAAAATTTCATGTTCTGAAGCTTCCCTGCAAAGTTATGGCACAATGCAGAAAACGCGTTTTCAGCCCGAGATAAGGTCGTTTCCGGAACGCCAAACATAAAAATGTTGATAGCTTTCGAAAAACACTTCAGACAACTTAGACTTGATGTGCAACTACTAGAAAGACCCTGTCTATTATAGTGGGAGTTCAAACTTTCATGTTCTGAAGCTTCCCTGCAAAGTTAAGGAACAACGCAGAAAACGCGTTTTCAGCCTGAGGTAAGGTGGGTTCCGGAACGCCAAACATAAATATGTTGATAACTTTAGAAAAACACTTCAGACAGCTTAGATTTGATGTGCAACTACTAGAAAGACCCTTTCTGCTACAGTGGCAGGTTAAAATTTCATGTTCTGAAGCTTCCCTGCAAAGTTATGGCACAATGCACAAAACACGTTTTCAGCCTGAGATAAGGAGGGTTCCGGAGCGCCAAACGTAAAAATGTTGATAACTTTGGAACAACAATTCAGACAGTTTAGATTTGATGTGTAACTATTAGAAAGATCCTTTCTGCTATAGTGGGAGGTGAAAATTTCATTTTCTGAAGCTTCCCTGCAAAGTTATGGCACAATGCGTAAAACGCGTTTTCAGCCTGAGATAAGGTCGATTCCGGAACGCCAAACATAAAAATGTTGATAATTTTCGAAAAGCACTTCAGACAGCTTAGATTTGATGTGCAACTACTAGAAAGACCCTTTCTGCTATAGTGGGAGGTCAAAATTTCATGTTCTGAAGCTTCCCTGGAAAGTTATGGGACAATGCAGAAAGCAATTTTTCAACCTGACATAAGGTCGATTCCGGGACGCCAAACATAAAAATGTTGATAACTTTCGAAAAACACTTCAGACAGCTTAGATTTGATGTGAAACTACGAGAAAAACCCTTTCTGCTATAGTGGGAGGTGAAAATTTCATTTACTGAATCTTCCCTGAGAATTAATGGCACATGCACAAAACGCGTTTTCAGCCTGAGATAAGGTGGGTTCCGGAACGCCAAACGTAAAAATGTTGAGAACTTTGGAACAACACTTCAGACAGCTTAGATTTGATGTGCAACTACTAGAAAGACCCTTTCTGCTATAGTGGGAGTTGAAAATTTCATGTTCTGAAGCTTCCCTGCAAAGTTATGGCACAATGCAGAAAACGCGTATTCAGCCTGAGATAAGGTGGGTTCCGGAACGCCAAACATAAAAATGTTGATAACTTTCGAAAAACACTTCAGACAGCTTAGATTTGATGTGCAACTACTAGAAAAACCCTTTCTGCTATAGTGGGAGGTGAAAATTTCATTTTCTGGAACTTCCCTGCAAAGTTATGGCACAATGCGTAAAACGCGTCTTCAGCCTGAGATAAGGTTGATTCCGGAACGCCAAACATAAAAATGTTGATAACTTTGGAAAAACATTTCAGACAGCTAAGATTTGATGTGCAACTACTAGAAAGACCCTTTCTGCTATAGTGGGAGGTGAAAATTTCATGTTCTGAAGATTCCCAGCAAAGTTATGGCATAAAGCAGAAAATGCGTTTTCAGCCTGAGATAAGGTGGGTTCAGGAACGCCAAACATAAAAATGTTGATAACTTTGGAAAAACACTTCAGACAGCTTAGATTTGATGTGCAACTACTAGAAAGACCCCTTCTGCTATAGTGGGAGGTGAACATTTCATGTTCTGAAGCTTCCCTGCAAAGTTAGGGCACAATGCAGAAAACGCGTTTTCAGCCTGAGATAAGGTGGGTTCCGGAACGCCAAACGTAAAAATGTTGATAACTTTGGAACAACACTTCAGACAGCTTAGATTTCATGTCCAACTACTAGAAAGACTCTTTCTGCTATAGTGGGAGTTGAAAATTTCATGTTCTGAAACTTCCTTGCAAAGTAATGGCAAAATGCAGAAAACGCGTTTTCAGCCTGAGATAGGGTCGATTCCGGAACGCCAAACGTAAAAATGTTGATAACTTTGGAACAACACTTCAGACAGCTTAGATTTGATGTGCAACTACTAGAAAGACCCTTTCTGCTATAGTGGGAGGTGAAAATTTCATTTTCTGAAGCTTCCCTGCAAAGTTATGGCACAATGCAGAAAACGCGTTTTCAGTTTGAGATAAGGTGTGTTCCGGAACGCCAAACATAAAAATGTTGATAATTTTCGAAAAACGCTTCAGACAGCTTAAATTTGATGTGCAACTACTAGAAAGACCCTTTCTGCTATAGTGGGAGGTCAAAATTTCATGTTCTGAAGCTTCCCTGGAAAGTTATGGGACAATGCGTGAAACGCGTTTTCAGCCTGAGATAAGGTCGATTCCGGAACGCCAAACATAAAAATGTTGATAACTTTCCAAAAACACTTCAGACAGCTTAGATTTGATGTGCAACTACTAGAAAGACCCTTTCTGCTATAGTGGGAGGTGAAAATTTCATGTTCTGAAGATTCCCAGCAAAGTTAAGGAACAATGCAGAAAACGCGTTTTCAGCCTGCGATAAGGTGGGTTCTGGAACGCCAAACATAAAAATGTTGATAACTTTGGAAAAACACTTCAGACAGCCTAGATTTGATGTGTAACTACTAAAAAGACTCTTTCTGCTATAGTGGGAGGTGAAACTTTCATGTTCTGAAGCTTTCCGTCAAAGTTATGGCACAATGCAGAAAACGCGTTTTCAGCCTGAGATAAGGTCGATTCGGGAAAACCAAACATAAAAATGTTGACAACTTTGGAAAAACACTTCAGACAGCTTAGATTTGATGTGCAACTACTAGAAAGAACCTTTCTGCTATAGTTGGAGGTGAAAATTTCATGATCTGAAGTTTCCCTCCAAAGTTATGGCACAATGCAGAAAACACGTTTTCAGCCTGAGATAAGGTGGGTTCCAGAACGCCAAACATAAAAATGTTGATAACTTTGGAAAAACACTTCAGACAGCTTAGATTTGATGTGCAACTACTAGAAAGACACTTTCTGCTATAGTGGGAGGTGAAAATGTCATGTTCTGAAGCTTTCCTGCAAAGTTAGGGCAAATTGCGTAAAACGCGTTTTCAACCTGAGATAAGGTTGTTTCTGGAACGCCAAGCATAAAAATGGTGTTAACTTTGGAAAAAAACCCTTCAAACAGCTTAGATTTGATGTGCAACTACTAGAAAGACCCTTTCTGCTACAGTGGGAGGTGAAAATTTCATGTTCTGAAGCATCCCTGCAAAGTTATGCCACAATGCAGGAAACGCGTTTTCAGCCTGAGACAAGGTGGGTTCCGGAACGCCAAACAGAAAAATGTTGATAACTTTCGAAAAACACTTCAGACAGATTAGATTTGATGTGCAACTATTAGAAAGACCTTGTTTGTCATAGTGGGAGCTGAAAATTTCATGTTCTGATGCTTCCCTGCAAAGTTAAGGAACATTGCAGAAAACGCGTTTTCAGCCTGCGATAATGTGGGTTCCGGAACGCCAAACTTAAAAATGATGATAACTTTGGAAAAACACTTCAGACAGCTTAGATTTGATGTGCAACTACTAGAAAGACCCTTTCTGCTACAGTGGGAGGTGAAAATGTCTTGTTCTGAAGCTTCCTGCAAAGTTATGGCACAATGCAAAAAACGCGTTTTCAGCCTGAGATAAGGTGGGTTCCGGAACGCCAAACATAAAAATGTTGATAACTTTGGAAAAAACATTTCAGTCAGCTTAGATTTGATGAGCAACTTCTAGAAACATCCTTTCTGCTATAGTGGGAAGTGAAAATTTCATGTTCTGAAATTTCCTTGCAAAGTTATGGGACAATGCAGAAAACGCGTTTTCAGCCTGAGATAAGGTTGGTTCCGGAACGCCAAACATAAAAATGTTGATAACTTTCGAAAAACACTTCAGACAGCTTAGATTTGATGTGCAACTACTACAAAGACCCTGTCTGTTGTAGTGGAAGGTGAAAATTTCATGTTCTGAAGCTTCCCTGCAAAGTTATCGCACAATGCAGAAAACGCGTTTTCAGCCTGAGATAAGGTGGATTCCGGAACGCCAAACATAAAAATGTTGATAACTTTGGAAAACCACTTCAGACAGCTTAGATTTGATGTGCAACTACTAGAAAGACCCTGTCTGTTATAGTGGGAGGTGAAAATTTCATGTTCTGAAGCTTCCCTGCAAAGTTATGGCACAATGCAGAAAACGCGTTTTCAGCCCGAGATAAGGTCGTTTCCGGAACGCCAAACATAAAAATGTTGATAGCTTTCGAGAAACACTTCAGACAACTTATGTTTGATGTGCAACTACTCGAAAGACCCTGTCTGTTATAGTGGGAGTTGAAAATTTCATGTTCTGAAGCTTCTCTGCAAAGTTAAGCAACAATGCAGAAAACGCGTTTTCAGCCTGAGATAAGGTGGATTCCGGAACGCCAAACATAAAAATGTTGATAACTTTGGAAAACCACTTCAGACAGCTTAGATTTGATGTGCAACTACTAGAAAGACCCTGTCTGTTATAGTGGGAGGTGAAAATTTCATGTTCTGAAGCTTCCCTGCAAAGTTATGGCACAATGCAGAAAACGCGTTTTCAGCCCGAGATAAGGTCGTTTCCGGAACGCCAAACATAAAAATGTTGATAGCTTTCGAGAAACACTTCAGACAACTTATATTTGATGTGCAACTACTCGAAAGACCCTGTCTGTTATAGTGGGAGTTGAAAATTTCATGTTCTGAAGCTTCTCTGCAAAGTTAAGGAACAATGCAGAAAACGCGTTTTCAGCCTGAGACAAGGTGAGTTCCGGAACGCCAAACATAAAAATGTTGATAACTTTGGAAAAACACTTCAGACAGCTTAGATTTGAAGAGCAACTACTATAAAAACCCTTTCTGCTATAGTCGGAGGTGAAAATTTCATGTTCTGAACCTTCCCTGCTAAATTATGGCACAATGCAGAAAACGCGTTTTCAGCCCGAGATAATGTCGTTTCCGGAACGCCAAACATAACAATGTTGATAACTTTGGAAAAACACCTCAGACAGCTTAGATTTGATGTGCAACTATTAGAAAGACCCTTTCTGCTATAGTGGGAGGTCAAAATTTCATGTTCTCAATCTTCCCTGGAAAGTTATGGGACAATGCAGAAAACGCGTTTTCAGCCTGAGATAAGGTGGGTTCCGAAACGCCAAACATAAAAATATTGATAACTTTGGAAAAACTCTTTAGACAGCTTAGATTTGATGTGCAACTACTAGAAAGACCCTTTCTGCTATAGTGGGAGGTTAAAACTTCATGTTCTGAAGCTTCCCTGCAAAGTTATGTCACAATGCAGAAAACGCGTTTTCAGCCTCACATAAGGTCAATTCCGGAACGCCAAACATAAAAATGTTCATAACTTCGGAAAAACACTTCAGACAGCTAGGATTTTAATGTACAAGTGCTAGAAAGACCCTTTCTGCTATAGTGGGAGGTGAAAATTTCATGTTCTGAAGCTTCCCTGCAAAGTTATGGCACAATGCGTAAAACGTGTTTTCAGCCTGAGATAAGGTCGATTCTGGAACGCCAAACGTAAAAATGTTGATAACTTTGGAACAACACTTCAGACAGCTTAGATTTGATGTGCAACTACTGGAAAGACCCTTTCTGCTATAGTGTTAGGTCAAAATTTCATGTTCTGAAGCTTCCCTGGAAAGTTATGGGACAATGCAGAAAATAATTTTTCATCCTGAGATACGGTCGATTCTGTAACGCCAAACATTAAAATGTTGATAACTTTGGAAAAACACTTCAGACAGCTTAGATTTGAAGTGCAACTACTAGAAAGACCATTTCTGCCATAGTGGGAGGTGAAAATTTCATGTTCTGAAACTTCCTTGCAAAGTTATGGCACAATGCACAAAACGCGTTTTCGGCCTGAGATAAGGTCGATTCAGGAACACCAAACAAAAAAATGTTGAAAACTTTCGAAAAACACTTCAGACAGCTTAGATTTGATGTGCAACGACTGGAAAGAACCTTTCTGCTACAGTGGGAGTGGAAAATTTCATGTTCTGAAACTTCCCTGCAAAGTTATGGCACATTGCAGAAAACGTGTTTTCAGCCTGAGATGAGGTTGATTTCAGAACGCCAAACATAAAAATGTTGATAACTCAGGAAAAACTCTACAGACAGCATAGATTTGATGTGCAACTACTAGAAAGACCCTTTCTGCTACAGTGGGAGGTGAAAATTTCATGTTCTGAAGTTTCCCTGCAAAGTTATGGCACAATGCAGAAAACACGTTTTCAGTCTGAGATAAGGTTGATTCCGGAACGCCAAACATAAAAATGTTGATAACTTTGGAAAAACACTTCAGACAGCTTAGATTTGATGTGCAACTACTAGAAAGACCCTATCCGCTATAGTGGTAGGTTAACATTTCATGTTCTGAAGCTTCCCTGAAAAGTTATGGCACAATGCAGAAAACGTGGTTTCAGCCTGAGATTAGGAGGGTTCCAGGACGCCAAACATAAAAATGTTGATAACTTTGGAGAAACACTTCAGACAGCTTAGATTTGATGTGCAACTACTAGAAAGACCCTTTCTGCTACAGTGGGAGGTGAAAATTTCATGTTCTGAAGCATCCCTGCAAAGTTATGCCACAATGCAGGAAACGCGTTTTCAGCCTGAGATAAGGTCGATTCCGGAAAACCAAACATAAAAATGTTGACAACTTTGGAAAAACACTTCAGACAGCTTAGATTTGATGTGCAACTACTAGAAAGAACCTTTCTGCTATAGTTGGAGGTGAAAATTTCATGATCTGAAGTTTCCCTCCAAAGTTATGGCACAATGCAGAAAACACGTTTTCAGCCTGAGATAAGGTGGGTTCCAGAACGCCAAACATAAAAATGTTGATAACTTTGGAAAAACACTTCAGACAGCTTAGATTTGATGTGCAACTACTAGAAAGACACTTTCTGCTATAGTGGGAGGTGAAAATGTCATGTTCTGAAGCTTTCCTGCAAAGTTAGGGCAAATTGCGTAAAACGCGTTTTCAACCTGAGATAAGGTTGTTTCTGGAACGCCAAGCATAAAAATGGTGTTAACTTTGGAAAAAAACCCTTCAAACAGCTTAGATTTGGTGTGCAACTACTAGAAAGACCCTTTCTGCTATAGTGGGAGGTGAAAATTTCATGTTCTTAAGCTTCCCTGCAAAGTGATGGCACAATGCAGAAAACGCTTTTACAGCCTGAGATAAGGAGGGTTCCGGAAAGCCAAACATAAAAATGTTGATAACTTTGGAAAAACACTTCAGACAGCTTAGATTTGATGTGCAACTACTGGAAAGACCCTTTCTGCTATAGTGTTAGGTCAAAATTTCATGTTCTGAAGCTTCCCTGGAAAGTTATGGGACAATGCAGAAAATAATTTTTCATCCTGAGATACGGTCGATTCTGTAACGCCAAACATTAAAATGTTGATAACTTTGGAAAAACACTTCAGACAGCTTAGATTTGAAGTGCAACTACTAGAAAGACCATTTCTGCAATAGTGGGAGGTGAAAATTTCATGTTCTGAAGCTTCCCTGCAAAGTTATGGCACAATGCGCAAAACGCGTTTTCAGCCTGAGATGAGGTTGATTTCAGAACGCCAAACATAAAAATGTTGATAACTCAGGAAAAACTCTACAGACAGCATAGATTTGATGTGCAACTACTAGAAAGACCCTTTCTGCTATAGTGGGAGTTGAAAATTTCATGTTCTGAAGTTTCCCTGCAAAGTTATGGCACAATGCAGAAAACACGTTTTCAGTCTGAGATAAGGTTGATTCCGGAACGCTAAACATAAAAATGTTGATAACTTTGGAAAAACACTTCAGACAGCTTAGATTTGATGTGCAACTACTGGAAAAAGCCTTTCTGCTATAGTGGGAGTTGAAAATTTCATGTTCTGAAGCTTCCCTGCAAAGTTATGGCAGAATGCAGAAAACGAGTTTTCAGCATGAGACAAGGTCAATTACGGAACGCCAAACATAAAAATATGATAACTTTGAAAAAACACTTCAGACAGCTTAGATTTGATGTGCAGCTACTAGGAAGACCCTTTCTGCTATAGTGGGAGGTGAAAATTTCATGTTCTGAAGTTTCCCTGCAAAGTTATGGCACAATGCAGAAAACGCGTTTTCAGCCAGAGATAAGGTCGATTCTGGAATGCCAAACATAAAAATGTTGATAACTTTGGAAAAACACTTCAGACAGCTTAGATTTGACGTGCAACTACTAGAAAGACCCTTTCTGCTATAGTGGGAGGTGAAAATTTCATGTTCTGAGGCTTCCCTGCAAAGTTATGGCACAATGCTGAAAACGCGTTTTCAGCCAGAGATAAGGTCGATTCCGGAAAGCCAAACATAAAAATCTTGATAACTTTGGAGAAACACTTCAGACAGCTTAGATTTGATGTGCAACTACTGGAAAAAGCCTTTCTGCTATAGTGGGAGTTGAAAATTTCATGTTCTGAAGCTTCCCTCCAAAGTTATGGCACAATGCAGAAAACGCTTTTACAACCTGAGATAAGGTGGGTGCCGGAACGCCAAACAAAAAAATATGATAACTTTGGGAAAACACTTCAGACAGCTTAGATTTGATGTGCAACTACTCGAAAGACCCTTTCTGCTATAGTGGGAGGTGAAAATTTCATGTTCTGAAGCTTCCCTGCAAAGTTATGGCACAATGCAGAAAACGCGTTTTCGGCCTGAGATAAGGTCGATTCAGGAACACCAAACATAAAAATGTTGAAAACTTTCGAAAAACACTTCAGACAGCTTAGATTTGATGTGCAACTACGAGAAAGACCCTTTCTGCCATAGTGGCAGTTGAAAATATCATGTTCTGAAGCTTCCCTGCAAAGTTATGGCACAATGCGTAAAACGCGTTTTCAGCCTGAGATGAGGTTGATTTCAGAACCCCAAACATAAAAATGTTGATAACTCAGGAAAAACTCTACAGACAGCTTAGATTTGATGTGCAACTACTAGAAAGACCCTTTCTACTACAGTGGGAGGTGAAAATTTCATGTTCTGAAGCTTCCGTACAAAGTTATGCCACAATGCAGGAAACGCGTTTTCAGCCTGAAATAAGGTCGATTCCGGAACGCCAAACATAAAAATATTGATAACTTTGGAAAAACACTTCAGACAGCTTTGATTTGATGTGCAACTACTAGAAAGACCCTTTCTGCTATAGTGGGAGTTGAAAATTTCATGTTCTGAAGCTTCCCTGCAAAGTTATGGCACAATGCAGAAAACGCGTTTTCAGCCTGTGATAAGGTGGGTTCCAGAACGCCAAACATAAAAATGTTGATAACTTTGGAAAAACACTTCAGACAGCTTAGATTTGAGGTGCAACTACTGGAAAGACCCTATCTGCTATAGTGGGAGGCCAATATTTTTTGTTCTGAAGCTTCCCTGAAAAGTTATGGCACAATGCAGAAATCGCGTTTTCAGCCTGAGATAAGGTCGATTCCGGAAGGCCAAACATAAAAATGTTCAAAACTTTGGAAAAACACTTCAGACAGCTTAGATTTGATGTGCAACTACTAGAAAGACCTTTTCTGCGATAATGTTAGGTGAACATTTGATGTTCTGAAGCTTCCCTGAAAAGTTATGGCACAATGCGTAAAACGCGTTTTCAGCCAGAGATAAGGTCGATTCCGGAACGCCAAACATAAAAATGTTGATAACTTTGGAAAAACACTTCAGACAGCTTAGATTTGATGTGCAACTACTAGAAAGACCCTTTCTGCTTTATTGGGAGGTGAACATTTCATGTTCGGAAGCTTCCATGCCAAGTTATGGCACAAAGCCTAAAAAGCATTTTCAGCCTGAGATAAGGTCGATTCCGAAACGACAAACATAAAAATGTTGATAACTTTCGAAAAGCACTTCAGACAGCTTAGATTTGATGTGCAACTACTAGAAAGACCCTTTCTGCTATAGTGTTAGGTCAAAATTTCATGTTCTGAAGCTTCCCTGGAAAGTTATGGGACAATGCAGAAAACAATTTTTCATCCTGAGATACGGTCGATTCTGTAACGCCAAACATTAAAATGTTGATAACTTTCGAAAAACACTTCAGACAGCTTAGATTTGATGTGCAACTACTAGAAAGACCCTTTCTGCTATAGTGGGAGGTGAACATTTCATGTTCTGAAGCTTCCCTGCAAAGTTATGGCACAATGCAGACAACGCGTTTTCAGCTTGAGATAAGGTGGGTTCCGGAACGCCAAACATAAAAATGTTGATAACTTTCGAAAAACACTTCAGGCAGCTTAGATTTGATGTGCAACTACTAGAAAGACCCTTTCTGCTATAGTGGGAGGTGAAAATTTCATGTTCTAAAGGTTCCCTGCAAAGTTATGGCACAATGCGTAAAACGCGTTTTCAGACTGAGATAAGGTCGATTCCGGAACGCCAAACATAAAAATGTTGAAAACTTTCGAAAAACACTTCAGACTGCTTAGATTTGATGTGCAACTACTAGAAAGACCCTTTCTGCTACAGTGGGAGGTTAAAATTTCATGTTCTGAAGCTTCCCTGCAAAGTTATGGCACAATGCAGGAAACGCGTTTTCAGCATGAGATAAGGTCGATTCAGGAACACCAAACATAAAAATGTTGAAAACTTTCGAAAAACACATCAGACAGCTTAGATTTGAGGTGCAACTACTAGAAAGACCCTTTCTGCTATAGTAGGAGGTGAACATTTCACGTTCTGAAGCTTCCCTGCAAAGTTATGGGACAATGCAGAAAACGCGTTTTCAGCCTGAGACAAGGTCGATTCCGGAACGCCAAACATAAAAATGTTGATAACTTTAGAAAAACACTTCAGAGAGCTTAGATTTAATGTGCAACTACTAGAAAGACCCTTTCTGCTACAGTGGGAGGTGAAAATTTCATTTTCTGAACCTTCGCTGCAAAGTTATGCCACAATGCGTGAAACGCGTTTTCAGCCTGAGATAATGTCGATTCCGGAACGCTAAACATAAAAATGTTGATAACTTTGGAAAAACACTTCAGACAGCTTACATTTGATGTGCAACTACTAGAAAGACCCTTTCTGCTATAGTGGGAGGTGAACATTTCATGTTCTGAAGCTTCCCTGCAAAGTTATGACACAATGCGTAAAACGCGTTTTCAGCCTAAGATAAGGTCGATTCCGGAACACCAAACATAAAAATGTTGATAACTTTGGAAAAACACATCAGACAGCTTAGATTTGATGTGCAACTACTATAAAGACCCTTTCTGCTGTAGTGGGAGGTGAAAATTTCATGTTCTGAAGCTTCCCTGCAAAGTTATGGCACAATGCCGAAAACGCGTTTTCAGCCTGAGATAAGGTGGGTTACGGAACGCCAAACATAAAAATGTTGATAATTTTGGAAAAACACTTCAGACAGCTTAGATTTGATGAGCAACTACTAGAAAGACCCTTTCTGCTATAGTGGGAGGTGAACATTTCATGTTCTGAAGCTTCCCTGAGAAGTTATGGCACAATGCAGAAAACGCGTTTTCAGCCTGAGACAAGGTGGTTTCCGAAACGCCAAACGTAAAAATGTTGATAACTTTGGAACAACACTTCAGACAGCTTAGATTTGATGTGCAACTACTAGAAAGACCCTTTCTGCTGTAGTGGGAGGTGAAAATTTCATGTTCTGAAGATTCCCTGCAAAGTTATGGCACAATGCAGGAAACGCGTTTTCAGCCTGAGATAAGGTCGATTCAGGAACACCAAACATAAAAATGTTGAAAACTTTCGAAAAACACTTCAGACAGCTTAGATTTGATGTGCAACTACTAGAAAGACCCTTTCTGCTATAGTGGGAGGTGAACATTTCATGTTCTGAAGCTTCCCTGAGAAGTTATCGCACAATGCAGAAAACGCGTTTTCAGCCTGAGACAAGGTGGTTTCCGAAACGCCAAACGTAAAAATGTTGATAACTTTGGAACAACACTTCAGACAGCTTAGATTTGAGGTGCAACTACTAGAAAGACCCTTTCTGATATAGTGGATGGTGAAAATTCAAGGTCCTGAAGCTTCCCTGCAAAGTTATGGCACAATACGTGAAACGCGTTTTCAGCCTGAGATAAGGTCGATTCCGGAACGCCAAACATAAAAATGTTCAAAACTTTGGAAAAACACTTCAGACAGCTTAGATTTGATGTGCAACTACTAGAAAGACCTTTTCTGCGATAATGTTAGGTGAACATTTGATGTTCTGAAGCTTCCCTGAAAAGTTATGGCACAATGCGTAAAACGCGTTTTCAGCCAGAGATAAGGTCGATTCCGGAACGCCAAACAAAAAAATGTTGATAACTTTGGAAAAACACTTCAGACAGCTTAGATTTGATGTGCAACTACTAGAAAGACCCTTTCTGCTTTATTGGGAGGTGAACATTTCATGTTCGGAAGCTTCCATGCCAAGTTATGGCACAAAGCCTAAAAAGCATTTTCAGCCTGAGATAAGGTCGATTCCGAAACGACAAACATAAAAATGTTGATAACTTTCGAAAAACACTTCAGACAGCTTAGATTTGATGTGCAACTACTAGAAAGACCCTTTCTGCTATAGTGTTAGGTCAAAATTTCATGTTCTGAAGCTTCCCTGGAAAGTTATGGGACAATGCAGAAAACAATTTTTCATCCTGAGATACGGTCGATTCTGTAACGCCAAACATTAAAATGTTGATAACTTTCGAAAAACACTTCAGACAGCTTAGATCTGATGTGCAACTACTAGAAAGACCCTTTCTGCTATAGTGGGAGGTGAACATTTCATGTTCTGAAGCTTCCCTGCAAAGTTATGGCACAATGCAGACAACGCGTTTTCAGCTTGAGATAAGGTGGGTTCCGGAACGCCAAACATAAAAATGTTGACAACTTTCGAAAAACACTTCAGGCAGCTTAGATTTGATGTGCAACTACTAGAAAGACCCTTTCTGCTATAGTGGGAGGTGAAAATTTCATGTTCTAAAGGTTCCCTGCAAAGTTATGGCACAATGCGTAAAACGCGTTTTCAGACTGAGATAAGGTCGATTCCGGAACGCCAAATATAAAAATGTTGATAACTTTGGAAAAACACTTCAGACAGCTTAGATTTGATGTGCAACTACTAGAAAGACCCTTTCTGCTACAGTGGGAGGTGAACATTTCATGTTCTGAAGCTTCCCTGAGAAGTTATGGCACAATGCAGAAAACGCGTTTTCAGCCTGAGATAAGGTCGATTCCGGAACGCCATACATAAAAATGTTGATAACTTTGGAAAAACACATCAGACAGCTTAGATTTGATGTGCAACTACTAGAAAGACCCTTTCTGCTATAGTGGGAGGTGAAAATTTCATGTTCTGAACATTCCTTGAGAAGCTATGGCACAATGCAGAAAAAGCGCTTTCAGCCTGAGATAAGGTGGGTTCCGGAACGCCAATCGTAAAAATGTTGATAACTTTGGAAAAACACTTCAGACAGCTTAGATTTGATGTGCAACTACTAGAAAGACCCTTTCTGCTACAGTGGGAGGTGAACATTTCATGTTCTAAAGGTTCCCTGCAAAGTTATGGCACAATGCGTAAAACGCGTTTTCAGATTGAGATAAGGTCGATTCAGGAACGCCAAACATAAAAATGTTGATAACTTTGGAAAAACACTTCAGACAGCTTAGATTTGATGTTCAACTACTAGAAAGACCCTTTCTGCTATAGTTGGAGGTTAAAATTTCATGTTCGGAAGCTTCCATGCAAAGTTATGTCACATTGCAGACAATGCGTTTTCAGCCTGAGATAAGGTCGATTCTGGAACGCCAAACATAAAAATGTTGATAAGGTTCGAAAAACACTTCAGACAGCTGAGATTTGACGTGCAACTACTAGAAACACCCTTTCTGCTATAGTGGGAGGTCAAAATTTCATGTTCTGAAGCTTCCCTGGAAAGTTATGGGACAATGCAGAAAATGCGTTTTCATCCTGAGATAAGGTCGATTCCGGAATGCCAAACAAAAAAATGTTGATAACTTTCGAAAAACACTTCAGACAGCTTAGATTTGCTGTGCAACTACTAGAAAGACCCTTTCTGCTATAGTGGGAGATCAAAATTTGATGTTCTGAAGCTTCCTTGCAAAGTTATGGCACAATGCAGAAAATGCGTTTTCAAACTGAGATAATGTCGATTCCGGATCGCCAAACATAAAAATGTTGATAACTTTGGAAAAACACTTCAGACAGCTTAGATTTGATGTGCAACTACTAGAAAGACCCTTTCTGCTATAGTTGGAGGTTAAAATTTCATGTTCGGAAGCTTCCATGCAAAGTTATGTCACAATGCAGACAATGCGTTTTCAGCCTGAGATAAGGTCGATTCTGGAACGCCAAACATAAAAATGTTGATAAGGTTCGAAAAACACTTCAGACAGCTGAGATTTGACGTGCAACTACTAGCCTTTCTGCTATAGTGGGACGTGAAAATTTCATGTTCTGAAGCTTCCCTGAGAAGTTATGGCACAATGCAGAAAACGCGTTTTCAGCCGGAGATAAGGTGGTTTCCAAATCGCCAAAGGTAAAAATGTTGATTACTTTGGAACAACACTTCTGACAGCTTAGATTTAATGTGCAACTACTAGAAAGACCCTTTCTGCTATAGTGGGAGGTCAAAATTTCATGTTCTGAAGCTTCCCATGGAAAGTTATGGGACAATGCAGAAAACGATTTTTCATCCTCAGATAAGGTCAATTACGGAACGCGAAACATAAAAATGTTCATAACTTTCGAAAAACACTTCAGACAGCTTATATTTGATGTGCAACTACTAGAAAGACCCTTTCTGGTATAGTGGGACGTGAAAATTTCATGTGCTGAAGCTTCCCTGCAAAGTTATGGCACAATGCAGAAAACGCGTTTTCAGCTTGTGATAAGGTGGGTTCCAGAACGCCAAACATAAAAATGTTGATAACTTTCGAATAACATTTTAGACAGCTTAGATTTGATGTTCAAATACTAGAAGACCCTTTCTGCTATAGTGGGAGGTTAAAATTTCATGTTCGAAAGCTTCCATGCAAAGTTATGGCACAATGCCGAAAACGCATTTTCAGTCTGAGATAAGGTCGATTCCGGGACGCCAAACATAAAAATGTTGATAACTTTCGAAAAACACTTCAGACAGCTTAGATTTGATGTGCATCTACTAGAAAGACCCATTCTGCTATAGTGGGACCTGAAAATTTCATGTTCTGAAGCTTCCCTGCAAAGTTATGGCACAATGCAGAAAACGCGTTTTCAGCTTGTGATAACGTGGGTTCCGGAACGCCAAACATAAAAATGTTGATATCTTTCGAAAAACACTTCAGACAGCTTAGATTTGATGTGCAAATACTAGAAAGACCCTTTCTGCTGTAGTGGGATGTGAAAATTTCATGTTCTGAAGCTTCCCTGCAAAGTTATCGGACAATGCAGAAAACGATTTTTCATCCTGAGATAAGGTCGATTCCGCAACGCCAAACATAAAAATGTTGATAACTTTCGAAAAACACTTCAGACAGCTTAGATCTGATGTGCAAATACTAGAAAGACCCTTTCTGCTATAGTGGGACGTGAAAATTTCATGTTCTGAAGCTTCCCAGCAAAGTTATGGCACAATGCCGAAAACGCGTTTTCAGCCTGAGATAAGGTCGATTCTGGAACGCCAAACGTAAAAATGTTGATAAATTTGGAAAAACATTTCAGATAGCTTAGATTTGATGTGCAACTACTAGAAAGACCCTTTCTGCTGTAGTGGGAGGTGAAAATTTCATGTTCTGAAGATTCCTTGCAAAGTTATGGCACAATGCAGGAAACGCGTTTTCAGCCTGAGAAAAGGTCGATTCAGGAACACCAAACATAAAAATGTTGAAAACTTTCGAAAAACACATCGGACAGCTTAGATTTGAGGTGCAACTACTAGAAAGACCCTTTCTGGTATAGTGGGAGGTGAAAATTTCAAGTTCGGAAGCTTCCCTGCAAAGTTATGGGACAATGCAGAAAACGATTTTTCATCCTGAGATAAGGTCGATTCCGGAACGCCAAACATGAAAATGTTGATAACTTTCGAAAAACACTTCAGACAGCTTAGATTCCATGTGCAACTACTAGAAAGACCCTTTCTGCTATAGTAGGAGGTGAACATTTCATGTTGTGAAGCTTCCCTGAGAAGTTATGGCACAATGCAGAAAACGCGTTTTCAGCCTGAGACAAGGTGGTTTCCGAAAGGCCAAACGTAAAAATGTTGATAACTTTGGAACAACACTTCAGATAGCTTAGATTTAATGTGCAACTACTAGAAATACCCTTTCTGCTATAGTGGGAGGTGAAAATTTCATTTTCTGAACCTTCCCTGCAAAGTTATGGCACAATGCGTAAAACGCGTTTTCAGCCTGAGATAAGGTCGATTCCGGAACACCAAACATAAAAATGTTGATAACTTTGGAAAAACACTTCAGACAGCTTACATTAGATGTGCAACTACTAGAAAGGCACAATGCGTAAAACGCGTTTTCAGCCTAAGATAAGGTCGATTCCGGAACGCCGAAAATAAAAATGTTGATAACTTTGGAAAAACACATCAGACAACTTAGATTTGATCTGCAACTACTAGAAAGACCCTTTCTGCTGTAGTGGGAGGTGAAAATTTCATGTTCTGAAGCTTCCCTGCAAAGTTATGGCGCAATGCAGAAAATGCGTTTTCAGCCTGAGATAAGGTGGGTTCCGGAACGCCGAACATAAAAATGTTGATAACTTTGGAAAAACACTTCAGACGGCTTAGATTTGATGTGCAACTACTAGAAAGACCCATTCTGCTATAGTGGGAGGTGAAAATTTCATTTTCTGAAGCTTCCCTGTAAAGTTATGGCACAATGCGTAAAACACGTTTTCAGCCTGAGATAAGGTCGATTCCAGAACGCCAAGCATAAAAATGTTGATAACTTTGGAAAAACACTTTAGACTGCTTAGATTTGATGTGCAACTACTAGAAAGACCCTTTCAGCAATAGTGGGAGGTGAACATTTCATGTTCTGAAGCTTCCCTGAGAAGTTATGGCACAAAGCAGAAAACGCGTTTTCAGCCTGAGATAAGGTGGGTTCCGAAACGCCAAACTTAAAAATGTTGATAACTTTGGAAAAACACTTCAGACAGCTTAGATTTGATGTGCAACTACTAGAAAGACCCATTCTGCTATAGTGGGAGGTGAAAATTTCATTTTCTGAATCTTGCCTGTGAATTAATGGCTCAATGCACAAAATGCGTTTTCAGCCTGAGATAAGGTGGGTTCCGGAACTCACCTTCACCACCTTCACCTTCTTCTGCCGCTTATCCGGGGTCGGGTCGCGGAGGCAGCATTCGGAGCAAGGAAGCCCAAACTTCCCGGTCCGCACAAACCTCCTCCAGCTCCTCCCGGGGGATCCCGAGGCGTTTCCAGGCCAGACCGGAGACATAATCTCTCCAGCGAGTCCTGGGTCTTCCCCGGGGTCTCCTCCCGGTAGGACATGCCCGGAACACCTCCCCAGGGAGGCGTCCAGGGGGCATCCGGATCAGATGCCCGAGCCACCTCAGCTGGTTCCTCTCGATGTGGAGGAGCAGCGGCTCCACGCCGAGCTCCTCCCGGATGACCGAACTCCTCACCCTATCTCTAAGGGTGCGCCCAGCCACCCTGCGGAGGAAACTCATCTCAGCCGCTTGTATCCGCGATCTCATCCTTTTGGTCACTACCCAAAGCTCGTGACCATAGGTGAGGGTGGGAACGTAGATCGATCGGTAAATCGAGAGCTTCGTCTTGTGACTCAGCTCTCTCTTCACCACGACGGTCCGATACAGCGACCGCATCACTGCCGCCGCTGCACCAACCCGTCTATCAATCTCACGCTCCCTTTTTCCCTCACTCGAGAACAAGACCCCGAGATACTTAAACTCCGCCACTTGAGGCAAGAACTCTCCACCAACCTGGAGAGAGCAAACCACCGTGTTCCGGCCGAGAACCATGGCCTCAGACTTGGAGGTGCTGATCCTCATCCCGGCCGCTTCACACTCGGCTGCAAACCGACCCAGCGCATGCTGAAGGTCCCGGTCCGATGAGGCCAGCAGAACAACATCGTCCGCAAATAGCAGAGATGAAATTCTGTGGTTCCCGAACCGGATCCCCTCCGCCCCCTGGCTACGCCTAGAAATTCTGTCCATAAAAGTGATGAACAGAACCGGTGACAAAGGGCAGCCCTGGCGGAGACCAACATGCACCGGGAACAGGTCTGATTTCCTGCCGGCAATGCGAACCATGCTCCTGCTCCGGTCATACAAGGAGCGGACAGCCCCAAGCAGAGGGTCCCGCACCCCATATTCCCGGAGCACCCCCCACAGGACATCGCGAGGGACACGGTCGAACGCCTTCTCCAAATCCACAAAGCACATGTGGACTGGTTGGGCGAACTCCCATGAACCCTCGAGCACCCGGTGGAGGGTATAGAGCTGGTCCAGTGTTCCACGACCGGGACGAAAACCACACTGTTCCTCCTGGATCCGAGGTTCGACTATTGGCCGAAGTCTCCTCTCTAGTACCCTGGAATAGACCTTTCCAGGGAGGCTGAGGAGTGTGATCCCCCTATAGTTGGAACACACCCTCCGGTCCCCTTTCTTAAACAGGGGGACCACCACCCCGGTCTGCCAATCCAGAGGCACTGTCCTCGACTGCCACGCGATGTTGCAGAGACGTGTCAGCCACGACAGCCCTACAACATCCAGGGATTTCAGATACTCCGGACGGATCTCATCCACTCCCGGGGCCCTACCACCGAGGAGCTTACGAACAACCTCGGTGACTTCGGCCCGGGTGATGAGAGAGCCATCCGAGTCCTCAGTCCCTGCTTCCTGAGTGGAAGACGTGACGACGGGATTGAGGAGACCCTCGAAGTATTCTTTCCACCGCCCGACAACATCACCAGTCGAGGTCAGCAGTCTCCCACCCTCGCTGTAAACAGCACTGGTGAGGCACTGCTTCCCCCTTCTGAGGCGACGGACGGTTTGCCAGAATTTCTTCAAGGCCGACCAATAGTCCTCCTCCATGGCCTCTCCGAACTCCTCCCAGACCCGAGTTTTTGCCTCCAAGACTGCACGGGAAGCGGCACGCCTGGCCTGCCGGTACACGTCAGCTGCTTCAGGAGTCCCACAGGCCATCAAGACCCGATAGGACTCCTTCTTCAGCCTGACGGCATCCCTTACTTTCGGTGTCCACCACCGGGTTCGGGGATTGCCGCCGCGACAGGCACCGGAGACCTAGCGACCACAACTGCGTGCAGCCGCACTGACAATGGAGGAGGAGAACATGGACCACTCAGACTCCATGTCACCTACCTCCCTCGGGATCTGGGAGAAACTCTCCCGAAGGTGGGAGTTAAAGACCCCACTGACAGTGGGTTCCGCCAGGCGTTCCCAGCAGACCCTCACAATACGTTTGGGCCTGCCCGGTCTGACCGGCTTCCTCCCCTGCCAGCGGATCGCAGTCACCACCAGGTGGTGATCGGTTGACAGCTCTGCCCCTCTCTTCACCCGAGTGTCCGAGACACGTGGCCGAAGGTCAGATGACACGATCACAAAGTCTATCATAGACCTCCGGCCAAGGGTGTCCTGGTGCCATGAGCACTTATGGACACCCTTGTGCTCAAACATGGTGTTCGTTATGGACAAACTGTGGGTGGCACAGAAGTCCAGTAATAGAACACCGCTCAGGTTCAGATCGGGTAGGCCGTTCTTCCCAATCACGCCCCTCCAGGTCTTGCTGTCATTGCCCACGTGGGCGTTGAAGTCTCCCAGTAGAACAATGGAGTCCCCGGTTGGGGCACTGTCGAGTACCCCTCCCACTGACTCCAAGAAAGCCGGGTAGTCTACACTGCTGTTCGGCCCGTAAGCCGCAACCGCTGTGAGACACCTGTCCCCAACCCGTAGGCGTAGGGACGCGACCCTCTCGTTCACCGGGGTAAACCCCAACACGAAGCTGCAGAGCTGCGGGGCTATGAGCAAGCCTACGCCAGCCCGCCGCCTCTCCCCGCGGACAACTCCAGAAAAGTGGAGGGTCCAGCCATTCTCAAGGAGTTGGGTTCCAGAGCCCAGGCTGTGGGTGGAGGAGAGCCCGACTATATCTAGCCGGTACCTCTCAACCTCCTGCACAAGCTCAGGCTCTTTCCCCCCCAGCGAAGTGACATTCCATGTCCCAAGAGCCAGAGAATGTCCACACGAACCAGGTCGTCGGGCCCCCCGGCCTCGACTGCTACCTAGTTCTCTATGCACCCGACCCCCATGACTCCCTCTGTGGGTGGTGGGTCCGCAGGAGGGACGGCCCATGTCATTCGTTCGGGCTTGGGCCGGCCGGGCCCCATGGGCAGAGGCACGGCCACCAGGCGCTCGCATTCGAGCCCCAACCCCAGGCCTGGCTCCAGGGTGGGGCCCCGGCTGCGCCATGCCGGGCGACGTCACGGTCCTCGATGTTTTTGGTTTTGTCATCGGGGCTTCTGAACTGCTCTTAGTCTGACCCGTCACCTAGGACCTGTTTGCCATGGGAGACCCTACCAGGAGCATAACGCCCCCGACAACATAGCTCCTAGGATCATTCAAGGTACACAAACTCCCCCACCACGATAAGGTTGCAGTTCCAGGGGGAGGGTTCCGGAACTCCAAACGTAAAAATGTTGATAACTTTGGAACAACACTTCAGACAGCTTAGATTTGATGTGCAACTACTAGAAAAACCCTTTCTGCTATAGTGGGAGGTGAAAATTTCATTTTCTGGAACTTCCCTGCAAAGTTATGGCACAATGCGTAAAACGCGTCTTCAGCCTGAGATAAGGTCGATTCCGGAACGCCAAACATAAAAATGTTGATAACTTTGGAAAAACATTTCAGACAGCTTATATTTGATGTGCAACTACTAGAAAGACCCTTTATGCTATAGTGGGAGGTGAAACTTCCATGTTCTGAAGCTTTCCTTCAAAGTTATGTGACAATGCAGAAAACACATTTTCAGCCTGAGATAAGGTGGGTTCCGGAACGCCAAACATAAAAATGTTGATAACTTTCGAAAAACACTTCAGACAGATTAGATTTGATGTGCAACTATTAGAAAGACCCTGTTTGTCATAGTGGGAGCTGAAAATTTTATGTTCTGATGCTTCCCTGCAAATTTAAGGAACAATGTAGAAAACGCGTTTTCAGCCTGAGAGCCTTTCTGCTACAGTGGGTGGTTAAAATTTCTTTTTCTGAAGCTTCCCTGCAAAGTTATGGCACAATGCAGAAAACGCGTTTTCAGCCTGAGATAAGTTGGGTTCCGGAACGCCAAACATGAAAATGTTGATAACTTTGGAAAAAACATTTCAGACAGCTTAGATTTGATGTGCAACTACTAGAAAGACCCATTCTGCTATAGTGGGAGGTGAAAATTTCATGTTCCGAAGATTCCCAGCAAAGTTATGGCATAAAGCACAAAACGCGTTTTCAGCCTGAGACAAGGTGGGTTCCGGAACGCCAAACATAAAAATGTTGATAACTTTCGAAAAACACTTCAGACAGATTAGATTTGATGTGCAACTATTAGAAGAACCCTGTTTGTCATAGTGGGAGCCGAAAATTTCATGTTCTGATGCTTCCCTGCAAAGTTATGGCACAATGCAGAAAACGTGTTTTCAGCCCGAGATAATGTGGGTTCCGGAGCGGCAAACGTAAAAATGTTGATAACTTTGGAAAAACACTTCAGACAGCTTAGATTTGATGTGCAACGAAGTGAAAGACCCTTTCTGCTATAGTGGGAGGTTAAAATTTCATGTTCTGAAGCTTCCCTGCAAAATTATGGCACAATGCAGAAGACGCGTTTTCTGCCCGAGATAAGGTCGTTTCCGGAACGCCAACCTAAAAAATGTTGATAGCTTTCGAAAAACACTTCAGACAACTTAGATTTGATGTGCAACTACTAGAAAGACCCTGTCTGTTATAGTGGGAGGTGAAAATTTCATGTTCTGAAGCTTCGCTGCAAAGTTAAGGAACAATGCAGAAAACGCGTTTTCAGCCTGAGATAAGGTGGGTTCCGGAACGCCAAACATAAAAATGTTGATGACTTTGGAAAACCACTTCAGACAGCTTAGATTTGATGTGCAACTACTAGAAAGACCCTGTCTGTTATAGTGGGAGTTGAAAATTTCATGTTCTGAAGCTTCCCTGCAAAGTTATGGCACAATGCAGAAAACACGTTTTCAGCCCGAGATAAGGTCGTTTCCGGAACGCTAACCTAAAAAATGTTGATAGCTATCGAAAAACACTTCAGACAACTTAGATTTGATGTGCAACTACTAGAAAGACCCTGTCTGTTATAGTGGGAGTTGAAAATTTCATGTTCTGTAGCTTCCCTGCAAAGTTAAGGAACAATGCAGAAAACGCGTTTTCAGCCTGAGATAAGGTGGGTTCCGGAACGCCAAACATAAAAATGTTTATAACTTTGGAAAAACACTTCAGACAGCTTAGATTTGATGTGCAACGACTTGAAAGACCCTTTCTGCTATAGTGGGAGGTTAAAATTTCATGTTCTGAAGCTTCCTTGCAAAGTTATGGCACAATGCAGAAGACGCGTTTTCAGCCCGAGATAAGGTCGTTTCCGGAACGCCAACCTAAAACATGTTGATAGCTTTCGAAAAACACTTCAGACAACTTAGATTTGATCTGCAACTACTAGAAAGACCCTGTCTGTTATAGTGGGAGTTGAAAATTTCATGGTCTCAAGCTTCCCTGCAAAGTTAAGGAACAATGCAGAAACCGCGTTTTCAGCATGAGATAAGGTGGGTTCTGGAACGCCAAACATAAAAATGTTGATAACTTTGGAAAACCACTTCAGACAGCTTAGATTTGATGTGCAACGACTTGAAAGACCCTTTCTTATATAGTGGGAGGTTAAAATTTCATGTTCTGAAGCTTCCCTGCAAAGTTATGGCATAATGCAGAAAACGCGTTTTCAGCCCGAGATAAGGTCGTTTCCGGAACGCCAACCTAAAAAATTTTGATAGCTTTCAAAAAACACTTCAGACAACTTAGATTTGATGTGCAACTACTAGAAAGACCCTGTCTGTTATAGTGGGAGTTGAAAATTTCATGTTCTGAAGCTTCCCTGCAAAGTTAAGGAACAATGCAGAAACCGCGTTTTCAGCCTGAGATAAGGTGGGTTCCGGAACGCCAAACATAAAAATGTTGATAACTTTGGAAAAAAACTTCATACAGCTTAGATTTGATGTGCAACTACTAGAAAGACCCTTTCTGCTATAGTGGGAGGTGAAAATTGCATTTTCTGAAGCTTCCCTGCATAGTCATGGCACAATGCGTAAAACGCGTTTTCAGCCTCAGATAAGGTCGATTCCGGAACGCCATACATAAAAATGTTGATAACTTTGGAAAAACACATCAGACAGCTTAGATTTGATGTGCAACTACTAGAAAGACCCTTTCTGCTATAGGGGGAGGTGAACATTTCATGTTCTGAAGCTTCCCTGCAAAGTAATGACATAATGCAGAAAACGCGTTTTCAGCTTGAGATAAGGTGTGTTCCGGAACGCCAAACATAAAAATGTTGATAATTTTCAAAAAGCACTTCACACAGCTTAGATTTGATGTGCAACTAATAGAAATACCCTTTCTGCTATTGAGGGAGGTCAAAATTTCATGTTCTGAAGCTTCCCTGGAAAGTTATGGGATAATGCAGAAAACAATTTTTCAAACTGACATAAGGTCGATTCCGGGACGCCAAACATAAAAATGTTGATAACTTTGGAAAAACACTTCAGACAGCTTAGATTTGATGTGCAACTACTAGAAAAACCCTTTCTGCCATAGTGGGAGTTGAAAATTTCATTTTCTGGAACTTCCCTGCAAAGTTATGGCACAATGCGTAAAACGCGTCTTCAGCCTGAGATAAGGTTGATTCCGGAACGCCAAACATAAAAATGTTGATAACTTTGGAAAAACATTTCAGACAGGTTAGATTTGATGAGCAACTCCTAGAAAGACACTTTCTGCAAGAGGGGGAGGTTAAAATTTCATGTTCTGAAGCTTCCCTGCAAAGTTATGGCACAATGCAGAAAACGCGTTTTCAGCCTGAGATAAGGTCGATTCCAGAACGCCAAACATAAAAATGTTGATAACTTTGGAAAAACACTTCAGGCAGCTTAGATGTGATGTGCAACTACTAGAAAGACCCTTTCTGCTATAGTGGGAGGTGAAAATTCCATTTTCTGAATCTTCCCTGAGAATTAATGGCTCAATGCACAAAATGCGTTTTCAGCCTGAGATAAGGTGGGTTCCGGAACGCCAAACATAAAAATGTTGATAACTTTCGAAAAACACTTCAGACAGATTAGATTTGATGTGCAACTATTAGAAAGACCCTGTTTGTCATAGTGGGAGCCGAAAATTTCATGTTCTGATGCTTCCCTGCAAAGTTAAGGAACAATGCAGAAAACGCGTTTTCAGCCTGAGATAAGGTGGGTTTCGGAACGCCAAACATAAAAATGTTGATAACTTTGGAAAAACACTTCAGACAGCTTAGATTTAATGTGCAACGACTAGAAAGACCCTTTCTGCTACAGTGGGAGGTTAAAATTTCATGTTCTGAAGCTTCCCTGCAAAGTTATGGCACAATGCAGAAAACCCGTTTTCAGCCCGAGATAATGTGGGTTCCGGAGCGGCAAACGTAAAAATGTTGATAACTTTGGAAAAACACTTCAGACAGCTTAGATTTAATGTGCATCGACTAGAAAGACCCTTTCTGCTATAGTGAGAGGTGAAAATTTCATGTTCTGAAGCTTCCCTGCAAAGTTATGGCACAATGCAGAAAATGCGTTTTCAGCCCGAGATAAGGTCTTTTCCGGAACGCTAACCTAAAAAATGTTGATAGCTTTCGAAAAACACTTCAGACAACTTAGATTTGATGTGCAACTGCTAGAAAGACCCTTTCTGCTTAAGTGGGAGGTGAAAATTTCATGTTCTGAAGCGTCCCTGCAAAGTTATGCCACAATGCAGGAAACGCGTTTTCAGCCTGAGATAAGGTCGATTCCGGAAAGCCAAACATAAAAATGTTGACAACTTTGGAAAAACACTTCAGACAGCTTAGATTTGATGTGCAACTACTAGAAAGACCCTTTCTGCTATTGTGGGAGTGGAAAATTTCATGTTCTGAAGCTTTCCTGCAAAGTTATGGCACAATGCGTAAAACGCGTTTTCAGCCTGAGATAAGGTTGATTCCGGAACGCCAAACATAAGAATGTAGATAACTTTGGAAAAACATTTCAGACAGCTTAGATTTGATGTGCAACTACTAGAAAGACCCTTTCTGCTATAGTGCGAGGTTAAAATTTCATGTTCTGAAGTTTCCCTGCAAAGTTACGGCACAATGCAGAAAACGCGTTTTCAGCCTCCGATAAGGTGGGTTCCAGAATGCCAAACATAAAAATGTTGATAACTTTGGAAAAACACTTCAGACAGCTTAGATTTGATGTGCAACTACTAGAAAGACCCTATCCGCTATAGTTGTAGGCGAACGTTTCATGTTCTGAAGCTTCCCTGAAAAGTTATGGCACAATGCAGAAAACGCGTTTTCAGCCTGAGATTAGGAGGGTTCCAGGACGCCAAACATAAAAATGTTCATAACTTTGGAAAAACACTTCAGACAGCTTAGATTTGATGTGCAACTACTAGAAAGACCCTTTCTGCTACAGTGGGAGGTGAAAATTTCATGTTCTGAAGCGTCCCTGCAAAGTTATGCCACAATGCAGGAAACGCGTTTTCAGCCTGAGATAAGGTCGATTCCGGAAAGCCAAACATAAAAATGTTGACAACTTTGGAAAAACACTTCAGACAGCTTAGATTTGATGTGCAACTACTAGAAAGACCCTTTCTGCTATTGTGGGAGTTGAAAATTTCATGTTCTGAAGCTTTCCTGCAAAGTTATGGCACAATGCGTAAAACGCGTTTTCAGCCTGAGATAAGGTTGATTCCGGAACGCCAAACATAAAAATGTTGATAACTTTGGAAAAACATTTCAGACAGGTTAGATTTGATGTGCAACTCCTAGAAAGACACTTTCTGCAAGAGGGGGAGGTTAAAATTTCATGTTCTGAAGCTTCCCTGCAAAGTTATGGCACAGTGCAGAAAACGCGTTTTCAGCATGAGACAAGGTCAATTACGGAACGCCAAACATAAAAATATGATAACTTTGAAAAAACACTTCAGACAGCTTAGATTTGATGTGCAACTACTAGAAAGACCCTTTCTGCTATAGTGGGAGGTGAAAATTTCATGTTCTGCAGTTTCCCTGCAAAGTTATGGCACAATGCAGAAAACGTGTTTTCAGCCAGAGATAAGGTCGATTCTGGAATGCCAAACATAAAAACGTTGATAACTTTGGAAAAACACTTCAGACAGGTTAGATTTGATGTGCAACTACTAGAGAGACCCTTTCTGCTATAGTGGGAGGTGAAAAATTTTTGTTCTGAAGCTTCCCTGCAAAGTTATGGCACAATGCAGAAAACGCGTTTTCAGCCTCACATAAGGTCGATTCCGGAACGCCAAACATGAAAATGTTGATAACTTAGTAAAAACACTTCAGACAGCTTAGATTTGATGTGCAACGACTAGAAAGACAATTTCTGCTATAGTGGTAGATGAAAATATCATGTTCTGAAGCTTCCCTGCAAAGTTGTGGCACAATGCAGAAAACGCATTTTCAGCCTGAGATGAGGTTGATTTCAGAACGCCAAACATAAAAAATGTTAATAACTTTGGATAAACACTTCAAACAGCTCAGATTTGATGTGCAACTACTAGAAAGACCCTTTCTGCTATAGTGGCAGGTTAAAATTTCATGTTCTGAAGCTTCCCTGCAAAGTTATATCACAATGCAGAAAACGCGTTTTCAGCCAGAGATAAGGTCGATTCTGGAATGCCAAACATAAAAATGTAGATAACTTTGGAAAAACACTTCAGACAGCTTAGATTTGACGTGCAACTACAAGAAAGACCCTTTCTGCTATAGTGGGAGTTGAAAATTTAATGTTCAGAAGCTTCCCTGCAAAGTTATGGCACAATGCAGAAAACGAGTTTTCAGCCTGAGATAAGGTCGATTCCGGAAAGCCAAACATAAAATTGTTGATAACTTTGGAAAAACACTTCAGACAGCTTAGATTTGATGTGCAACTACTGGAAAAAGCCTTTCTGCTATAGTGGGAGTTGAAAATTTCATGTTCTGAAGCTTCCCTGCAAAGTTATGGCACAATGCAGAAAACACGTTTTCAGCATGAGACAAGGTCAATTACGGAACGCCAAACATAAAAATATGATAACTTTGAAAAAACACTTCAGACAGCTTAGATTTGATGTGCAACTACTAGAAAGACCCTTTCTGCTATAGTGGGAGGTGAAAATTTCATGTTCTGAAGTTTCCCTGCAAAGTTATGGCACAATGCAGAAAACGCGTTTTCAGCCAGAGATAAGGTCGATTCTGGAATGCCAAACATAAAAATGTTGATAACTTTGGAAAAACACTTCAGACAGGTTAGATTTGATGTGCAACTACTAGAGAGACCCTTTCTGCTATAGTGGGAGGTGAAAAATTTTTGTTCTGAAGCTTCCCTGCAAAGTTATGGCACAATGCAGAAAACACGTTTTCAGCCTCACATAAGGTCGATTCCGGAACGCCAAACATAAAAATGTTGATAACTTAGTAAAAACACTTCAGACAGCTTAGATTTGACGTGCAACTACAAGAAAGACCCTTTCTGCTATAGTGGGAGTTGAAAATTTAATGTTCTGAAGCTTCCCTGCAAAGTTATGGCACAATGCAGAAAACGAGTTTTCAGCCTGAGATAAGGTGGGTTCCGGAACACCAAATAAAAAAATATGATAACTTTGGGAAAACACTTCAGACAGGTTAGATTTGATGTGCAACTACTAGAAGGACCCTTTCTGCTATAGTGGCAGGTTAAAATTTCATGTTCTGAAGCTTCCCTGCAAAGTTATATCACAATGCAGAAAACGCGTTTTCAGCCAGAGATAAGGTCGATTCTGGAATGCCAAACATAAAAATGTAGATAACTTTGGAAAAACACTTCAGACAGCTTAGATTTGACGTGCAACTACAAGACCCTTTCTGCTATAGTGGGAGTTGAAAATTTAATGTTCTGAAGCTTCCCTGCAAAGTTATGGCACAATGCGTAAATCGTGTTTTCAGCCTGAGATAAGGTCGATTCCGGAACGCCAAACATAAAAGTGTTGATAACTTTGGAAAAACACTTCAGACAGCTTATATTTGATGTGCAACTACTCGAAAGACCCTTTCTGCTATAGTGGGAGTTGAAAATATCATGTTCTGAAGCTTCCCTGCAAAGTTATGGCACAATGCGTAAAACGCGTTTTCAGCCAGAGATGAGGTTGATTTCATAACCCCAAACATAAAAATGTTGATAACTCAGGAAAAACTCTACAGACAGATTAGATTTGATGTGCAACTACTAGAAAGACCATTTCTGCCATTGTGGGAGGTGAAAATTCGATGTTCTGAAGCTTCCCAGCAAAGTTATGCCACAATGCAGGAAACGCGTTTTCAGCCTGAGATAAGGTCGATTCCGGAACGCCAAACATTAAAATATTAATAACTTCGGAAAAACACTTCAGACAGCTTAGATTTGATGTGCAAGTGCAAGAAAGACCATTTCTGCAATAGTGGGAGGTGAAAATTTAATGTTCTGAAGCTTTATGCAAAGTTATGACACAATGCAGGAAACGCGTTTTCAGCCTGAGATAAGGTCGATTCCGGAACGCCAAACATAAAAACATTGATAACTTTGGAAAAAACACTTCAGACAGCTTAGATTTGATGTGCAACTACTGGAAAGACCCTTTCTGCTATAGTGGGAGTTGAAAATTTCATGTTCTGAAGCTTTCCTGCAAAGTCATGGCACAATGCGTAAAACGCGTTTTCAGCCTGAGATAAGGTTGATTCCGGAACGCCAAACATAAAAATGTTGATAACTTTGGAAAAACACTTCAGACAGCTTAGATTTGATGTACAACTACTAGAAAGACCCTTTCTGCTATAGTGGGAGGTGAAAATTTCATGTTCTGAAGCTTCCCTGCAAAGTTATGGCACATTGCAGAAATCGCGTTTTCAGCCTGAGATAAGGTGGGTTCCAGAACGCCAAACATAAAAATGTTGATAACTTTGGAAAAACACTTCAGACAGCTTAGATTTGATGTGAGACTACTAGAAAGATCCTTTCTGCTATAGTGGGATATGAAAATTTCATGTTCTGAAGCTTCCCTGCAAAGTTATGGCAGAATGCGTAAATCGTGTTTTCAGCCTGAGATAAGGTCGATTCCGGAACGCCAAACATAAAAGTGTTGATAACTTTGGAAAAACACTTCAAACAGCTTTGATTTGATGTGCACCTACTAGAAAGACCCTTTCTGCTATAGTGGGAGTTGAAAATTTCATGTTCTGAAGCTTCCCTGCAAAGTTATGGCACAGTGCAGAAAACGCGTTTTCAGCATGAGACAAGGTCAATTACGGAACGCCAAACATAAAAATATGATAACTTTGAAAAAACACTTCAGACAGCTTAGATTTGGTGTGAAACTACTAGAAAGACCCTTTCTGCTATAGTGGGAGGTGAAAATTTCATGTTCTGCAGTTTCCCTGCAAAGTTATGGCACAATGCAGAAAACGCGTTTTCAGCCTGAGATAAGGTCGATTCTGGAATGCCAAACATAAAAATGTTGATAACTTTGGAAAAACACTTCAGACAGGTTAGATTTGATGTGCAACTACTAGAGAGACCCTTTCTGCTATAGTGGGAGGTGAAAATTTTTTGTTCTGAAGCTTCCCTGCAAAGTTATGGCACAATGCAGAAAACGCGTTTTCAGCCTCACATAAGGTCGATTCCGGAACGCCAAACATGAAAATGTTGATAACTTAGTAAAAACACTTCAGACAGCTTAGATTTGATGTGCAACTACTAGAAAGACCCTTTCTGCTATAGTGGGAGGTGAAATTTTCATGTTCTGAAGCTTTCCTGCAAAGTTATGGCACAATGCGTAAAATGCGTTTTCAGCCTGAGATAAGGTCGATTCAGGAACACCAAACATAAAAATGTTGAAAACTTTCGAAAAACACTTCAGACAGCTTAGATTTGATGTGCAACTACGAGAAAGACCCTTTCTGCTATAGTGGGAGGTGAAAATTTCATGTTCTGAAGCTTCGCCGCAAAGTTCTGGCACAATGCGTGAAACTCGTTTTCAGCCTGAGATGAGGTTGATTACAGAACGGCAAACATAAAAATGTTGCTAACTTTGGAAAAACACTTCAGACAGCTTAGATTTGATGTGCAACGACTAGAAAGACAATTTCTGCTATAGTGGTAGATGAAAATATCATGTTCTGAAGCTTCCCTGCAAAGTTGTGGCACAATGCAGAAAACGCATTTTCAGCCTGAGATGAGGTTGATTTCAGAACGCCAAACATAAAAATGTTAATAACTTTGGATAAACACTTCAAACAGCTCAGATTTGATGTGCAACTACTAGAATGACCCTTTCTTCTATAGTGGGAGGTGAAAATTTCATATTCTGCAGCTTTCCTGCAAAGTGATGGCACAATGCAGAGAACGCGTTTTGAGCCTGAGAGAAGGTTGATTACTGAACGCCAAACATAAGACTGTTGATAACTTTGGAAAAACACTTCAGACAGGTTAGATTTGATGTGCAACTACTAGAAGGACCCTTTCTGCTATAGTGGCAGGTTAAAATTTCATGTTCTGAAGCTTCCCTGCAAAGTTATATCACAATGCAGAAAACGCGTTTTCAGCCAGAGATAAGGTCGATTCTGGAATGCCAAACATAAAAATGTAGATAACTTTGGAAAAACACTTCAGACAGCTTAGATTTGACGTGCAACTACAAGAAAGACCCTTTCTGCTGTAGTGGGAGTTGAAAATTTAATGTTCTGAAGCTTCCCTGCAAAGTTATGGCACAATGCAGAAAACGAGTTTTCAGCCTGAGATAAGGTGGGTTCCGGAACGCCAAATAAAAAAATATGATAACTTTGGGAAAACACTTCAGACAGCTTAGATTTGATGTGAGACTACTAGAAAGACCCTTTCTGCTATAGTGGGATATGAAAATTTCATGTTCTGAAGCTTCCCTGCAAAGTTATGGCAGAATGCGTAAATCGTGTTTTCAGCCTGAGATAAGGTCGATTCCGGAACGCCAAACATAAAAGTGTTGATAACTTTGGAAAAACACTTCAGACAGCTTATATTTGATGTACAACTACTAGAAAGACCCTTTCTGCTATAGTGGGAGTTGAAAAGATCATGTTCTGAAGCTTCCCTGCAAAGTTATGGCACAATGCGTAAAACGCGTTTTCAGCCTGAGATGAGGTTGATTTCAGAACCCCAAACATAAAAATGTTGATAACTCAGGAAAAACTCTACAGACAGATTAGATTTGATGTGCAACTACTAGAATGACCATTTCTGCCATTGTGGGAGGTGAAAATTCGATGTTCTGAAGCTTCCCAGCAAAGTTATGCCACAATGCAGGAAACGCGTTTTCAGCCTGAGATAAGGTCGATTCCGGAACGCCAAACATTAAAATGTTAATAACTTCGGAAAAACACTTCAGACAGCTTAGATTTGATGTGCAAGTGCTAGAAAGACCATTTCTGCTATAGTGGGAGGTGAAAATTTAATGTTCTGAAGCCTTATGCAAAGTTATGGCACAATGCGTAAAACGCGTTTTCAGCCTGAGATAAGGTTGATTCCGGAACGCCAAACATAAAAATGTTGATAACTTTGGAAAAAACACTTCAGACAGCTTAGATTTGATGTACAACTACTAGAAAGACCCTTTCTGCTATAGTGGGAGGTGAAAATTTCATGTTCTGAAGCTTCCCTGCAAAGTTATGGCACAATGCAGAAAACGCGTTTTAAGCATGAGATAAGGTGGGTTCCAGAACGCCAAACATAAAAATGTTGATAACTTTGGAAAAACACTTCAGACAGCTTAGATTTGATGTGCACCTACTAGAAAGACCCTTTCTGCTATAGTGCGAGTTGAAAATTTCATGTTCTGAAGCTTTCCTGCAAAGTTATGGCACAATGCGTAAAACGCGTTTTCAGCCTGAGATAAGGTTGATTCCGGAACGCCAAACATAAGAATGTTGATAACTCAGGAGAAACTCTACAGACAGCTTAGATTTGATGTGCAACTACTAGAAAGACCCTTTCTGCTACAGTGGGAGGTGAAAATTTCATGTTCTGAAGCTTCACTGCAAAGTTATGCCACAATGCAGGAAACGCGTTTTCAGCCTGAGATAAGGTCGATTCCGGAACGCCAAACATAAAAATGTTGATAACTTTGGAAAAACACTTCAGACAGCTTAGATTTGATGTGCAACGACGAGAAAGACCCTTTCTGCTATAGTGGGAGCTGAAAATTTCATGTTTTGAGGCTTCCCTGCAAAGTTATGGCACAATGCATATAACGCGTTTTCAGCCTGAGATAAGGTCGATTCCGGAACGCCAAACATAAAAGTGTTGATAACTTTGGAAAAACACTTCAGACAGCTTAGATTTGATGTGCAACTACTAGAAAGACCCTTTCTGCTATCGTGGGAGGAGAAAATTTCATGTTCTGAAGCTTCACTGCAAAGTTATGCCACAATGCAGGAAACGCGTTTTCAGCCTGAGATAAGGTTGATTCCGGAACGCCAAACATAAAAATGTTGATAACTTTGGAAAAACACTTCAGACAGCTTAGATTTGATGTACAACTACTAGAAAGACCCTTTCTGCTATAGTGGGAGGTGAAAATTTCATGTTCTGAAGCTTCCCTGCAAAGTTATGGCACAATGCAGAAAACGCGTTTTAAGCATGAGATAAGGTGGGTTCCAGAACGCCAAACATAAAAATGTTGATAACTTTGGAAAAACACTTCAGACAGCTTAGATTTGATGTGAGACTACTAGAAAGACCCTTTCTGCTATAGTGGGATATGAAAATTTCATGTTCTGAAGCTTCCCTGCAACGTTATGGCAGAATGCGTAAATCGTGTTTTCAGCCTGAGATAAGGTCAATTCCGGAACGCCAAACATAAAAGTGTTGATAACTTTGGAAAAACACTTCAAACAGCTTTGATTTGATGTGCACCTACTAGAAAGACCCTTTCTGCTATAGTGGGAGTTGAAAATTTCATGTTCTGAAGCTTTCCTGCAAAGTTATGGCACAATGCGTAAAACGCGTTTTCAGCCTGAGATAAGGTTGATTCCGGAGCGCCAAACATAAGAATGTTGATAACTCAGGAAAAACTCTACAGACAGCTTAGATTTGATGTGCAACTACTAGAAAGACCCTTTCTGCTACAGTGGGAGGTGAAAATTTCATGTTCTGAAGCTTCACTGCAAAGTTATGCCACAATGCAGGAAACGCGTTTTCAGCCTGAGATAAGGTCGATTCCGGAACGCCAAACATAAAAATATTGATAACTTTGGAAAAACACTTCAGACAGCTTAGATTTGATGTGCACCTACTAGAAAGACCCTTTCTGCTATAGTGCGAGTTGAAAATTTCATGTTCTGAAGCTTTCCTGCAAAGTTATGGCACAATGCGTAAAACGCGTTTTCAGCCTGAGATAAGGTTGATTCCGGAACGCCAAACATAAGAATGTTGATAACTCAGGAGAAACTCTACAGACAGCTTAGATTTGATGTGCAACTACTAGAAAGACCCTTTCTGCTACAGTGGGAGGTGAAAATTTCATGTTCTGAAGCTTCACTGCAAAGTTATGCCACAATGCAGGAAACGCGTTTTCAGCCTGAGATAAGGTCGATTCCGGAAAGCCAAACATAAAAGTGTTGATAACTTTGGAAAAACACTTCAGAAAGCTTCGATTTGATGTGCACCTACTAGAAAGACGCTTTCTGCTATAGTGGGAGGTGAAAATTTCATGTTCTGGAGCTTACCTACAAAGTATTGGCACAATGCAGAAAACGCGTTTTCAGCCTGAGATAAGGTGGGTTCCAGAACGCCAAACATAAAAATGTTGATAACTTTGGAAAAACACTTCAGACAGCTTAGATTTGATGTGCAACGACGAGAAAGACCCTTTCTGCTATAGTGGGAGCTGAAAATTTCATGTTTTGAGGCTTCCCTGCAAAGTTATGGCACAATGCATATAACGCGTTTTCAGCCTGAGATAAGGTCGATTCCGGAACGCCAAACATAAAAGTGTTGATAACTTTGGAAAAACACTTCAGACAGCTTAGATTTGATGTGCAACTACTAGAAAGACCCTTTCTGCTATCGTGGGAGGAGAAAATTTCATGTTCTGAAGCTTCACTGCAAAGTTATGCCACAATGCAGGAAACGCGTTTTCAGCCTGAGATAAGGTCGATTCCGGAACGCCAAACATAAAAGTGTTGATAACTTTGGAAAAACACTTCAGAAAGCTTCGATTTGATGTGCACCTACTAGAAAGACCCTTTCTGCTATAGTGGGAGGTGAAAATTTCATGTTCTGGAGCTTACCTACAAAGTTTTGGCACAATGCAGAAAACGCGTTTTCAGCCTGAGATAAGGTGGGTTCCAGAACGCCAAACATAAAAATGTTGATAACTTTGGAAAAACACTTCAGACAGCTTAGATTTGATCTGCAACTACGAGAAAGACCCTTTCTGCTATAGTGGGAGCTGAAAATTTCATGTTTTGAGGCTTCCCTGCAAAGTTATGGCACAATGCATAAAACGCGTTTTCAGCCTGAGATAAGGTTGATTCAGGAACGCCAAACATAAAAGTGTTGATAACTTTGGAAAAACACTTCAGACAGCTTAGATTTGATGTGCAACTACTAGAAAGACCCTTTCTGCTACAGTGGGAGGTGAAAATTTCATGTTCTGAAGCTTCCCTGCAAAGTTATGCCACAATGCAAGAAACGCGTTTTCAGCCTGAGATAAGGTCGATTCCGGAACGCCAAACTTAAAAATATTGATAACTTTGGAAAAACACTTCAGACAGCTTTGATTTGATGTGCAACCACTAGAAAGACCCTTTCTGCTATAGTGGGAGTAGAAAATTTCATGTTCTGAAGCTTTCCTGCAAAGTTATGGCACAATGCGTAAAACGCGTTTTCAGCCTGAGATAAGGTTGATTCCGGAACGCCAAACATAAGAATGTTGATAACTTTGGAAATACAATTTCGACAGCTTAGATTTGATGTGCAACTACTAGAAAGACCCTTTCTGCTATAGTGGGATGTTAAAATTTCATGTTCTGAAGTCTCCCTGCAAAGTTATGGCACTATCCAGAAAACGCGTTTTTAGCTTGAGATAAGGTGGGTTCCAGAACGCCAAACATAAAAATGTTGATAACTTTGGAAAAACAATTTCGACAGCTTAGATTTGATGTGCAACTACTTGAAAGACCCTTTCTGCTATAGTGGGAAGTTAAAATTTCATGTTCTGAAGCTTCGCTGCAAAGTTGTGGCACAATGCGTAAAACTCGTTTTCAGCCTGAGATGAGGTTGATTTCAGAACGCCAAACATAAAAATGTTGATAACTTTGGAAAAACACTTCAAACAGATTAGATTTGATGTGCAACTACTAGAAAGACCCTTTCTGCTATAGTGGGAGGTGAAAATTCATGTTCTGAAGCTTTCCTGCAAAGTTATGGCAGAATGCGTAAATCGTGTTTTCAGCCTGAGATAAGGTCCATTCCGGAACGCCAAACATAAAAATGTTGATAACTTTGGAAAAACACTTCAGACAGCTTAGATTTGATGTGCAACTACTAGAAAGACCCTTTCTGCTACAGTGGGAGATGAAAATTTCATGTTCTGAAGCTTCCCTGCAAAGTTATGCCACAATGCAAGAAACGCGTTTTCAGCCTGAGATAAGGTCGATTCCGGCACGCCAAACATAAAAATATTGATAACTTTGGAAAAACACTTCAGACAGCTTTGATTTGATGTGCAACCACTAGAAAGACCCTTTCTGCTATAGTGGGAGTAGAAAATTTCATGTTCTGAAGCTTTCCTGCAAAGTTATGGCACAAAGCGTAAAACGCGTTTTCAGCCTGAGATAAGGTTGATTCCGGAACGCCAAACATAAGAATGTTGATAACTTTGGAAATACAATTTCGACAGCTTAGATTTGATGTGCAACTACTAGAAAGACCCTTTCTGCTATAGTGGGATGTTAAAATTTCATGTTCTGAAGTCTCCCTGCAAAGTTATGGCACTATCCAGAAAACGCGTTTTTAGCTTGAGATAAGGTGGGTTCCAGAACGCCAAACATAAAAATGTTGATAACTTTGGAAAAACAATTTCGACAGCTTAGATTTGATGTGCAACTACTTGAAAGACCCTTTCTGCTATAGTGGGAAGTTAAAATTTCATGTTCTGAAGCTTCGCTGCAAAGTTGTGGCACAATGCGTAAAACTCGTTTTCAGCCTGAGATGAGGTTGATTTCAGAACGCCAAACATAAAAATGTTGATAACTTTGGAAAAACACTTCAAACAGATTAGATTTGATGTGCAACTACTAGAAAGACCCTTTCTGCTATAGTGGGGGGTGAAAATTCATGTTCTGAAGCTTTCCTGCAAAGTTATGGCAGAATGCGTAAATCGTGTTTTCAGCCTGAGATAAGGTCCATTCCGGAACGCCAAACATAAAAATGTTGATAACTTTGGAAAAACACTTCAGACAGCTTAGATTTGATGTGCAACTACTAGAAAGACCCTTTCTGCTACAGTGGGAGATGAAAATTTCATGTTCTGAAGCTTCCCTGCAAAGTTATGCCACAATGCAAGAAACGCGTTTTCAGCCTGAGATAAGGTCGATTCCGGAACGCCAAACATAAAAATATTGATAACTTTGGAAAAACACTTCAGACAGCTTTGATTTGATGTGCAACCACTAGAAAGACCCTTTCTGCTATAGTGGGAGTAGAAAATTTCATGTTCTGAAGCTTTCCTGCAAAGTTATGGCACAAAGCGTAAAACGCGTTTTCAGCCTGAGATAAGGTTGATTCCGGAACGCCAAACATAAGAATGTTGATAACTTTGGAAATACAATTTCGACAGCTTAGATTTGATGTGCAACTACTAGAAAGACCCTTTCTGCTATAGTGGGATGTTAAAATTTCATGTTCTGAAGTCTCCCTGCAAAGTTATGGCACAATCCAGAAAACGCGTTTTTAGCTTGAGATAAGGTGGGTTCCAGAACGCCAAACATAAAAATGTTGATAACTTTGGAAAAACACTTCAGACAGCTTAGATTTGATCTGCAACTACGAGAAAGACCCTTTCTGCTATCGTGGGAGGAGAAAATTTCATGTTCTGAAGCTTCACTGCAAAGTTATGCCACAATGCAGGAAACGCGTTTTCAGCCTGAGATAAGGTCGATTCCGGAACGCCAAACATAAAAGTGTTGATAACTTTGGAAAAACACTTCAGAAAGCTTCGATTTGATGTGCACCTACTAGAAAGACCCTTTCTGCTATAGTGGGAGGTGAAAATTTCATGTTCTGGAGCTTACCTACAAAGTTTTGGCACAATGCAGAAAATGCGTTTTCAGCCTGAGATAAGGTGGGTTCCAGAACGCCAAACATAAAAATGTTGATAACTTTGGAAAAACACTTCAGACAGCTTAGATTTGATCTGCAACTACGAGAAAGACCCTTTCTGCTATAGTGGGAGCTGAAAATTTCATGTTTTGAGGCTTCCCTGCAAAGTTATGGCACAATGCATAAAACGCGTTTTCAGCCTGAGATAAGGTCGATTCCGGAACGCCAAACATAAAAATATTGATAACTTTGGAAAAACACTTCAGACAGCTTTGATTTGATGTGCAACCACTAGAAAGACCCTTTCTGCTATAGTGGGAGTAGAAAATTTCATGTTCTGAAGCTTTCCTGCAAAGTTATGGCACAATGCGTAAAACGCGTTTTCAGCCTGAGATAAGGTTGATTCCGGAACGCCAAACATAAGAATGTTGATAACTTTGGAAATACAATTTCGACAGCTTAGATTTGATGTGCAACTACTAGAAAGACCCTTTCTGCTATAGTGGGATGTTAAAATTTCATGTTCTGAAGTCTCCCTGCAAAGTTATGGCACTATCCAGAAAACGCGTTTTTAGCTTGAGATAAGGTGGGTTCCAGAACGCCAAACATAAAAATGTTGATAACTTAGGAAAAACAATTTCGACAGCTTAGATTTGATGTGCAACTGCTAGAAAGACCCTTTCTGCTATAGTGGGAATTTAAAATTTCATGTTCTGAAGCTTCGCTGCACAGTTATGGCACAATGCGTAAAACTCGTTTTCAGCCTGAGATGAGGTTGATTTCAGAACGCCAAACATAAAAATGTTGATAACTTTGGAAAAACACTTGAAACAGATTAGATTTGATGAGCAACTACTAGAAAGACCCTTTGTGCTATAGTGGGAGGTGAAAATTCATGTTCTGAAGCTTTCCTGCAAAGTTATGGCAGAATGCGTAAATCGTGTTTTCAGCCTGTGATAAGGTCCATTCCGGAACGCCAAACATAAAAATGTTGATAACTTTCGAAAAACACTTCAAACAGCTTAGACTTGATGTGCAACTACTAGAAAGACCCTTTCTGATATAGTGGGAGGTGAAAATTTCTTGTTCTGAAGCTTCCCTGCAAAGTTATGGCACAATGCAGAAAACGCGTTTTTAGCCTGAGATAAGGTCGATTCAGGAACACCAAACATAAAAATGTTGAAAACTTTCGAAAAACTCTTCAGACAGCTTAGATTTGATGTGCAACTTCGAGAAAGACCCTTTCTGCTATAGTGGGAGGTGAAAATTTCATGTTCTGAAGCTTCGCTGCAAAGTTATGGCACAATGCCTAAAACTCGTTTTCAGCCTGAGATGAGGTTGATTTCAGAACGCCAAACATAAAAATGTTGATAACTTTCGAAAAACACTTCAAACAGCTTAGATTTGATGTGCAACTACTAGAAAGACCCTTTCTGCTATAGTGGGAGGTGAAAATTTCATGTTCTGAAGTTTCCCTGCAAAGTTTTGGCACAATGCAGAAAATGCGTTTTCAACAAGGTGCGATCCGGAACGCCAAACATAAAAATGTTGATAACTTTGGAAAAACAATTTCGACAGCTTAGATTTGATGTGCAACCACTAGAAAGACCATTTCTGCCATTGTCGAAGTGAAAATTCGATGTTCTGAAGCTTCCCTGCAAAGTTATGCCACAATGCAGGAAACGCGTTTTCAGCCTGAGATAAGGTCGATTCCGGAACGCCAAACATAAAAATGTTAATAACTTCGGAAAAACACTTCAGACAGCTTAGATTTGATGTGCAACTACTAGAAAGACCCTTTCTGCTATAGTGGGAGGTGAAATTTTTTTGTTCTGAAGCTTCCCTGCAAAGTTATGGCACAATGCAGAAAACGCGTTTTCAGCCTGAGATAAGGTTGATTCCGGAACGCCAAACATAAAAATGTTGATAACTTTGGAAAAACACTTCAAACAGCTTAGATTTGATGTGCAACTACTAGAGAGACCCTTTATGCTATAGTGGGAGGAGAAAATTTCATGTTCTGAAGCTTCCCTGCAAAGTTATGGCACAATGCAGAAAACGCGTTTTCAGCCTGAGATAAGGTTGATTCCGGAACGCCAAACATAAAAATGTTGATAACTTTGGAAAAACACTTCAAACAGCTCAGATTTGATGTGCAACTACTAGAAAGACCCTTTCTGCTATAATGGGAAGTGAAAATTTCATATTCTGCAGCTGTCCTGCAAAGTTATGGCACAATGCAGAAAACGCGTTTTCAGCCTGAAATAAGGTGGGTTCCAAAACGCCAAACATAAAAATTTTGAGAACTTTCGAAAAACACTTCAGACAGCTTAAATTTGTTGTGCAACCACTAGAAAGACCCTTTCTGCTATAGTGGGAGGTGAAAATTTCATATTCTGAAGCTTTCCTCCAAAGGTATGGCACAATGCAGAAAACGCGCTTACAGAGTGAGATAAGGTGGGTTTCGGAACGCCAAACATAAAAATGTTGATAACTTTGGAAAAACACTTCAGACAGCTTATATTTGACGTGCAACTACTAGAAAGACCCTTTCTGCTGTAGTGGGAGTTGAAAATTTCATGTTCTGAAGCTTCCCTGCAAAGTTATGGCACAATGCGTAAAACGCGTTTTCAGCCTTAGATGAGGTCGATTTCAGAACGGCAAACATAAAAGTGTTGATAACTTTGGAAAAACACTTCAGACAGCTTCGATTTGATGTGCACCTACAAGAAAGGCCCTTTCTGCTATAGTGGGAGGTGAAATTTTCATGTTCTGAAGCTTCCCTGCAAAGTTATGGCACAATGCAGAAAACTCGTGTTCAGCCTCACATAAGGTCAATTCCGGAACGCCAAACATAAAAATGTTAATAACTTCGGAAAAACACTTCAGACAGCTTAGATTTGATGTGCAACTACTAGAAAGACCCTTTCTGCTACAGTGGGAGGTGAAAATTTAATGTTCTGAAGCTTCCCTGCAAAGTTATGGCACAATGCGTAAAACGCGTTTTCAGCCTGAGATGAGGTTGATTTCAGAACTCCAAACATAAAAATGTTGATAACTTTGGAAAAACACTTCAGACAGCTAAGATTTGATGTGCAACTATTAGAAAGACCCATTCTGCTATAGTGGGAGGTTAAAAATTCATGTTCTGAAGCTTCCCTGAAAAGTTATGGCACAATGCAGAAAACGCGTTTTCAGCCTGAGATAAGGTCGATTCCGGAGCGCCAAACATAAAAATGTTGATAACTTTGGAAAAACACTTCAGACAGCTTAGATTTGATGTGAGACTACTAGAAAGACCCTTTCTGCTATAGTGGGATATGAAAATTTCATGTTCTGAAGCTTCCCTGCAAAGTTATGGCAGAATGCGTAAATCGTGTTTTCAGCCTGAGATGAGGTCGATTCCGGAACGCCAAACATAAAAGTGTTGATAACTTTGGAAAAACACTTCAAACAGCTTTGATTTGATGTGCAACTACTAGAAAGACCCTTTCTGCTATAGTGGGAGGTGAAATTTTCATGTTCTGAAGCTTCCCTGAAAAGTTATGGCAGAATGCGTCAATCGTGTTTTAAGCCTGAGATAAGGTCGATTCCGGAACGCCAAACATAAAAGTGTTGATAACTTTGGAAAAACACTTCAGACAGCTTAGATTTGATGTGCAACTGCGAAAAAGACCCTTTCTGCTGTAGTGGGAGGTGAAAATATCATGTTCTGAAGCTTCCCTACAAAGTTATGGCACAATGCGTAAAACGCGTTTTCAGCCTTACGGTACGTACAGACCAAACGCGACTTCCGCGAGCGACACGACTGATTTGCATAGAAAGTCAATGGGGTTGGGCGACTGACGGCGACCAGCGGCGACCAACATGGCAGCGACACGACTGGGGTGTGCAATGCTACAAGATTTGAGCTACATACGGCGACTCCGGCTACTCAAGACGACACAACTGGGGTTCAGCGACAGTCGCAGAAGTTCACCACCTGCGGAGCGTTGACCAATCAGAGACCAGATCCGCGAGTGACGTGTCCCGGCGGAGGAGAAGCAAATCGCTGCGGTTGTTTACAAGCAGACTTTCCGCCGTCCTGAGAGTGGCTCAAATCGTGTATTTTTTAATTTCCACCGGAACATAAATAGGAAGAATCTTGTCCGGAGGGAAGGTTCGCCACAACGGTGGCGTTCCTGGTGAGTTGAGACCTTTATTTACGTAAGTTTACTAAAGTTATGTTCACCTAAACGCAATGTCCACCGAGTTTACGAGGCGAATGCACCGCTGCGACGGTAGAAACTACGTATGTATGGCGACGAGATAAATAAGTACTGTTTCTGATTTAATTAAATTCAGATGAGACGTCCTGAAGGGTCTGTTTATATGAGGGGAGGACGGTGACCGAGGAGCGGAGTGGTCAGCGGCATCTACTGTAGTGCCGTGAAGTGACCGTTCTTCACCGTCCTCTCTCTTCTGGAGCCCTTCATCTCCAAGAGAGACCTCAGCCAACATGAGTGGAGAGGCAGCAGCTGCTGCAGCAGCAAGGTAGCAGGTAGGTTTGCACGTTCATTTAGTGGTGACATTCTGAATATTAGATTAATATATAAATATAAAAATGTATGTAGCTTTCTGTATAGCTTTTTTCTGTATAGCTTGTACAATAATGTAATCACGCTATGCTGTCATTAAGGAGAGGAGGAGGATGGATCCACTCATGATGTTGGTGATGATGATGAGGAGGATGGACCTCCCTCTGCCTCACCTGGTGCTGCTGCGTCTCCTCCACCTGCCACTGTCCCCTCCTCATCCACTGCTGCTCCTGATGTATGTAGAAATAGTATTTGCTAGTATTATTCTATTTTTTTAATTAAATGTTATTGTTCTACATCATTCAAGCACTGTCATAGTGACACGACTTGCTTTAGGTTAACTATTGCTGTCCTATACAGATTTTATTTATTCGTACTCATCACTATGGCATGTAATTGGACTCAACTTTCATTATGTGCAGGACACCGATGGAAGAGACCAACAGAGGAAGGGGTCCCCCGATGCTGAAGCTGAGCTCAAACATCTACTAATGTACTCCCTCCACAAACCCAGCTCAGAAGAAGGGACAGTTTTCAAGGTCCTCGTTCCTTCCAGGTTCCACATACATTTAAAATGTACATGTTACTTTACCAAGCAAAACAACAGCTGACTGAAACCATTTGGACCCTTCATTTATTTTCTTTGTAGCCACAGTTTCATTAAAGAACCGGATGCCGCCCCACTTCCTCCGCCTCTCTTGACCCTCGTCCCTCTGAGGAAGATCCTTCAAAACACACCTACGTAGTTCACTTCAAGTTTGACTGTGATTCTGTGTGTATTGAATGAGTATAAATGAATGGGGTTACTTTATTTTTGCAAATAAAGTGTTTGACAATGAACATTTCTTTTTGTGAAAAATGGATTCACAGAAAATAATAAAATCAAAAGCACTTTGCAAAATATCAACAAATTGAGTTGAACACAGCTTTGTTTTATTGCAGAGATGAAATATATATGCAAGAACTTCCTCTGGTCAGCTCCTGGAAGTAGACCGTCACACCAACGCAGAAGCAGTTGGTGATGAGTCTCCTGTTACCGAAGATCTGCAAAATATAAACCATACATGGATATGTAAACATATATATGTTGGTGATAATTTAACAAAGTATATATCAACCATACAACAGTGCATCTAGGATAAATTGTATCATCACAATGCATTTAACTGTTGCATTCATTGATTACCACAAAGTGGCGCTCACTGAAAAGACTTTAGTGTACAAATTATTGACGATGACAGATTATATATCTCCGAAAATTACTTCAAGCATACAGCAGATACGACCGCGGAGTTCATGAACTGATGACAGTTCAGAAAGACTTGGACACAAGTCGCCGTACATAACTACACATCGAGTTGCTTACCGAAGACAGACGTTCGCCAGAGGACAGACCGCGGCACTTGGTGTCCTGTATTCGGCCACTGATCCGGACCAACAGGTCGTCCAACTCGCGGCGGTTCCGCCTGAAGTACCGCACGAAGCGGCCGTATCCCGGTGACGCTGCTGGAGCAGGAAGTTAAATTCACCTGTGTGAGCGGCTCTGGCGAATGCTACGAAACGAGAGACGTCTCTTTTTCCATGTTTTCAATTAATAAGTAGCGATAGTTTGAGCACCGGCTCCGCCATCTTCAATCCACCGTCCACAACAACTTGAGACCACGCCCTCCGGCGACTGACCTACTTTCGATCCGGACAGGTGGCGACTAATGACGACTTGAGCAAGCTACCTGCTGCTGACGACTGGCGCTACAGCGACAGAAATGTCGCGTTCGGTGTGTACGTACCTTTAGATGAGGTTGATTTCAGAACGGCAAACATAAAAGTGTTGATAACTTTGGAAAAACACTTCAGACAGCTTCGATTTGATGTGCACCTACAAGAAAGGCCCTTTTTGCTATAGTGGGAGGTGAAATTTTCATGTTCTGAAGCTTCCCTGCAAAGTTATGGCACAATGCAGAAAACTCGTGTTCAGCCTCACATAAGGTAAATTCCGGAACGCCAAACATAAAAATGTTAATAACTTCGGAAAAACACTTCAGACAGCTTAGATTTGATGTGCAAGTACTAGAAAGACCCTTTCTGGTATAGTGGGAGGTGAAAATTTCATGTTCTGGAGCTTACCTGCAAAGTTACGGCACAATGCAGAAAACGCGTTTTCGTCGTCAGATAAGGTCGATTCCGGAACGCCAAACATCAAAATGTTGATAACTTTGGAAAAACACTTCAGACAGCTTAGATTTGATGTGCAACTACTAGAAAGACCCTTTCTGCTATCGTGGGAGGTGAAAATTTCATGTTCTGAAGCTTCCCTGCAAAGTTATGGCATAATGCAGAAAATGCGTTTTCAACCTGAGATGAGGTTGATTTCAGAACGCCAAACATAAAAATGTTGAGAACTTTGGAAAAACACTTCAGACAGCTAAGATTTGATGTGAGACTACTAGAAAGGCCCTTTCTGCTATAGTGGGGTATGAAAATTTCATGTTCTGAATCTTCCCTGCAAAGTTATGGCAGAATGCGTAAATCGTGTTTTCAGCCTGAGATAAGGTCGATTCCGGAACGCCAAACATAAAAATGTTAATAACTTCGGAAAAACACTTCAGACAGCTTAGATTTGATGTGCAAGTACTAGAAAGACCCTTTCTGGTATAGTGGGAGGTGAAAATTTCATGTTCTGGAGCTTACCTGCAAAGTTACGGCACAATGCAGAAAACGCGTTTTCGTCGTCAGATAAGGTCGATTCCGGAACGCCAAACATCAAAATGTTGATAACTTTGGAAAAACACTTCAGACAGCTTAGATTTGATGTGCAACTACTCGAAAGACCCTTTCTGCTATCGTGGGAGGTGAAAATTTCATGTTCTGAAGCTTCCCTGCAAAGTTATGGCACAATGCAGAAAATGCGTTTTCAGCCTGGGATGAGGTTGATTTCAGAACGCCAAACATAAAAATGTTGAGAACTTTGGAAAAACACTTCAGACAGCTAAGATTTGATGTGCAACTACTAGAAAGACGCATTCTGCTATAGTGGGAGGTTAAAATTTCATGTTCTGAAGCTTCCCTGCAAAGTTATGGCACAATGCAGAAAACGCGTTTTCAGCCTTAGATAAGGTGGGTTCCAGAACGCCAAACATAAAAATGTTTATAACTTTGGAAAAACACTTCAGACAGCTTACATTTGATGTGCAACTACTAGAAAGACCCTTTCTGCTACAGTGGGAGGTGAAAATTTCTTGTTCTGAAGCTTCCCTGCAAAGTTATTCCGCAATGCAGGAAACGCGTTTTCAGCCTGAGATAAGGTCGATTCCGGAACGCCAAACATAAGAATGTTGATAACTTTGGAAAAACACTTCAGACAGCTTAGATTTGATGTGCAACTACTAGAAAGACCCTTTCTGCTATAGTGGGAGGTGAAAATTTCATGTTCTGAAGCTTTCCTGCAAAGTTATGGCACAATGCGTAAAACGCGTTTTTAGCCTGAGATGAGGTTGATTTCAGAACGCCAAACATAAAAATGTTGATAACTTTGGAAAAACACTTCAGACAGCTTAGATTTGATGTGCAACTACTAGAAAGACCCTTTCTGCTATAGTGGGAGGTGAACATTTCATGTTCTGAAGCTTCCCTGCAAAGTTATGGCACATTGCAGAAAACCTGTTTTCAGCATGAGATAAGGTGGTTTCCAGAACGCCAAACATAAAAATGTTGATAACTTTGAAAAAACACTTCAGACAGCTTAGATTTGATGTGAGACTACTAGAAAGGCCGTTTCTGCTATAGCGGGGTATGAAAATTACATGTTCTGAATCTTCCCTGCAAAGTTATGGCAGAATGCGTAAATCGTGTTTTCAGCCTGAGATAAGGTCGATTCCGGAACACCAAACATAAAAATATTGATAACTCTGGAAAAACACTTCAGACAGCTAAGATTTGATGTGCAACTACTAGAAAGACCCATTCTGCTATAGTGGGAGGTTAAAATTTCATGTTCTGAAGCTTCCCTGCAAAGTTATGGCACAATGCAGAAAACGCGTTTTCAGCTTGAGATAAGGTCAATTCCGGAACGCCAAACATAAAAATGTTAATAACTTCGGAAAAACACTTCAGACAGCTTAGATTTGATGTGCAAGTACTAGAAAGACCCTTTCTGGTATAATGGGAGGTGAAAATTTCATGTTCTGGAGCTTACCTGCAAAGTTACGGCACAATGCAGAAACGCGTTTTCGTCGTCAGATAAGGTTGATTCCGGAACGCCAAACGTAAAAATGTTGATAACTTTGGAAAAACAGTTCAGACAGCTTAGATTTGATGTGCAACTACTAGAAAGACCCTTTCTGCTATAGTGGGATATGAAAATTTCATGTTCTGAAGCTTCCCTGCGATGTTATGGCAGAATGCGTAAATCGTGTTTCCAGCCTGAGATAAGGTCGATTCCGGAACGCCAAACATAAAAGTGTTGATAACTTTGGAAAAACACTTCAGACAGCTTCGATTTGATGTGCACCTACTAGAAAGACCCTTTCTGCTATAGTGGGAGGTGAAAATTTCATGTTCTGAAGCTTTCCTGCAAAGTTATGGCACAATGCGTAAAACGCGTTTTCAGCCTGAGATAAGGTCGATTCCGGAACGCCAAACATGAAAATGTTCATAATTCAGGAAAAACACTTCAGACAGCTTAGATTTGATGTGCAACTACTAGAAAGACCATTTCTGCCATTGTGGGAGGTGAAAATTTCATGTTCTGAAGCTTCCCTGCAAAGTTATGGCACAATGCAGAAAACGCGTTTTAAGCCTCACATAAGGTCGATTCCGGAACGCCAAACATAAAAATGTTGATAACTTCCGAAAAACACTTCAGACAGCTTAGATTTGATGTGCAACTACTCGAGAGACCCTTTATGCTATAGTGGGAGGAGAAAATGTCATGATCTGAAGCTTCCCTGCAAAGTTATGGCACAATGCAGAAAACGCGTTTTCAGCCTTGAGATAAGGTTGATTCCGGAACGCCAAACATAAAAATGTTGATAACTTTGGAAAAACACTTCAGACAGGTTAGATTTGATGTGCAACTAATAGAAAGACCCTTTCTGCTATAGTGGGAGGTGAAATTTTCATGTTCTGAAGCTTTCCTGCAAAGTTATGGCACAATGCGTGAAATGCGTTTTCAGCCTGAGATAAGGTCGATTTAGGAACACCAAACATAAAAATGTTGAAAACTTTCGAAAAACACTTCAGACAGCTTAGATTTGATGTGCAACTACGAGAAAGACCCTTTCTACTATAGTGGGAGGTGAAAATTTCATCTTCTGAAGCTTCGCTGCAAAGTTCTGGCACAATGCGTAAAACTCGTTTTCAGCCAGAGATGACGTTGATTTCAGAACGGCAAACATAAAAATGTTGCTAACTTTGGAAAAACACTTCAGACAGCTTAGATTTGATGTGCAACTACTAGAAAGACCCGTTCTGCTATAGTGGGAGGTTAAAATTTCATGTTCTGAAGCTTCCCTGCAAAGTTGTGGCACAATGCAGAAAACGCATTTTCAGCCTGACAAAAGGTGGGTTCCGGAACGCCAAACATAAAAATGTTGATAACTTTGGAAAAACACTTCAGACAGCTTAGATTTGATGTGCAACTACTAGAAAGACCCGTTCTGCTACAGTAGGATGTTTAAATGTCATGTTCTGAAGCTTCCCTGCAGAGTTATGGCACAATGCAGAAAACTCGTGTTCAGCATGAGACAAGGTCAATTCCGGAAAGCCAAACATAAAAATATGATAACTTTGAAAAATCACTTCAGACATTTTAGATTTGATGTGCAACTACTAGAAACACCCTTTCTGCTATAGTGGGAGGTGAAAATTTCATGTTCTGAAGTTTCCCTGCAAAGTTATGGCACAATGCAGAAAAGGCGTTTTCAATAAGGTGCGTTCCGGAACGCCAAACATAAAAATGTTGAAAACTTTCGAAAAACACTTCAGACAGGTTAGATTTGATGTGCAACTACTAGAAAGACCCTTTCTGCTAAAGTGGCAGGTGAAAATTTCATATTCTGCAGCTTTCCTGCAAACTGATGGCACAATGCGTAAAACGCGTTTTCAGCCTGAGATGAGGTTGTTTTCAGAACGCCAAACATAAAAATGTTGATAACTTTGGAAAAACACTTCAGACAGCTAAGATTTGATGTGCAACTACTAGAAAGACGCATTCTGCTATAGTGGGAGGTTAAAATTTCATGTTCTGAAGCTTCCCTCCAAAGGAATGGCACAATGCAGAAAACGCGCTTACAGAGTGAGATAAGGTGGGTTTCGGAACGCCAAACATAAAAATGTTGATAACTTTGGAAAAACACCTCAGACAGGTTAGATTTGATGTGCAACTACTAGAAAGACCCTTTCTGCTAAAGTGGCAGGTTAAAATTTCATGTTCTGAAGCTTCCCTGCAAAGTTATATCACAATGCAGAAAACGCGTTTTCGCCCTGAGATAAGGTCGATTCAGGAACCCCAAACATAAAAATGTTGATAACTCAGGAAAAACTCTACAGACAGCTTAGATTTGATGTGCAACTACTAGAAAGACCCTTTCTGCTACAGTGGGAGGTGAAAATTTCATGTTCTGAAGCTTCCCTGCAAAGTTATGCCACAATGCAGGAAACGCGTTTTCAGCCTGAGATAAGGTCGATTCCGGAACGCCAAACATAAGAATGTTGATAACTTCGGAAAAACACTTCAGACAGCTTAGATTTGATGTGCAACTACTAGAAAGACCCTTTCTGCTATAGTGGGAGGTGAAAATTTCATGTTCTGAAGCTTCCCTGCAAAGATATGCCACAATGCAGGAAACGCGTTTTCAGCCTGAGATAAGGTCGATTCCGGAACGCCAAACATAAAAATATTGATAACTTTGGAAAAACACTTCAGACAGCTTAGATTTGATGTGCAACTACTAGAAAGACCCTTTCTGCTATAGTGGGGTGTTAAAATTTCATGTTCTGAAGCTTCCCTGCAAAGTTATGGCAGAATGCGTAAATCGTGTTTCCAGCCTGAGATAAGGTCGATTCCGGAACGCCAAACATAAAAGTGTTGATAACTTTGGAAAAACACTTCAGACAGCTTAGATTTGATGTGCAACTACTAGAAAGACCCTTTCTGCTATAGTGGGAGGTGAAAATTTCATGTTCTGAAGCTTTATGCAAAGTTATGGCACAATGCGTAAAACGCGTTTTCAGCCTGAGATAAGGTCGATTCCGGAACGCCAAACATGAAAATGTTCATAATTCTGGAAAAACACTTCAGACAGCTTAGATTTTATGTGCAACTACTAGAAAGACCATTTCTGCCATTGTGGAAGTGAAAATTCGATGTTCTGAAGCTTCCCTGCAAAGTTATGCCACAATGCAGGAAACGCGTTTTCAGCCTGAGATAAGGTCGATTCCGGAACGCCAAACATAAAAATATTGATAACTTTGAAAAAACTCTTTAGACAGCTTAGATTTGATGTGCAACTACGAGAAACACCCTTTCTGCTATAGTGGGAGTTGAAAATTTCATGTTCTGAAGCTTCGCTGCAAAGTTATGGCACAATGCGTAAAACTCGTTTTCAGCCTGAGATGACGTTGATTTCAGAACGCCAAACATAAAAATGTTGATAACTTTGGAAAAACACTTCAGACAGCTTAGATTTGATGTGCAACTACTAGAAAGACCCTTTCTACTACAGTGGGAGGTGAAAATTTCATGTTCTGAAGCTTCCCTGCATAGTTATGCCACAATGCAGAAAACGCGTTTTCAGCCTGAGATAAGGTCGATTCCGGAACGCCAAACATAAGAATGTTGATAACTTTGGAAAAACACTTCAGACAGCTTAGGTTTGAAGTGCAACTACTAGAAAGACCCTTTCTGCTATAGTGGGAGGTGAAAATTTCATGTTCTGAAGCTTCCCTGCAAAGTTCTGTCACAATGCAGGAAACGCGTTTTCAGCCTGAGATAAGGTCGATTCCGGAACGCCAAACATAAAAATATTGATAACTTTGGAAAAACACTTCAGACAGCTTAGATTTGATGTGCAACTACTAGAAAGACCCTTTCTGCTATAGTGGGAGTTGAAAATTTCATGTTCTGAAGCTTTCCTGCAAAGTTATGGCACAATGCGTAAAACGCGTTTTCAGCCTGAGATAAGGTTGATTCCGGAACGCCAAACATAAAAGTGTTGATAACTTAGGAAAAACACTTCAGACAGCTTAGATTTGATGTGCAACTACTAGAAAGACCCTTTCTGCTATAGTGGGAGGTGAAATTTTCATGTTCTGAAGCTTTATGCAAAGTTATGGCACAATGCGTAAAACGCGTTTTCAGCCTGAGATAAGGTCGATTCCGGAACGCCAAACATGAAAATGTTCATAATTCTGGAAAAACACTTCAGACAGCTTAGATTTTATGTGCAACAACTAGAAAGACCATTTCTGCCATTGTGGAAGTGAAAATTCGATGTTCTGAAGCTTCCCTGCAAAGTTATGCCACAATGCAGGAAACGCGTTTTCAGCCTGAGATAAGGTCGATTCCGGAACGCCAAACATAAAAATATTGATAACTTTGAAAAAACTCTTTAGACAGCTTAGATTTGATGTGCAACTACGAGAAACACCCTTTCTGCTATAGTGGGAGGTGAAAATTTCATGTTCTGAAGCTTCGCTGCAAAGTTATGGCACAATGCGTAAAACTCGTTTTCAGCCTGAGATGACGTTGATTTCAGAACGCCAAACATAAAAATATTGATAACTTTGAAAAAACTCTTTAGACAGCTTAGATTTGATGTGCAACTACGAGAAACACCCTTTCTGCTATAGTGGGAGGTGAAAATTTCATGTTCTGAAGCTTCGCTGCAAAGTTATGGCACAATGCGTAAAACTCGTTTTCAGCCTGAGATGACGTTGATTTCAGAACACCAAACATAAAAATGTTGATAACTTTGGAAAAACACTTCAGACAGCTTAGATTTGATGTGCAACTACTAGAAAGACCCTTTCTACTACAGTGGGAGGTGAAAATTTCATGTTCTGAAGCTTCCCTGCATAGTTATGCCACAATGCAGGAAACGCGTTTTCAGCCTCAGATAAGGTCGATTCCGGAACGCCAAACATAAGAATGTTGATAACTTTGGAAAAACACTTCAGACAGCTTAGAATTGATGTGCAACTACTAGAAAGACCCTTTCTGCTATTGTGGGAAGTGAAAATTTCATGTTCTGAAGCTTCCCTGCAAAGTTATGTCACAATGCAGGAAACGCGTTTTCAGCCTGAGATAAGGTCGATTCCGGAACGCCAAACATAAAAATATTGATAACTTTGGAAAAACGCTTCAGACAGCTTAGATTTGATGTGCAACTACTAGAAAGACCCTTTCTGCTATAGTGGGAGTTGAAAATTTCATGTTCTGAAGCTTTCCTGCAAAGTTATGGCACAATGCGTAAAACGCGTTTTCAGCCTGAGATAAGGTTGATTCCGGAACGCCAAACATAAGAATGTTGATAACTTTGGAAAAACACTTCAGACAGCCTAGATTTGATGTGCAACTACTAGAAAGACCCTTTCTGCTATAGTGGGGTGTTAAAATTTCATGTTCTGAAGCTTATGGCAGAAGTTATGGCAGAATGCGTAAATCGTGTTTCCAGCCTGAGATAAGGTCGATTCCGGAACGCCAAACATAAAAAATGTTAATAACTTCGGAAAAACACTTCAGACAGCTTAGATTTGATGTGCAACTACTCGAAAGACCCTTTCTGCTATAGTGGGATGTGAAATTTCTTTGTTCTGAAGCTTCCCTGCAAAGTTATGGCACAATGCAGAAAACGCGTTTTCAGCCTCACATAAGGTCGATTCCGGAACGCCAAACATAAAAATGTTGATAACTTTGGAAAAACACTTCAGACAGGTTAGATTTGATGTGCAACTACTAGAGAGACCCTTTCTGCTATGGTGGGAGGTGAAAAATTTTTGTTCTGAAGCTTCCCTGCAAAGTTATGGCACAATGCAGAAAACGCGTTTTCAGCCTCACATAAGGTCGATTCCGGAACGCCAAACATAAAAATGTTGATAACTTCGGAAAAACACTTCAGACAGCTTAGATTTGATGTGCAACTACTAGAAAGACCCTTTCTGCTATAGTGGGAGGTGAAATTTTCATGTTCTGAAGCTTTCCTGCAAAGTTATGGCACAATGCGTAAAATGCGTTTTCAGCCTGAGATAAGGTCAATTCCGGAACGCCAAACATAAAAATGTTAATAACTTCGGAAAAACACTTCAGACAGCTTAGATTTGATGTGCAACTACTCGAAAGACCTTTTCTGCTATAGTGGGAGGTGAAATTTTTTTGTTCTGAAGCGTCCCTGCAAAGTTATGGCACAATGCAGAAAACGCGTTTTCAACCTCACATAAGGTCGATTCCGGAACGCCAAACATAAAAATGTTGATAACTTTGGAAAAACACTTCAGACAGGTTAGATTTGATGTGCAACTACTAGAGAGACCCTTTCTGCTATAGTGGGAGGTGAAAAATTTTTGTTCTGAAGCTTCCCTGCAAAGTTATGGCACAATACGTAAAATGCGTTTTCAGCCTGAGATAAGGTCGATTCAGGAACACCAAACATAAAAATGTTGAAAACTTTGGAAAAACACTTCAGACAGCTTAGATTTGATGTGCAACTACGAGAAAGACCCTTTCTGCTATAGTGGGAGGTGAAAATTTCATGTTCTGAAGCTTCGCTGCAAAGTTCTTGCACAATGCGTAAAACTCGTTTTTAGCCTGAGATGACGTTGATTTCAGAACGGCAAACATAAAAATGTTGCTAACTTTGGAAAAACACTTCAGACAGCTTAGATTTGATGTGCAACTACTAGAAAGACCCGTTCTGCTATAGTGGGAGGTTAAAATTTCATGTCCTGAAGCTTCCCTGCAAAGTTGTGGCACAATGCAGAAAATTCATTTTCAGCCAGACAAAAGGTGGGTTCCGGAACGCCAAACATAAAAATGTTGATAACTTTGGAAAAACACTTCAGACAGGTTAGATTTGATGTGCAACTACTAGAGAGACCCTTTATGCTAAAGTGGGAGGAGAAAATTTCATGTTCTGAAGCTTCCCTGCAAAGTTATGGCACAATGCAGAAAACGCGTTTTCAGCCTGAGATAAGGTTGATTCCGGAACGCCAAACATAAAAATGTTGATAACTTTGGAAAAACACTTCAAACAGCTCAGATTTAATGTGCAACTACTAGAAAGACCCTTTCTGCTATAGTGGGAGGTGAAAATTTCATATTCTGCAGCTTTCCTGCAAAGTGATGGCACAATGCAGAGAACGCGTTTTGAGCCTGAGATAAGGTTGATTACGGAACACCAAACATAAGAATGTTGATAACTTTGGAAAAACACTTCAGACAGGTTAGATTTGATGTGCAACTACGAGAAAGACCCTTTCTGCTATAGTGGGAGTTGAAAATATCATGTTCTGAAGCTTCCCTGCAAAGTTATGCCACAATGCAAGTAACGCGTTTTCAGCCTGAGATAAGGTCGATTCCGGAACGCCAAACATAAAAATATTGATAACTTTGGAAAAACACTTCAGACAGCTTAGATTTGATGTGCAACCACTAGAAAGACCCTTTCTGCTATAGTGGGAGTAGAAAATTTCATGTTCTGAAGCTTCCCTGCAAAGTTGTGGCACAATGCGTAAATCGTGTTTCCAGCCTGAGATAAGGTCGATTCCGGAACACCAAACATAAAAGTGTTGATAACTTTGGAAAAACACTTCAGACAGCTTAGATTTGATGTGCAACTACTAGAAAGACCCTTTCTGCTATAGTGGGAGGTGAAAATTTCATGTTCTGAAGCTATATGCAAAGTTATGGCACAATGCGTAAAATGCGTTTTCAGCCTGAGATAAGGTCGATTCCGGAACGCCAAACATGAAAATGTTCATAATTCTGGAAAAACACTTCAGACAGCTTAGATTTGATGTGCAACTACTAGAAAGACCCTTTCTACTACAGTGGGAGGTGAAAAGTTCATGTTCTGAAGCTTCCCTGCATAGTTATGCCACAATGCAGGAAACGCGTTTTCAGCCTGAGATAAGGTCGATTCTGGAACGCCAAACATAAGAATGTTGATAACTTTGGAAAAACACTTCAGACAGCTTAGATTTGATGTGCAACTACTAGAAAGACCCTTTCTGCTATAGTGGGAGGTGAAAATTTCATGTTCTGAAGCTTCCCTGCAAAGTTATGTCACAATGCAGAAAACGCGTTTTCAGCCTCACATAAGGTCAATTCCGGTACGCCAAACATAAAAAATGTTAATAACTTCGGAAAAACACTTCAGACAGCTTAGATTTGATGTGCAACTACTCGAAAGACCCTTTCTGCTATAGTGGGAGGTGAAATTTTTTTGTTCTGAAGCTTCCCTGCAAAGTTATGGCACAATGCAGAAAACGCGTTTTCAGCCTCACATAAGGTCGATTCAGGAACACCAAACATAAAAATGTTGAAAACTTTGGAAAAACACTTCAGACAGCTTAGATTTGATGTGCAACTACGAGAAAGACCCTTTCTGCTATAGTGGGAGGTGAAAATTTCATGTTCTGAAGCTTCGCTGCAAAGTTATGGCACAATGCAGAAAACGCGTTTTCAGCCTCACATAAGGTCGATTCCGGAACGCCAAACATAAAAATGTTGATAACTTTGGAAAAACACTTCAGACAGGTTAGATTTGATGTGCAACTACTAGAGAGACCCTTTCTGCTATAGTGGGAGGTGAAAAATTTTTGTTCTGAAGCTTCCCTGCAAAGTTTTGGCACAATGCAGAAAACGCGTTTTCAGCCACACATAAGGTCGATTCCGGAACGCCAAACATAAAAATGTTGATAACTTCGGAAAAACACTTCAGACAGCTTAGATTTGATGTGCAACTACTAGAAAGACCCTTTCTGTTATAGTGGGAGGTGAAATTTTCATGTTCTGAAGCTTTCCTGCAAAGTTATGGCACAATGCGTAAAATGCGTTTTCAGCCTGAGATAAGGTCAATTCCGGAAGGCCAAACATAAAAATGTTAATAACTTCAGAAAAACACTTCAGACAGCTTAGATTTGATGTGCAACTACTCGAAAGACCCTTTCTGCTATAGTGGGAGGTGAAATTTTTTTGTTCTGAAGCTTCCCTGCAAAGTTATGGCACAATGCAGAAAACTCGTTTTCAGCCTCACATAAGGTCGATTCCGGAACGCCAAACATAAAAATGTTGATAACTTTGGAAAAACACTTCAGACAGGTTAGATTTGATTTGCAACTACTAGAGAGACCCTTTCTGCTATAGTGGGAGGTGAAAAATTTTTGTTCTGAAGCTTCCCTGCAAAGTTATGGCACAATGCAGAAAACGCGTTTTCAGCCTCACATAAGGTCGATTCCGGAACGCCAAACGTAAAAATGTTAATAACTTCGGAAAAACACTTCAGACAGCTTAGATTTGATGTGCAACTACTAGAAAGACCCTTTCTGCTATAGTGGGAGGTGAAATTTTCATGTTCTGAAGCTTTCCTGCAAAGTTATGGCACAATGCGTAAAACTCGTTTTCAGCCTGAGATGACGTTGATTTCAGAACGGCAAACATAAAAATGTTGCTAACTTTGGAAAAACACTTCAGACAGCTTAGATTTGATGTGCAACTACTAGAAAGACCCGTTCTGCTTTAGTGGGAGGTTAAAATTTCATGTTCTGAAGCTTCCCTGCAAAGTTGTGGCACAATGCAGAAAACGCATTTTCAGCCTGACAAAAGGTGGGTTCCGGAACGCCAAACATAAAAATGTTGATAACTTTGGAAAAACACTTCAGACAGGTTAGATTTGATGTGCAACTACTAGAGAGACCCTTTATGCTATAGTGGGAGGAGAAAATTTCATGTTCTGAAGCTTCCCTGCAAAGTTATGGCACAATTCAGAAAACGCGTTTTCAGCCTGAGATAGGGTTGATTCCGGAACGCCAAACATAAAAATGTTGATAACTTTGGAAAAACACTTCAAACAGCTCAGATTTGATGTGCAACTACTAGAAAGACCCTTTCTGCTATAGTGGGAGTTGAAAATTTCATGTTCTGAAGCTTTCCTGCAAAGTTATGGCACAATGCGTAAAACGCGTTTTCAGCCTGAGATCAGGTTGATTCCGGAACGCCAAACATAAGAATGTTGATAACTTTGGAAAAACACTTCAGACAGCTTAGATTTGATGTGCAACTGCTAGAAAGACCCTTTCTGCTATAGTGGGGTGTTAAAATTTCATGTTCTGAAGCTTATGGCAGAAGTTATGGCAGAATGCGTAAATCTTGTTTCCAGCCTGAGATAAGGTCGATTCCGGAACGCCAAACATAAAAATATTGATAACTTTGGAAAAACTCTTTAGACAGCTTAGATTTGATGTGCAACTACTAGAAAGAGCCTTTCTGCTACCGTGGGAGGTGAACATTTCATGTTCTGAAGCTTGCCAGCAAATTTATGTCACAATGCAGAAAACGCGTTTTCAGCCTCACATAAGGTCAATTCCGGTACGCCAAACATAAAAAATGTTAATAACTTCGGAAAAACACTTCAGACAGCTTAGATTTGATGTGCAACTACTAGAGAGACCCTTTCTGCTATAGTGGGAGGTGAAAAATTTTTGTTCTGAAGCTTCCCTGCAAAGTTATGGCACAATGCAGAAAACGCGTTTTCAGCCTCACATAAGGTCGATTCCGGAACGCCAACCATAAAAATGTTGATAACTTCGGAAAAACACTTCAGACAGCTTAGATTTGATGTGCAACTACTAGAAAGACCCTTTCTGCTATAGTGGGAGGTGAAATTTTTATGTTCTGAAGCTTTCCTGCAAAGTTATGGCACAATGCGTAAAACTCGTTTTCAGCCTGAGATGACGTTGATTTCAGAACGGCAAACATAAAAATGTTGCTAACTTTGGAAAAACACTTCAGACAGCTTAGATTTGATGTGCAACTACTCGAAAAACCCTTTCTGCTATAGTGGGAGGTGAAATTTTTTTGTTCTGAAGCTTCCCTGCAAAGTTATGGCACAATGCAGAAAACGCGTTTTCAGCCTCACATAAGGTCGATTCCGGAACGCCAAACATAAAAATGTTGATAACTTTGGAAAAACACTTCAGACAGGTTAGATTTGATGTGCAACTACTAGAGAGAACCTTTCTGCTATAGTGGGAGGTGAAAAATTTTTGTTCTGAAGCTTCCCTGCAAAGTTATGGCACAATGCAGAAAACGCGTTTTCAGCCTCACATAAGGTCGATTCCGGAACGCCAAACATAAAAATGTTGATAACTTCGGAAAAACACTTCAGACAGCTTAGATTTGATGTGCAACTACTAGAAAGACCCTTTCTGCTATAGTGGGAGGTGAAATTTTCATGTTCTGAAGCTTTCCTGCAAAGTTATGGCACAATGCGTAACATGCGTTTTCAGCCTGAGATAAGGTCAATTCCGGAACGCCAAACATAAAAATGTTAATAACTTCGGAAAAACACTTCAGACAGCTTAGATTTGATGTGCAACTACTCGAAAGACCCTTTCTGCTATAGTGGGAGGTGAAATTTTTTTGTTCTGAAGCTTCCCTGCAAAGTTATGGGACAATGCAGAAAACGCGTTTTCAGCCTCACATAAGGTCGATTCCGGAATGCCAAACATAAAAATGTTGATAACTTTGGAAAAACACTTCAGACAGGTTAGATTTGATGTGCAACTACTAGAGAGACCCTTTCTGCTATGGTGGGAGGTGAAAAATTTTTGTTCTGAAGCTTCCCTGAAAAGATATGGCACAATGCAGAAAACGCATTTTCAGCCTCACATAAGGTCGATTCCGGAACGCCAAACATAAAAATGTTGATAACTTCGGAAAAACACTTCAGACAGCTTAGATTTGATGTGCAACTACTAGAAAGACCCTTTCTGCTATAGTGGGAGGTGAAATTTTCATGTTCTGAAGCTTTCCTGCAAAGTTATGGCACAATGCGTAAAATGCGTTTTCAGCCTGAGATAAGTTCAATTCCGGAACGCCAAACATAAAAATGTTAATAACTTCGGAAAAACACTTCAGACAGCTTAGATTTGATGTGCAACTACTCGAAAGACCCTTTCTGCTATAGTGGGAGGTGAAATTTTTTTGTTCTGAAGCGTCCCTGCAAAGTTATGGCACAATGCAGAAAACGCGTTTTCAACCTCACATAAGGTCGATTCCGGAACGCCAAACATAAAAATGTTGATAACTTTGGACAAACACTTCAGACAGGTTAGATTTGATGTGCAACTACTAGAGAGACCCTTTCTGCTATAGTGGGAGGTGAAAAATTTTTGTTCTGAAGCTTCCCTGCAAAGTTATGGCACAATGCAGAAAACGCGTTTTCAGCCTCACATAAGGTCGATTCCGGAACGCCAAACATAAAAATGTTGATAACTTCGGAAAAACACTTCAGACAGCTTAGATTTGATGTGCAACTACTAGAAAGACCCTTTCTGCTATAGTGGGAGGTGAAATTTTCATGTTCTGAAGCTTTCCTGCAAAGTTATGGCACAATACGTAAAATGCGTTTTCAGCCTGAGATAAGGTCGATTCAGGAACACCAAACATAAAAATGTTGAAAACTTTGGAAAAACACTTCAGACAGCTTAGATTTGATGTGCAACTACGAGAAAGACCCTTTCTGCTATAGTGGGAGGTGAAAATTTCATGTTCTGAAGCTTCGCTGCAAAGTTCTTGCACAATGCGTAAAACTCGTTTTCAGCCTGAGATGACGTTGATTTCAGAACGGCAAACATAAAAATGTTGCTAACTTTGGAAAAACACTTCAGACAGCTTAGATTTGATGTGCAACTACTAGAAAGACCCGTTCTGCTATAGTGGGAGGTTAAAATTTCATGTTCTGAAGCTTCCCTGCAAAGTTGTGGCACAATGCAGAAAACGCATTTTCAGCCAGACAAAAGGTGGGTTCCGGAACGCCAAACATAAAAATGTTGATTACTTTGGAAAAACACTTCAGACAGGTTAGATTTGATGTGCAACTACTAGAGAGACCCTTTATGCTATAGTGGGAGGAGAAAATTTCATGTTCTGAAGCTTCCCTGCAAAGTTATGGCACAATGCAGAAAACGCGTTTTCAGCCTGAGATAAGGTTGATTCCGGAACGCCAAACATAAAAATGTTGATAACTTTGGAAAAACACTTCAAACAGCTCAGATTTAATGTGCAACTACTAGAAAGACCCTTTCTGCTATAGTGGGAGGTGAAAATTTCTTATTCTGCAGCTTTCCTGCAAAGTGATGGCACAATGCAGAGAACGCGTTTTGAGCCTGAGATAAGGTTGATTACGGAACACCAAACATAAGAATGTTGATAACTTTGGAAAAACACTTCAGACAGGTTAGATTTGATGTGGAACTACTAGAAAGACCCTTTCTGCTATAGTGGCAGGTTAAAATTTCATGTTCTGAAGCTTCCCTGCAAAGTTATATCACAATGCAGCAAAAGCGTTTTCAGCCCGAGATAAGGTCGATTCAGGAACACCAAACATAAAAATGTTGAAAACTTTCGAAAAACACTTCAGACAGCTTAGATTTTATGTGCAACTACGAGAATGGCCCTTTCTGCTATAGTGGGAGTTGAAAATATCATGTTCTGAAGCTTCCCTGCAAAGTTATGCCACAATGCAAGTAACGCGTTTTCAGCCTGAGATAAGGTCGATTCCGGAACGCCAAACATAAAAATATTGATAACTTTGGAAAAACACTTCAGACAGCTTAGATTTGATGTGCAACCACTAGAAAGACCCTTTCTGCTATAGTGGGAGTAGAAAATTTCATGTTCTGAAGCTTCCCTGCAAAGTTATGGCAGAATGCGTAAATCGTGTTTCCAGCCTGAGATAAGGTCGATTCCGGAACACCAAACATAAAAGTGTTGATAACTTTGGAAAAACACTTCAGACAGCTTAGATTTGATGTGCAACTACTAGAAAGACCCTTTCTGCTATAGTGGGAGGTGAAAATTTCATGTTCTGAAGCTATATGCAAAGTTATGGCACAATGCGTAAAACGCGTTTTCAGCCTGAGATAAGGTCGATTCCGGAACGCCAAACATGAAAATGTTCATAATTCTGGAAAAACACTTCAGACAGCTTAGATTTTATGTGCAACTACTAGAAAGACCATTTCTGCCATTGTGGAAGTGGAAATTCGATGTTCTGAAGCTTCCCTGCAAAGTTATGCCACAATGCAGGAAACGCGTTTTCAGCCTGAGATAAGGTCGATTCCGGAACGCCAAACATAAAAATATTGATAACTTTGAAAAAACTCTTTAGACAGCTTAGATTTGATGTGCAACTACGAGAAACACCCATTCTGCTATAGTGGGAGGTGAAAATTTCATGTTCTGAAGCTTCGCTGCAAAGTTATGGCACAATGCGTAAAACTCGTTTTCAGCCTGAGATGACGTTGATTTCAGAACGCCAAACATAAAAATGTTGATAACTTTGGAAAAACACTTCAGACAGCTTAGATTTGAGGTGCAACTACTAGAAAGACCCTTTCTACTACAGTGGGAGGTGAAAAGTTCATGTTCTGAAGCTTCCCTGCATAGTTATGCCACAATGCAGGAAACGCGTTTTCAGCCTGAGATAAGGTCGATTCTGGAACGACAAACATAAGAATGTTGATAACTTTGGAAAAACACTTCAGACAGCTTAGATTTGATGTGCAACTACTAGAAAGACCCTTTCTGCTATAGTGGGAGGTGAAAATTTCATGTTCTGAAGCTTCCCTGCAAAGTTATGTCACAATGCAGGAAACGCGTTTTCAGCCTGAGATAAGGTCGATTCCGGAACCCCAAACATAAAAATATTGATAACTTTGGAAAAACACTTCAGACAGCTTAGATTTGATGTGAAACTACTAGAAAGACCCTTTCTGCTATAGTGGGGTGTTAAAATTTCATGTTCTGAAGCTTCCCTGCAAAGTTATGGCAAAATATGTAAAACGCGTTTTCAGGCTGAGATAAGGTGGGTTCCGGAACGCCAAACATAAAAATATTGATAACTTTGGAAAAACTCTTTAGACAGCTTAGATTTGATGTGCAACTACTAGAAAGAGCCTTTCTGCTATCGTGGGAGGTGAAAATTTCATGTTCTGAAGCTTCCCTGCAAAGTTATGTCACAATGCAGAAAACGCGTTTTCAGCCTCACATAAGGTCAATTCCGGAACGCCAAACATAAAAAATGTTAATAACTTCGGAAAAACACTTCAGACAGCTTAGATTTGATGTGCAACTACTCGAAAGACCCTTTCTGCTATAGTGGGATGTGAAATTTTTTTGTTCTGAAGCTTCCCTGCAAAGTTATGGCACAATGCAGAAAACGCGTTTTCAGCCTCACATAAGGTCGATTCCGGAACGCCAAACATAAAAATGTTGATAACTTTGGAAAAACACTTCAGACAGGTTAGATTTGATGTGCAACTACTAGAGAGACCCTTTCTGCTATAGTGGGAGGTGAAATTTTTTTGTTCTGAAGCTTCCCTGCAAAGTTATGGCACAATGCAGAAAACGCGTTTTCAGCCTCACATAAGGTCGATTCCGGAACGCCAACCATAAAAATGTTGATAACTTCGGAAAAACACTTCAGACAGCTTAGATTTGATGTGCAACTACTAGAAAGACCCTTTCTGCTATAGTGGGAGGTGAAATTTTCATGTTCTGAAGCTTTCCTGCAAAGTTATGGCACAATGCGTAAAACTCGTTTTCAGCCTGAGATGACGTTGATTTCACAACGGCAAACATAAAAATGTTGCTAACTTTGGAAAAACACTTCAGACAGCTTAGATTTGATGTGCAACTACTCGAAAGACCCTTTCTGCTATAGTGGGAGGTGAAATTTTTTTGTTCTGAAGCTTCCCTGCAAAGTTATGGCACAATGCAGAAAACGCGTTTTCAGCCACACATAAGGTCGATTCCGGAACGCCAAACATAAAAATGTTGATAACTTTGGAAAAACACTTCAGACAGGTTAGATTTGATGTGCAACTACTAGAGAGAACCTTTCTACTATAGTGGGAGGTGAAAAATTTTTGTTCTGAAGCTTCCCTGCAAAGTTATGGCACAATGCAGAAAACGCGTTTTCAGCCTCACATAAGGTCGATTCCGGAACGCCAAACATAAAAATGTTGATAACTTCGGAAAAACACTTCAGACAGCTTAGATTTGATGTGCAACTACTAGAAAGACCCTTTCTGCTATAGTGGGAGGTGAAATTTTCATGTTCTGAAGCTTTCCTGCAAAGTTATGGCACAATGCGTAACATGCGTTTTCAGCCTGAGATAAGGTCAATTCCGGAACGCCAAACATAAAAATGTTAATAACTTCGGAAAAACACTTCAGACAGCTTAGATTTGATGTGCAACTACTCGAAAGACCCTTTCTGCTATAGTGGGAGGTGAAATTTTTTTGTTCTGAAGCTTCCCTGCAAAGTTATGGGACAATGCAGAAAACGCGTTTTCAGCCTCACATAAGGTCGATTCCGGAACGCCAAACATAAAAATGTTGATAACTTTGGAAAAACACTTCAGACAGGTTAGATTTGATGTGCAACTACTAGAGAGACCCTTTCTGCTATAGTGGGAGGTGAAAAATGTTTGTTCTGAAGCTTCCCTGCAAAGTTATGGCACAATGCAGAAAACGCGTTTTCAGCCTCACATAAGGTCGATTCCGGAACGCCAAACATAAAAATGTTGATAACTTCGGAAAAACACTTCAGACAGCTTAGATTAGATGTGCAACTACTAGAAAGACCCTTTCTGCTATAGTGGGAGGTGAAATTTTCATGTTCTGAAGCTTTCCTGCAAAGTTATGGCACAATACGTAAAATGCGTTTTCAGCCTGAGATAAGGTCGATTCAGGAACACCAAACATAAAAATGTTGAAAACTTTGGAAAAACACTTCAGACAGCTTAGATTTGATGTGCAACTACGAGAAAGACCCTTTCTGCTATAGTGGGAGGTGAAAATTTCATGTTCTGAAGCTTCGCTGCAAAGTTCTGGCACAATGCGTAAAACTCGTTTTCAGCCTGAGATGACGTTGATTTCAGAACGGCAAACATAAAAATGTTGCTAACTTTGGAAAAACACTCAGACAGCTTAGATTTGATGTGCAACTACTAGAAAGACCCGTTCTGCTATAGTGGGAGGTTAAAATTTCATGTTCTGAAGCTTCCCTGCAAAGTTGTGGCACAATGCAGAAAACGCGTTTTCAGCCTCACATAAGGTCGATTCCGGAACGCCAAACATAAAAATGTTGATAACTTTGGAAAAACACTTCAGACAGGTTAGATTTGATGTGCAACTACTAGAGAGAACCTTTCTACTATAGTGGGAGGTGAAAAATTTTTGTTCTGAAGCTTCCCTGCAAAGTAATGGCACAATGCAGAAAACTCGTTTTCAGCCTGAGATAAGGTTGATTCCGGAACGCCAAACATAAAAATGTTGATAACTTTGGAAAAACACTTCAAACAGCTCGGATTTGATGTGGAACTACGAGAAAGACCCTTTCTGCTATAGTGGCAGGTTAAAATTTCATGTTCTGAAGCTTCCCTGCAAAGTCATATCACAATGCAGAAAACGCGTTTTCAGCCGGAGATAAGGTCGATTCAGGAACACCAAACATAAAAATGTTGAAAACTTTCGAAAAACACTTCAGACAGCTTAGATTTGATGTGCAACTACGAGAAAGACCCTTTCTGCTATAGTGGGAGTTGAAAATATCATGTTCTGAAGCTTCCCTGCAAAGTTATGCCACAATGCAAGTAACGCGTTTTCAGCCTGAGATAAGGTCGATTCTGGAACGCCAAACATAAAAATATTGATAACTTTGGAAAAACACTTCAGACAGCTTAGATTTGATGTGCAACCACTAGAAAGACCCTTTCTGCTATAGTGGGAGTAGAAAATTTCATGTTCTGAAGCTTTCCTGCAAAGTTATGGCACAATGCGTAAAACGCGTTTTCAGCCTGAGATAAGGTTGATTCCGGAACGCCAAATATAAGAATGTTGATAACTTTGGAAAAATACTTCAGACAGCTTAGATTTGATGTGCAACTACTAGAAAGACCCTTTCTGCTATAGTGGGATGTTAAAATTTCATGTTCTGAAGTCTCCCTGCAAAGTTATGGCACAATGCGTAAAACGCGTTTTCAGCATGAGATGAGGTTTATTTCAGAACGCCAAACATAAAAATGTTGAGAACTTTGGAAAAAAACTTCAGACAGCTTAGATTTGATGTGCAACTACTAGATAGACCCTTTCTGCTATAGTGGGAAGTTAAAATTTCATGTTCTGAAGCTTCCCTGCAAAGTTATGGCACAATGCGTAAAACGCGTTTTCAGCCTGAGATGAGGTTGATTTCAGAACGCCAAACATAAAAATGTTGAGAAGTTTGGAAAAACACATCAGACAGCTAAGATTTGATGTGCAACAACTAGAAAGACGCATTCTGCTATAGTGAGAGGTGAACATTTCATGTTCTGAAGCTTCCCTGCAAAGTTATGGCAGAATGCGTAAATCGTGTTTTCAGCCTGAGATAAGGTCGATTCCGGAACGGCAAACATAAAAGTTTTGATAACTTTGGAAAAACACTTCAGACAGCTTCGATTTGATGTGCAACTACTAGAAAGACCCTTTCTGCTATAGTGGGAAATGAACATTTCATGATCTGAAGGTTCCCTGCAAAGTTATGGCACAATGCAGAAAACGCGTTTTCAGCCTGAGAAAAGGTCGATTCAGGAACACCAAACATAAAAATGTTGAAAACTTTCGAAAAACACTTCAGACAGCTTAGATTTGATGTGCAACTACGAGAAAGACCCTTTCTGCTATAGTGGGAGGTGAAAATAGCATGTTGTGAAGCTTCCCTGCAAAGTTATGGCACAATGCGTAAAACGCGTTTTCAGCCTGAGATGAGGTTGATTTCAGAACGCCAAACATGAAAATGTTGATAACTCAGGAAAAACTCTACAGACAGCTTAGAATTGATGTGCAACTACTAGAAATACCCTTTCTGCTATAGTGGGACGTGAAAATTTCATATTCTGAAGCTTCCCTGAAAAGTTTTGGCACAATACAGAAAACACGTTTTCTTCCTGAGATGAGGTCGATTCCAGAACGCCAAACAGAAAAAAGTAGATAACTTTGGAAAAACATATCAGACAGCTTAGATTTGATCTGCAACTACTAGAAAGACCCTTTCTACTATAATGGGAGGTGAAAAATTCATGTTCTGAGGCTTCCCTGCAAAGTTATGGCACAATCCAGAAAAGTCGTTTTCAGACTGAGATATGATGGGTTCCAGAACGCCAAACATAAAAATGTTGATAACTTTGAAAAACGCTTCAGACAGCTTAGTTTTTATCTTCAACTACAAGACAGACTCTTTCTGCAATATTGGGAGGTGAAAATTTCATATTCTGATGCTTCCCTGCAAAGTTATGGCACAAAGCAGAAAACTCGTTTTCAGGCAGTGATAAGGTTGATTCCGGAACGCCAAACACAAAAATGTTCATAACTTTGGAAAAACATTTCAGACAGCTCAGATTTGATGTGCAACTACTAGAAAGACCCTTTCTGCTATTGTGGGAGGTGAAAATTTTATGTTCTGAAGCTTCCCTGCAAAGTTATGGCACAATGCAGAAAACTCGTCTTCAGCATGAGTCAAGGTCAATTCCGGAAAGCCAAACATAAAAATATGATAACTTTGAAAAAACACTTCAGACAGCTTAGATTTGATGTGCAACTACTAGAAAGACCCTTTCTGCTATAGTGGGAGGTGAAAATTTCATGTTCTGAAGTTTCCCTGCAAAGTTATGGCACAATGCAGAAAAGGCGTTTTCAATAAGGTGCGATCCGGAACGCTAAACATAAGACTGTTGATAACTTTGGAAAAACACTTCAGACAGGTTAGATTTGATGTGCAACTACTAGAAGGACACTTTCTGCGATCGTGGCAGGTTAAAATTTCATGTTCTGAAGCTTCCCTCCAAAGTTATGGCACAATGCAGAAAACGCGGTTACAGAGTGAGATAAGGTGGGTTTCGGAACGCCAAACATAAAAATGTTGATAACTTTGGAAAAACACTTCAGACAGCTTATAATTGACGTGCAACTACTAGAAAGACCCTTTCTGCTATAGTGGGTGTTGAAAATTTCATGTTCTGAAGCTTCACTGCAAAGTTATGGCTCAATGCAGAAAACGCGATTTCAGCCTGAGATAAGGTCGACTCTGGAATGCCAAACATCAAAATGTTGATTACTTTGGAAAAACACTTCAGACAGCTTAGATTTGACGTACAACTACAAGAAAGACCCTTTCTGCTATAGTGGGAGTTGAAAATTTAATGTTCTGAAGCTTCCCTGCAAAGTCATGGAACAATGCAGAAAAGGCGTTTTCAATAAGGTGGGTTCCGGAACGCCAAACATAAAAATGTTGATAACTTTGGAAAAACACTTCAAAAAGCTTAGATTTGATGTGCAACTACTAGAAAGACCCTTTCTGCTATAGTGGGAGGTGAAAATTTCATGTTCTGAAGATTCCCTGCAAAGTTATGGCACAATGCAGAAAACGCGATTTCAGCCTGAGATAAGGTCGACTCTGGAATGCCAAACATAAAAATGTTAATTACTTTGGAAAAACACTTCAAACAGCTTAGATTTGATGTGCAACTACTAGAAAGACCCTTTCTGCTATAGTGGGAGGTGAAAATTTCATGTTCTGAAGATTCCCTGCAAAGTTATGGCACAATGCAGAAAACGCGTATTCTGCCTGAGATAAGGTCGATTCCGTAATGCCAAACATAAAAATGTTTATAACTTTGGAAAAACACTTCAGACAGCTTAGATTTGATGTGCAACTACTAGAAAGACCCTTTCTGCTATAGTGGGATATGAAAATTTCATGTTCTGAAGCTTCCCTGCAAAGTTATGGCACAATGCAGAAAACTCGTCTTCAGCATGAGTCAAGGTCAATTCCGGAAAGCCAAACATAAAAATGTTGATAACTTTAGAAAAACACTTCAGACAGCTTATAATTGACGTGCAACTACTAGAAAGACCCTTTCTGCTATAGTGGGTGTTGAAAATTTCATGTTCTGAAGCTTCCCTGCAAAGTCATGGCACAATGCAGAAAAGGCGTTTTCAATAAGTGGGTTCCGGAACGCCAAACATAAAAATGTTGATAACCTTGGAAAAACACTTCAAACAGCTTAGATTTGATGTGCAACTACTAGAAAGACCCTTTCTGCTATAGTGGGAGGTGAAAATTTCATGTTCTGAAGATTCCCTGCAAAGTTATGGCACAATGCAGAAAACGCGATTTCAGCCTGAGATAAGGTCGACTCTGGAATGCCAAACATAAAAATGTTGATTACTTTGGAAAAACACTTCAAACAGCTTAGATTTGAATTGCAACTACTAGAAAGACCCTTTCTGCTATAGTGGGAGGTGAAAATTTCATGTTCTGAAGATTCCCTGCAAAGTTATGGCACAATGCAGAAAACGCGTATTCTGCCTGAGATAAGGTCGATTCCGTAATGCCAAACATAAAAATGTTTATAACTTTGGAAAAACACTTCAGACAGCTTAGATTTGATGTGCAACTACTAGAAAGACCCTTTCTGCTATAGTGGGATATGAAAATTTCATGTTCTGAAGCTTCCCTGCAAAGTTATGGCACAATGCAGAAAACTCGTCTTCAGCATGAGTCAAGGTCAATTCCGGAAAGCCAAACATAAAAATATGATAACTTTGAAAAAACACTTCAGACAGCTTAGATTTGATGTGCAACTACTAGAAAGACCATTTCTGCTATAGTGGGAGGTGAAAATTTCATGTTCTGAAGTTTCCCTGCAAAGTTATGGCACAATGCAGAAAAGGCGTTTTCAATAAGGTGCGATCCGGAACGCTAAACATAAGACTGTTGATAACTTTGGAAAAACACTTCAGACAGGTTAGATTTGATGTGCAACTACTAGAAGGACCCTTTCTGCGATCGTGGCAGGTTAAAATTTCATGTTCTGAAGCTTCGCTCCAAAGTTATGGCACAATGCAGAAAACGCGGTTACAGAGTGAGATAAGGTGGGTTTCGGAACGCCAAACATAAAAATGTTGATAACTTTGGAAAAACACTTCAGACAGCTTATAATTGACGTGCAACTACTAGAAAGACCCTTTCTGCTATAGTGGGTGTTGAAAATTTCATGTTCTGAAGCTTCCCTGCAAAGTCATGGCACAATGCAGAAAAGGCGTTTTCAATAAGGTGGGTTCCGGAACGCCAAACATAAAAATGTTGATAACTTTAGAAAAACACTTCAAACAGCTTAGATTTGATGTGCAACTACTAGAAAGACCCTTTCTGCTATAGAGGGAGGTGAAAATTTCATGTTCTGAAGATTCCCTGCAAAGTTATGGCACAATGCAGAAAACGCGATTTCAGCCTGAGATAAGGTCGACTCTGGAATGCCAAACATAAAAATGTTGATTACTTTGGAAAAACACTTCAAACAGCTTAGATTTGATTTGACACTACTAGAAAGACCCTTTCTGCTATAGTGGGAGGTGAAAATTTCATGTTCTGAAGATTCCCTGCAAAGTTATGGCACAATGCAGAAAACGCGTATTCTGCCTGAGATAAGGTCGATTCCGTAATGCCAAACATAAAAATGTTTATAACTTTGGAAAAACACTTCAGACAGCTTAGATTTGATGTGCAACTACTAGAAAGACCCTTTCTGCTATAGTGGGATATGAAAATTTCATGTTCTGAAGCTTCCCTGCAAAGTTATGGCACAATGCAGAAAACGCGTTTTCAGCCTGAGATAAGGTGGGTTTCGGAACGCCAAGCATAAAAATGTTGATAACTTTGGAAAAACACTTCAGACAGCTTAGATTTGATGTGCAACTACTAGAAAGACCCTTTCTGCTATAGTGGGAGGTGAACATTTCATGTTCTGAAGCTTCCCTGCAAAGTTATGGCACTATGCAGAAAACGCGTTTTCAGCTTGAGAAAAGGTGGGTTCCGGAACGCCAAACATAAAAATGTTGATAACTTTGGAAAATCACTTCAGACAGCTTAGATTTGATGTGCAACTACTAGAAAGACCCTTTCTGCTATAGTGGGAGGTGAAAATTTCATGTTCTGAAGCTTCCCTGCAAAGTTATGGGACAATGCAGAAAACGATTTTTCATCCTGAGATAAAGTCGATTCCGGAACGCCAAACGTGAAAATGTTGATAACTTTCGAAAAACACTTCAGACAGCTTAGATTTGATGTGCAACTACTAGAAAGACCCTCTCTGCTATAGTGGGACGTGAAAATTTCATGTTCTGAAGCTTCCCAGCAAAGTTATGGCACAATGCAGAAAACGCGTTTTCAGCCTGAGATAAGGTGGGTTCCGGAACGCCAAACATAAAAATGTTGATAACTTTGGAAAAACACTTCAGACAGCTTAGATTTGATGTGCAACTACGAGAAATACCCTTTCTGCTTTAGTGGGAGGTGAAAATTTCATTTTCTGAAGCTTCCCTGCAAAGTTATGGCACAATGCGTACAACGCGTTTTCAGCTGGAGATAAGGTCGATTCCGGAAAGCCAAACATAAAAATGTTGATAACTTTCGAAAAACACTTCAGACAGCTTAGATTTGATGTGCAACTACTAGAAAGACCCTTTCTGCTATAGTGGGAGGTCAACATTTCATGTTCTGAAGCTTCCCTTGGAAAGTTATGGGACAATGCAGAAAACGATTTTTCATCGCGAGATAAGGTCGATTACGGAACGCGAAACATAAAAATGTTCATAAGTTTCGAAAAACACTACAGACAGCTTAGATTTGATGTGCAACTACTAGAAAGACCCTTTCTGCTAAAGTGGGAGGTGAACATTTCATGTTCTGAAGCTTCCCTGCAAAGTTATGGCACTATGCAGAAAACGCGTTTTCAGCTTGAGATAAGGTGGGTTCCGGAACGCCAAACATAAAAATGTTGATAACTTTGGAAAAACACTTCAGACAGCTTAGATTTGATGTGCAACTACTAGAAAGACCCTTTCTGCTATAGTGGGAGGTGAACATTTCATGTTCTGAAGCTTCCCTGAGAAGTTATGGCACAATGCAGAAAACGCGTTTTCAGCCTGAGATAAGGTCGATTCCGGAACGCCAAACATAAAAATGTTGATAACTTTGGAAAAACACTTCAGACAGCTTATAATTGACGTGCAACTACTAGAAAGACCCTTTCTGCTATAGTGGGTGTTGAAAATTTCATGTTCTGAAGCTTCCCTGCAAAGTCATGGCACAATGCAGAAAAGGCGTTTTCAATAAGGTGGGTTCCGGAACGCCAAACATAAAAATGTTGATAACCTTGGAAAAACACTTCAAACAGCTTAGATTTGATGTGCAACTACTAGAAAGACCCTTTCTGCTATAGTGGGAGGTGAAAATTTCATGTTCTGAAGATTCCCTGCAAAGTTATGGCACAATGCAGAAAACGCGATTTCAGCCTGAGATAAGGTCGACTCTGGAATGCCAAACATAAAAATGTTGATTACTTTGGAAAAACACTTCAAACAGCTTAGATTTGAATTGCAACTACTAGAAAGACCCTTTCTGCTATAGTGGGAGGTGAAAATTTCATGTTCTGAAGATTCCCTGCAAAGTTATGGCACAATGCAGAAAACGCGTATTCTGCCTGAGATAAGGTCGATTCCGTAATGCCAAACATAAAAATGTTTATAACTTTGGAAAAACACTTCAGACAGCTTAGATTTGATGTGCAACTACTAGAAAGACCCTTTCTGCTATAGTGGGATATGAAAATTTCATGTTCTGAAGCTTCCCTGCAAAGTTATGGCACAATGCAGAAAACTCGTCTTCAGCATGAGTCAAGGTCAATTCCGGAAAGCCAAACATAAAAATATGATAACTTTGAAAAAACACTTCAGACAGCTTAGATTTGATGTGCAACTACTAGAAAGACCATTTCTGCTATAGTGGGAGGTGAAAATTTCATGTTCTGAAGTTTCCCTGCAAAGTTATGGCACAATGCAGAAAAGGCGTTTTCAATAAGGTGCGATCCGGAACGCTAAACATAAGACTGTTGATAACTTTGGAAAAACACTTCAGACAGGTTAGATTTGATGTGCAACTACTAGAAGGACCCTTTCTGCGATCGTGGCAGGTTAAAATTTCATGTTCTGAAGCTTCCCTCCAAAGTTATGGCACAATGCAGAAAACGCGGTTACAGAGTGAGATAAGGTGGGTTTCGGAACGCCAAACATAAAAATGTTGATAACTTTGGAAAAACACTTCAGACAGCTTATAATTGACGTGCAACTACTAGAAAGACCCTTTCTGCTATAGTGGGTGTTGAAAATTTCATGTTCTGAAGCTTCCCTGCAAAGTCATGGCACAATGCAGAAAAGGCGTTTTCAATAAGGTGGGTTCCGGAACGCCAAACATAAAAATGTTGATAACTTTAGAAAAACACTTCAAACAGCTTAGATTTGATGTGCAACTACTAGAAAGACCCTTTCTGCTATAGAGGGAGGTGAAAATTTCATGTTCTGAAGATTCCCTGCAAAGTTATGGCACAATGCAGAAAACGCGATTTCAGCCTGAGATAAGGTCGACTCTGGAATGCCAAACATAAAAATGTTGATTACTTTGGAAAAACACTTCAAACAGCTTAGATTTGATTTGACACTACTAGAAAGACCCTTTCTGCTATAGTGGGAGGTGAAAATTTCATGTTCTGAAGATTCCCTGCAAAGTTATGGCACAATGCAGAAAACGCGTATTCTGCCTGAGATAAGGTCGATTCCGTAATGCCAAACATAAAAATGTTTATAACTTTGGAAAAACACTTCAGACAGCTTAGATTTGATGTGCAACTACTAGAAAGACCCTTTCTGCTATAGTGGGATATGAAAATTTCATGTTCTGAAGCTTCCCTGCAAAGTTATGGCACAATGCAGAAAACGCGTTTTCAGCCTGAGATAAGGTGGGTTTCGGAACGCCAAGCATAAAAATGTTGATAACTTTGGAAAAACACTTCAGACAGCTTAGATTTGATGTGCAACTACTAGAAAGACCCTTTCTGCTATAGTGGGAGGTGAACATTTCATGTTCTGAAGCTTCCCTGCAAAGTTATGGCACTATGCAGAAAACGCGTTTTCAGCTTGAGAAAAGGTGGGTTCCGGAACGCCAAACATAAAAATGTTGATAACTTTGGAAAATCACTTCAGACAGCTTAGATTTGATGTGCAACTACTAGAAAGACCCTTTCTGCTATAGTGGGAGGTGAAAATTTCATGTTCTGAAGCTTCCCTGCAAAGTTATGGGACAATGCAGAAAACGATTTTTCATCCTGAGATAAAGTCGATTCCGGAACGCCAAACGTGAAAATGTTGATAACTTTCGAAAAACACTTCAGACAGCTTAGATTTGATGTGCAACTACTAGAAAGACCCTCTCTGCTATAGTGGGACGTGAAAATTTCATGTTCTGAAGCTTCCCAGCAAAGTTATGGCACAATGCAGAAAACGCGTTTTCAGCCTGAGATAAGGTGGGTTCCGGAACGCCAAACATAAAAATGTTGATAACTTTGGAAAAACACTTCAGACAGCTTAGATTTGATGTGCAACTACGAGAAATACCCTTTCTGCTTTAGTGGGAGGTGAAAATTTCATTTTCTGAAGCTTCCCTGCAAAGTTATGGCACAATGCGTACAACGCGTTTTCAGCTGGAGATAAGGTCGATTCCGGAAAGCCAAACATAAAAATGTTGATAACTTTCGAAAAACACTTCAGACAGCTTAGATTTGATGTGCAACTACTAGAAAGACCCTTTCTGCTATAGTGGGAGGTCAACATTTCATGTTCTGAAGCTTCCCATGGAAAGTTATGGGACAATGCAGAAAACGATTTTTCATCGCGAGATAAGGTCGATTACGGAACGCGAAACATAAAAATGTTCATAAGTTTCGAAAAACACTACAGACAGCTTAGATTTGATGTGCAACTACTAGAAAGACCCTTTCTGCTAAAGTGGGAGGTGAACATTTCATGTTCTGAAGCTTCCCTGCAAAGTTATGGCACTATGCAGAAAACGCGTTTTCAGCTTGAGATATGGTGGGTTCCGGAACGCCAAACATAAAAATGTTGATAACTTTGGAAAAACACTTCAGACAGCTTAGATTTGATGTGCAACTACTAGAAAGACCCTTTCTGCTATAGTGGGAGGTGAACATTTCATGTTCTGAAGCTTCCCTGAGAAGTTATGGCACAATGCAGAAAACGCGTTTTCAGCCTGAGATAAGGTCGATTCCGGAACGCCAAACATAAAAATGTTGATAACTTTCGACAAACACTTCAGACAGCTTAGATTTGATGTGCAACTACTAGAAAGACCCTTTCTGCTATAGTGGGAGGTCGAAATTTCATGTTCTGAAGCTTCTCATGGAAAGTTATGGGACAATGCAGAAAACGATTTTTCATCCTGAGATAAGGTCGATTACGGAACGCGAAACATAAAAATGTTCATAACTTTCGAAAAACACTTCAGACAGCTTAGATTTCTGCTATAGTGGGAGGTGAAAATTTCATGTTCTGAAGCTTCCCTGCAAAGTTATGGCACAATGCCGAAAACGCGTTTTCAGCCTGAGATAAGGTGGGTTCCGGAACGCCAAACATAAAAATGTTGATAACTTTGGAAAAACACTTCAGACAGCTTAGATTTGATGTGCAACTACTAGAAAGACCCTTTCTGCTATAGTGGGAGGTGAACATTTCATGTTCTGAAGCTTCCCTGAGAAGTTATGGCACAATGCAGAAAACGCGTTTTCAGCCTGAGATAAGGTGGTTTCCAAAACGCCAAACGTAAAAATGTTGATTACTTTGGAACAACACTTCTGACAGCTTAGATTTAATGTGCAACTACTAGAAAGACCCTTTCTGCTATACTGGGAGGTGAAAATTTCATTTTCTGAAGCTTACCTGCAAAGTTATGGCACAATGCGTAAAACCCGTTTTCAGCCTGAGATAAGGTCGATTCCGGAACGCCAAACATAAAAAAGTTGATAACTTTCGAAAAACACTTCAGACAGCTTAGATTTGATGTGCAACTACTAGAAAGACCCTTTCTTCTATAGTGGGAGGTCAAAATTTCATGTTCTGAAGCTTCTCATGGAAAGTTATGGGACAATGCAGAAAACGATTTTTCATCCTGAGATAAGGTCGATTACGGAACGCGAAACATAAAAATGTTCATAACTTTTGAAAAACACTTCAGACAGCTTAGATTTGATGTGCAACTACTAGAAAGACCCTTTCTGCTATAGTGGGAGGTGAAAATTTCATGTTCTGAAGCTTCCCTGCAAAGTTATGGGACAATGCAGAAAACGATTTTTCATCCTGAGATAAAGTCGATTCCGGAACGGCAAACGTGAAAATGTTGATAACTTTCGAAAAACACTTCAGACAGCTTAGATTTGATGTGCAACTACTAGAAAGACCCTTTCTGCTATAGTGGGACGTGAAAATTTCATGTTCTGAAGCTTCCCAGCAAAGTTATGGCACAATGCCGAAAACGCGTTTTCAGCCTGAGATAAGGTCGATTCCGGAACGCCAAACATAAAAATGTTGATCACTTTGGAAAAACACTTCAGACAGCTTAGATTTGATGTGCAACTACTAGAAAGACCCTTTCTGCTATAGTGGGAGGTGAACATTTCATGTTCTGAAGCTTCCCTGCAAAGTTTTGGCACTATGCAGAAAACGCGTTTTCAGCTTGAGATAAGGTGGGTTCCGGAATGCCAAACATAAAAATGTTGATAACTTTGGAAAAACACTTCTGACAGCTTAGATTTAATGTGCAACTACTAGAAAGACCCTTTCTGCTATAGTGGGAGGTGAAAATTTCATGTTCTGAAGATTCCTTGCAAAGTTATGGCACAATGCAGGAAACGCGTTTTCAGCCTGAGATAAGGTCGATTCAGGAACACCAAACATAAAAATGTTGAAAACTTTCGAAAAACACTTCAGACAGCTTAGATTTGAGGTGCAACTACTAGAAAGACCCTTTCTGGTATAGTGGGAGGTGAAAATTTCATGTTCTGAAGCTTCCCTGCAAAGTTATGGGACAATGCAGAAAACGATTTTTCATCCTGAGATAAGGTCGATTCCAGAACGCCAAACATAAAAATGTTGATAACTTTGGAAAAACATTTCAGACAGCTTAGATTTGATGTGCAAATACTAGAAAGACCCTTTCTGTTATAGTGGGAGGTGAAAATTTCATGTTCTGAAGCTTTCCTGCAAAGTTATGGGACAATGCAGAAAACGATTTTTCATCGCGAGATAAGGTCGATTCCGGAACGCCAAACATAAAAATGTTGATAACTTTCGAAAAACACTTCAGACAGCTTAGATTTCATGTGCAACTACTAAAAAGACCCCTTCTGCTTTAGTGGGACCTGAAAATTTCATGTTCTGAAGCTTCCCTGCAAAGTTATGGCACAATGCCGAAAACGCGTTTTCAGCCTGAGATAAGGTCGATTCCGGAACGCCAAACATAAAAATGTTGATAATTTTGGAAAAACACTTCAGACAGCTTAGATTTGATGTGCAACTACTAGAAAGACACTTTCTGCTATAGAGGGAGGTGAAAATTTCATGTTCTGAAGCTTTCCTGCAAAGTTAGGGCACATTGCGTAAAACGCGTTTTCAGCCTGAGATCAGGTGGGTTCCAGAACGCCAAACATAAAAATGTTGATAACTTTGGAAAAACACTTCAGACAGCTTAGATTTGATGTGCAACTACTAGAAAGACCCTTTCTGCTATAGTGGGAGGTGAAAATTTCATGTTCTGAAGCTTTCCTGCAAAGTGATGGCACAATGCAGAAAATGCGTTTTCAGCCTGAGATAAGGTGGGTTCCAGAACGGCAAACATAAAAATGTTGATAACTTTGGAAAAAGATTTCAGACAGCTGAGAGTTGATGAGCAACTACTAGAAAGACCCTTTCTGCTATAGTGGGAGGTGAACATTTCATGTTCTGAAGCTTCCCTGCAAAGTTATGGCACTATGCAGAAAACAAGTTTTCAGCTTGAGATAAGGTGGGTTCCGGAACGCCAAACATAAAAATGTTGATAACTTTAGAAAAACACTTCAGACAGCTTAGATTTGATGTGCAACTACTAGAAAGACCCTTTCTGCTATAGTGGGAGGTGAACATTTCATGTTCTGAAGCTTCCCTGAGAAGTTATGGCACAATGCAGAAAACGCGTTTTCAGCCTGAGATAAGGTGGTTTCCAAAACGCCAAACGTAAAAATGTTGATTACTTTGGAACAACACTTCTGACAGCTTAGAATTAATGTGCAACTACTAGAAAGACCCTTTCTGCTATAGTGGGAGGTGAAAATTTCATTTTCTGAAGCTTCCCTGCAAAGTTATGGTACAATGCGTAAAATGCGTTTTCAGCCTGAGATAAGGTCGATTCCGGACCGCCAAACATAAAAGTGTTGATAACTTTCGAAAAACACTTCAGACAGCTTAGATTTGATGTGCAACTAATAGAAAGACCCTTTCTGCTATAGTGGGAGGTCAAAATTTCATGTTCTGAAGCTTCCTTGCAAAGTTATGGGACAATGCAGAAAACGATTTTTCATCCTGAGATGAAGTCGATTCCGGAACGGCAAACGTGAAAATGTTGATAACTTTCGAAAAACACTTCAGACAGCTTAGATTTGATGTGCAACTACTAGAAAGACCCTTTCTGCTATAGTGGGACGTGAAAATTTCATGTTCTGAAGCTTCCCAGCAAAGTTATGGCACAATGCCGAAAACGCGTTTTCAGCCTGAGATAAGGTGGTTTCCAAAACGCCAAACGTAAAAATGTTGATTACTTTGGAACAACACTTCTGACAGCTTAGATTTAATGTGCAACTACTAGAAAGACCCTTTCTGCTATAGTGGGAGGTGAAAATTTCATGTTCTGAAGATTCCTTGCAAAGTTATGGCACAATGCAGGAAACGCGTTTTCAGCCTGAGATAAGGTCGATTCAGGAACACCAAACATAAAAATGTTGAAAACTTTCGAAAAACACTTCAGACAGCTTAGATTTGAGGTGCAACTACTAGAAAGACCCTTTCTGGTATAGTGGGAGGTGAAAATTTCATGTTCTGAAGCTTCCCTGCAAAGTTATGGGACAATGCAGAAAACGATTTTTCATCCTGAGATAAGGTCGATTCCGGAACGCCAAACATAAAAATGTTGATAACTTTGGAAAAACACTTCAGACAGCTTAGATTTGATGTGCAACTACTAGAAAGACCCTTTCTGCTATAGTGGGAGGTGAAAATTTTATATTCTGCAGCTTTCCTGCAAAGTGATGGCACAATGCTGAAATCGCGTTTTCAGCGTGAGATAAGGTTGATTCCGAAACGGCAAACATAAGAATGTTGATAACTTTGGAAAAACACTTCAGACAGCTTAGATTTGATGTGCAACTACTGGAAAAAGCCTTTCTGCTATAGTGGGAGTTGAAAATTTCATGTTCTGAAGCTTCCCTGCAAAGTTATGGCACAATGCAGAAAACGCGTTTTCAGCCAGAGATAAGGTCGATTCTGGAATGCCAAACATAAAAATGTTGACAACTTTGGAAAAACACTTCAAACAGCTTAGATTTGATGTGCAAGTATGAGAAAGACCATTTCTGCTGTAGAGGCAGGTGAAAATTTCATGTTCTGAAGCTTCCCTGCAAAGTTATGGCACAATGCAAAAAAAGCATTTACAGCCTGAGATAAGGTGGGTTCCAGAACGCCAAAGAGAAAAATATTGATAACTTCGGAAAAACACTTCAGACAGCTTAGATTTGACGTGCAACTACTAGAAACACCCTTTCTGCTATAGTGGGAGTTGAAAATTTCATGTTCTGTAGCTTCCCTGCAAAGTTATGGCACAATGCAGAAAACGCGTTTTCAACCTGAGATAAGGTGGGTACCGGAACGGCAAACAAAAAAATATGATAAGTTCGGAAAAACACATCAGACAGCTTAGGTTTGACGTGCAACTATGAGAAAGACCCTTTCTGCTATAGTGGGAGGTGAAAACTTCATGTTCTGAAGCTTCCCTGCAAAGTTATGGCACAATTCCGAAAACGCGTTTTCAGCCTGAGATTAGGTCGATTCCGAAACGCCAAACAGAAAAATGTTGATAACTTTGGAAAAACACTTCATACAGCTTCGATTTGATGTGCAACTACGAGAAAGACCCTTTCTGCTATAGAGGGTGGTGAAAATTCGATGTTCTGAAGCTTCCCTGCAAAGTTATGGCACAATGAGTAAAACGCGTTTTCAGCCTGAGATAAGGTCGATTCCGGAACGCCAAACATAAACATGTTGTTATCTTTGGGAAAACACTTCAGACAGCTTAGATGTGATGTGCAACTACTAGAAAGATCCTTTCTGACACAGTGGGAGGTGAAAATTTCATGTTCTGAAGCTTCCCTGCAAAGTTATGGCACAATGCAGAAAAAAAGGTTTTCAGCCTGAGATAAAGTCGATTCCGGAAAGCCAAACATAAAAATGTTGATAACTTTGGAAAAACACTTCAGACAGCTTAGATTTGATTTGCAACTACTAGAGAGACCCTTTCTGCTATAGTGGGAGGTGAAAATTTCATGTTCTTAAGCTTTATGCATAGTTGTGGCACAATGCTAAAAACGCGTTTTTAGCCTGAGATAAGGTCGATTCCGGAACGCCAAACATAAAAATGTTGATAACTTTCGAAAAACACTTCAGACAGCTTAGATTTGATTTGCAACTACTAGAAAGACCCTTTCTGCCATTGTGGGAGGTGAAAATAAGACCCTTTCTGCTATAGTGGGAGGTGAAAATTTCATGTTCTGAAGCTTCCCTGCAAAGTTATGGCACAATGCAGAAAACAAGTTTTCAGCCTGAGATGAGGTGGGTTCCGGAACGCCAAAAATAAAAATGTTGAAAACTTTGGAAAAACACTTCAGACAGCTTAGATTTGACGTGCAACTACTAGAAAGACCATTTCTGCTATAGTGGGAGGTGAAAATTTCATGTTCTGAAGCTTCCCTGCAAAGTTATGCCACAATGCAGAAAACGCGTTTTCAGCCTGATATATGGTCGATTCCTGAACGCCAAACATAAAAATTTTGAAAACTTTGGAAAAACACTTCAGAAAGCTTAGATTTGATGTGCAATTACTAGAAAGACCCTTTCTGCTATAGTGGCATGTGAAAATTTCATGTTCTGAAGAGTGCCTGCAAAGTTATGGCACAATGCAGAAAATGCGTTTTCAGCCTGAGATAAGGTGGGTTCCAGAATGGCAAACATAAAAATGTTGCTAACTTTGGAAAAACATTTCAGACAGCTTAGATTTGATGTGCAACTACAAGACAGACCCTTTCTGCAATAGTGGGAGGTTAAAATTTCTTATTCTGAAGTTTACTGCAAAGTTATGGCACTATGCAGAAAACGCGTTTTCAGCTTGAGATAAGGTGGGTTCCCGAACGCCAAACATAAAAATGTTGAAAACTTTGGAAAAACACTTCAGACAGCTTGGATTTGATGTGCAACTACTGGAAAGACCCTTTGTGCTATCGTGGGACGTGAAAATTTCATGTTCTAAAGGTTCCCTGCAAAGTTATGGCACAATGCGTAAAACGCGTTTTCAACCTGAGATAAGGTCGATTCCGGAACGCCATACATAAAAATGTTGATAACTTTGGAAAAACACATCAGACAGCTTAGATTTGATGTGCAACTACTAGAAAGACCCTTTCTGCTATAGTGGGAGGTTAAAATTTCATGTTCGGAAGCTTCCATGCAAAGTTATGGCACAATGGAGACAACGCGTTTTCAACCTGAGATAAGGTCGATTCTGGAACGCCAAACATAAAAATGTTGATAACTTTCGAAAAACACTTCAGACAGCTGAGATTTGATGTGCAACTCCTAGAAAGACCCTTTCTACTATAGTGGGAGGTGAACATTTCATGTTCTGAAGCTTCCCTGCGGAGTTATGGCACAATGCAGAAAACGCATTTTCAGCTTGAGATAAGGTGGGTTCCGGAACGCTAAGCGTAAAAATGTTGATAACTTTGAAATAACACTTCAGACAGCTTAGATTTGATATGCAACTACTAGAAAGACCCTTTCTGCTATTGTGGGAGGTGAACATTTCATGTTCGGAAGCTTCCATGCAAAGTTATGGCACCATGCAGACAACGCGTTTTCAGCCTGAGATAAGGTCGATTCCGGAACGCCAAACATAAAAATGTTGATAACGTTCGAAAAACACTTCAGACAGCTGAGATTTGATGTGCAACTACTAGAAAGAACCTTTCTGCTATAGTGGGAGGTCAAAATTTCATGTTCTGAAGCTTCCCTGGAAAGTTATGGGACAATGCAGAAAATGCATTTACATCCTGAGATAAAGTCGATTCTGGAACGCCAAACATAAAAATGTTGATAACGTTCGAAAAACACTTCAGACAGCTGAGATTTGATGTGCAACTACTAGAAAGAACCTTTCGGCTATAGTGGGAGGTCAAAATTTCATGTTCTGAAGCTCCCCTGCAAAGTTATGGCACAATACAGAAAACGCGTTTTCAGCCTGAGATAAGGTGGGTTCCGGAACGCCAAACATAAAAATATTGATAACTTTGGAAAAACACTTCAGACAGCTTAGATTTGATGTGCAACTACTAGAAAGACCCTTCCTGCAAAAGTGGGAGGTGAACATTTCATGTTCTGAAGCTTCCCTGCAAAGTTATGGCACAATGCAGAAAACGCGTTTTCAGCTTGAGATAAGGTGGGTTCCGGAACGCCAAACATAAAAATGTTGATAACTTTCGAAAAACACTTCAGACAGCTTAGATTTGATGTGCAACTACTAGAAAGACCCTTTCTGCTACAGTGGGAGGTCAAAATTTCATGTTCTGAAGCTTCCCATGAAAAGTTATGGGACAATGCAGAAAACGATTTTTCATCCTGAGATAAGGACGATTACGGAACGCGAAACATAAAAATGTTCATAACTTTCGAAAAACACTTCAGACAGCTTAGATTTGATGTGCAACTACTAGACAGACCCTTTCTGCTATAGTGGGAGGTGAACATTTCATGTTCTGAAGCTTCCCTGAGAAGCTATGGCACAATGCAGAAAACGCGTTTTCAGCCTGAGATAAGGTGGGTTCGGAACGCCAATCGTAAAAATGTTGATTACTTTGGAAAAACACTTCAGACAGCTTAGATTTGATGTGCAACTACTAGAAAGACCCTTTCTGCTATAGTGGGAGGTGAACATTTCATGTTCTGAAGCTTCCCTGAGAAGTTATGGCACAATGCGTAAAACGCGTTTTCAGCCTGAGATAAAGTCGATTCCGGAACGCCAAACATAAAAATGTTGATAACTTTCGAAAAACACTTCAGACAGCTTAGATTTGATGTGCAACTACTAGAAAGACCCTTTCTGCTATAGTGGGAGGTCAACATTTCATGTTCTGAAGCTTCCCATGGAAAGTTATGGGACAATGCAGAAAACGATTTTTCATCCTGAGATAAGGTCGATTACGGAACGCGAAACATAAAAATGTTCATAAGTTTCGAAAAACACTTCAGACAGCTTAGATTTGATATGCAACTACTAGAAAGACCCTTTCTGCTAAAGTGGGAGGTGAACATTTCATGTTCTGAAGCTTCCCTACAAAGTTATGGCACTATGCAGAAAACGCGTTTTCAGCTTGAGATAAGGTGGGTTCCGGAACGCCAAACATAAAAACGTTGATAACTTTGGAAAAACACTTCAAACAGTTTAGATTTGATGTGCAACTACTAGAAAGACCCTTTCTGCTAGAGTGGGAGGTGAAAATTTCATTTTCTGAAGCTTCCCTGCAAAGTTATGGTACAATGCGTAAAATGCGTTTTCAGCCTGAGATAAGGTCGATTCCGGAACGCCAAACATAAAAGTGTTGTTAACTTTCGAAAAACACTTCAGACAGCTTAGATTTGATGTGCAACTAATAGAAAGACCCTTTCTGCTATAGTGGGAGGTCAAAATTTCATGTTCTGAAGCTTCCCTGCAAAGTAATGGGACAATGCAGAAAACGATTTTTCATCCTGAGATGAAGTCGATTCCGGAACGGCAAACGTGAAAATGTTGATAACTTTCGAAAAACACTTCAGACAGCTTAGATTTGATGTGCAACTACTAGAAAGACCCTTTCTGCTATAGTGGGACGTGAAAATTTCATGTTCTGAAGCTTCCCAGCAAAGTTATGGCTCAATGCCGAAAACGCGTTTTCAGCCTGAGATAAGGTGGGTTCCGGAACGCCAAACATAAAAATGTTGATAACTTTGGAAAAACACTTCAGACAGCTTAGATTTGATGTGCAACTACTAGAAAGACCCTTTCTGCTATAGTCGGTGGTGAAAATTTCATGTTCTGAAGCTTCCCTGAGAAGTTGTGGCACAATGCAGAAAACGCGTTTTCAGCCTGAGATAAGGTGGTTTCCAAAACGCCAAACGTAAAAATGTTGATTACTTTGGAACAACACTTCTGACAGCTTAGATTTAATGTGCAACTACTAGAAAGACCCTTTCTGCTATAGTGGGAGGTGAAAATTTCATGTTCTGAAGATTCCTTGCAAAGTTATGGCACAATGCAGGAAACGCGTTTTCAGCCTGAGATAAGGTCGATTCAGGAACACCAAACATAAAAATGTTGAAAACTTTCGAAAAACACTTCAGACAGCTTAGATTTGAGGTGCAACTACTAGAAAGACCCTTTCTGGTATAGTGGGAGGTGAAAATTTCATGTTCTGAAGCTTCCCTGCAAAGTTATGGGACAATGCAGAAAAAGATTTTTCATCCTGAGATAAGGTCGATTCCGGAACGCCAAACATAAAAATGTTGATAACTTTGGAAAAACATTTCAGACAGCTTAGATTTGATGTGCAAATACTAGAAAGACCCTTTCTGTTATAGTGGGACGTGAAAATTTCATGTTCTGAAGCTTTCCTGCAAAGTTATGGGACAATGCAGAGAACGATTTTTCATCCTGAGATAAGGTCGATTCCGGAACGCCAAACATAAAAATGTTGATAACTTTGGAAAAACACTTCAGACAGCTTAGATTTGATGTGCAACTACTAGAAAGACCCTTTCTGCTATAGTGGGAGGTGAAAATTTTATATTCTGCAGCTTTCCTGCAAAGTGATGGCACAATGCTGAAATCGCGTTTTCAGCGTGAGATAAGGTTGTTTCCGAAACGCCAAACATAAGAATGTTGATAACTTTGGAAAAACACTTCAGACAGCTTAGATTTGATGTGCAACTACTGGAAAAAGCCTTTCTGCTATAGTGGGAGTTGAAAATTGCATGTTCTGAAGCTTCCCTGCAAAGTTATGGCACAATGCAGAAAACGCGTTTTCAGCCAGAGATAAGGTCGATTCTGGAATGCCAAACATAAAAATGTTGATAACTTTGGAAAAACACTTCAAACAGCTTAGATTTGATGTGCAAGTATGAGAAAGACCATTTCTGCTGTAGAGGCAGGTGAAAATTTCATGTTCTGAAGCTTCCCTGCAAAGTTATGGCACAATGCAAAAAAAGCATTTACAGCCTGAGATAAGGAGGGTTCCAGAACGCCAAAGAGAAAAATGTTGATAACTTCGGAAAAACACTTCAGACAGCTTAGATTTGACGTGCAACTACTAGAAACACCCTTTCTGCTATAGTGGGAGTTGAAAATTTCATGTTCTGTAGCTTCCCTGCAAAGTTATGGCACAATGCAGAAAACTCGTTTTCAACCTGAGATAAGGTGGGTACCGGAACGGCAAACAAAAAAATATGATAAGTTCGGAAAAACACATCAGACAGCTTAGGTTTGACGTGCAACTATGAGAAAGACCCTTTCTGCTATAGTGGGAGGTGAAAACTTCATGTTCTGAAGCTTCCCTGCAAAGTTATGGCACAATTCCGAAAACGCGTTTTCAGCCTGAGATTAGGTCGATTCCGAAACGCCAAACAGAAAAATGTTGATAACTTTGGAAAAACACTTCAGACAGCTTCGATTTGATGTGCAACTACGAGAAAGACCCTTTCTGCTATAGTGGGTGGTGAAAATTCGATGTTCTGAAGCTTCCCTGCAAAGTTATGGCACAATGCGTAAAACGCGTTTTCAGCCTGAGATAAGGTCGATTCCGGAACGCCAAACATAAAAATGTTGATAACTTTCGAAAAACACTTCAGACAGCTTAGATTTGATGTGCAACTACTAGAAAGACCCTTTCTGCTATAGTGGGAGGTCAACATTTCATGTTCTGAAGCTTCCCATGGAAAGTTATGGGACAATGCAGAAAACGATTTTTCATCCTGAGATAAGGTCGATTACGGAACGCGAAACATAAAAATGTTCATAAGTTTCGAAAAACACTTCAGACAGCTTAGATTTGATGTGCAACTACTAGAAAGACCCTTTCTGCTAAAGTGGGAGGTGAACATTTCATGTTCTGAAGCTTCCCTACAAAGTTATGGCACTATGCAGAAAACGCGTTTTCAGCTTGAGATAAGGTGGGTTCCGGAACGCCAAACATAAAAACGTTGATAACTTTGGAAAAACACTTCAGACAATTTAGATTTGATGTGCAACTACTAGAAAGACCCTTTCTGCTATAGTGGGAGGTGAACATTTCATGTTCTGAAGCTTCCCTGCAAAGTTATGGCACTATGCAGAAAACGCGTTTTCAGCTTGAGATAAGGTGGGTTCCGGAACGCCAAACATAAAAATGTTGATAACTTTGGAAAAACACTTCAGACATCTTAGATTTGATGTGCAACTACTAGAAAGACCCTTTCTGCTATAGTGGGAGGTGAACATTTAATGTTCTGAAGCTTCCCTGAGAAGTTATGGCATAATGCAGAAAATGCGTTTTCAGCCTGAGATAAGGTCGATTACGGAACGCCAAACATAAAAATGTTGATAATTTTGGAAAACACTTCAGACAGCTTAGATTTGATGTGCAACTACTAGAAAGACCCTTTCTGCTATAGTGGGAGGTCGAAATTTCATGTTCTGAAGCTTCTCATGGAAAGTTGTGGGACAATGGAGAAAACGATTTTTCATCCTGAGATAAGGTCGATTACGGAACGCGAAACATGAAAATGTTCATAACTTTCGAAAAACACTTCAGACAGCTTAGATTTGATGTGCAACTACTAGAAAGACCCTTTCTGCTATAGTGGGAGGTGAAAATTTCATGTTCTGAAGCTTCCCTGCAAAGTTATGGCACAATGCCGAAAACACGTTTTCAGCCTGAGATAAGGTGGGTTCCGGAACGCCAAACATAAAAATGTTGATAACTTTGGAAAAACACTTCAGACAGCTTAGATTTGATGTGCAACTACTAGAAAGACCCTTTCTGCTATAGTGGGACCTGAAAATTTCATGTTCTGAAGCTTCCCAGCAAAGTTATGGCACAATGCCGAAAACGCGTTTTCAGCCTGAGATAAGGTCGATTCCGGAACGCCAAACATAAAAATGTTGATAACTTTGGAAAAACACTTCAGACAGCTTAGATTTAATGTGCAACTACTAGAAAGACCCTTTCTGCTATAGTGGGAGGTGAAAATTTCATGTTCTGAAGATTCCTTGCAAAGTTATGGCACAATGCAGGAAAAGCGTTTTCAGCCTGAGATAAGGTCGATTCAGGAACACCAAACATAAAAATGTTGAAAACTTTCGAAAAACACTTCAGACAGCTTAGATTTGAGGTGCAACTACTAGAAAGACCCTTTCTGGTATAGTGGGAGGTGAAAATTTCATGTTCTGAAGCTTCCCTGCAAAGTTATGGGACAATGCAGAAAACGATTTTTCAGCCTGAGATAAGGTCGATTCCGGAACGCCAAACATAAAAATGTTGATAAGTTTGGAAAAACATTTCAGACAGCTTAGATTTGATGTGCAACTATTAGAAAGACCCTATATGCTATTGTGGGAGGTGAAAATTTCATGTACTGATGCATCCATGCAAAGTTATGGCACAATGCAGAAAAAGCGTTTTCAGCCTGAGATAAGGTTGATTCCGGAACACCAAACATAAAAATGTTGATAACTTTGGAAAGACACTTCAGACAACTTAGATTTGATGTGCAACTACTAGAATGACCCTTTCTACTATAGCGGCAGGTGAAAATTTCATGTTCTGAGGCTTCCCTGCAAAGTTATGGCAGGATGCAGAAAACACGTTTTCAGACTGAGATAAGGTGGGTTCCAGAGCGGCAAACATAAAAATGTTCATAACTTTGGAAAAACATTTCAGAGAGCTTAGATTTGATCTGCAACTACTAGAAAGACCCTTTCTGCTATAGTGGGAGGTGAAAATTTCATGTTCTGAAGCTTTATGCAAAGTTATGGCACAATGTGTAAAACGCGTTTTCAGCCTGAGATAAGGTCGATTCCAGAACGCCAAACATTAAAATGTGGATAACTTTGGAAAAACACTTCAGACAGCTTAGATTTGATGTACAACTACTAGAAAGACCTTTTCAGCTATAGCGCAAGTTTAAAATTTTATGTTCTGAAGCTTCCCTGCAAAGTTATGGCACAATGCAGAAAACGCGTTTTTAGCCTGAGATAAGGTCGATTCCGGAACGCCAAACATAAAAATGTTGATAACTTTGGAAAAACACTTCAGACTGCTTAAATTTGATGTGCAACTACTAGAAAGACCCTTTCTGATATAGTGGGTGGTGAAAATTCGATGTTCTGAAGCTTCCCTCCAAAGTTATGGCACAATGCGTAAAACGCGTTTTCAGTCTGAGATAAGGTCGATTCCGGAACGCCAAACATAAAAATCTTGATAACTTTGGAAAAACACTTCAGACAGCTTAGCTTTGATGTGCAACTACTAGAAAGACCCTTTCTGCTATAGTGGGATGTAGAAATTTCATGTTCTGAAGCTTCCCTGCAAAGTTATGGCACAATGCAGAAAACGCGTTTTCAGCCTGAGATAAGGTCGATTCCTGAGCGCCAAACATAAAAATGTTCATAATTCTGGAAAAACTCTTCAGACAGCTTAGATTTGATGTGCAACTACTAGAAAGACCATTTCTGCCATTGTGGGAGGTGAAAATTCGATGTTCTGAAGCTTCCCAGCAAAGTTATGCCACAATGCAGGAAACGCGTTTTCAGCCTGATATAAGGTCGATTCCGGAACGCCAAACATTAAAATGTTAATAACTTCGGAAAAACACTTCAGACAGCTTAGATTTGATGTGCAAGTGCTAGAAAGACCATTTCTGCTATAGTGGGAGGTGAAAATTTCATGTTCTGAAGCGTTCCTGCAAAGCTACGGCACAATGCGTAAAACGCGTTTTCAGCCTGAGATAAGGTCGGTTCCGGTGCGCCAAACATAAAAATGTTGACAACTTTGGAAAAACACCTCAGAGAGCTTACATTTGATGTGCAACTACTAGAATAACCCTTTCTGTTCAGTGGGAGGCGAAAATTTCATGTTCTGTAGTTTCCCTGAGAAGTTGTGGCACAATGCAGAAAACGCGTTTTCAGCCTGAGATAAGGTGATTTCCGGTGCGCCAAACATAAAAATGTTGATAACTTTCGAAAAACTCTTCAGAAAGCTTAGATTTGATGTGCAACTACTAGAAACACCCTTTCTGCTATAGTGGGAGGTGAACATTTCATGTTCGGAAGCTTCCATGCAAAGTTATGGCACCATGCAGACAACGCGTTTTCAGCCTGAGATGAGGTCGATTCCGGAACGCCAAACATAAAAATGTTGATAACGTTCGAAAAACACTTCAGACAGCTGAGATTTGATGTGCAACTACTAGAAAGAACCTTTCTGCTATAGTGGGAGGTCAAAATTTCATGTTCTGAAGCTTCCCTGGAAAGTTATGGGACAATGCAGAAAATGCATTTTCATCCTGAGATAAAGTCGATTCTGGAACGCCAAACATAAAAATGTTGATAACGTTCGAAAAACACTTCAGACAGCTGAGATTTGATGTGCAACTACTAGAAAGACCCTTTCGGCTACAGTGGGAGGTCAAAATTTCATGTTCTGAAGCTTCCCTGCAAAGTTATGGCACAATACAGAAAACGCGTTTTCAGCCTGAGATAAGGTGGGTTCCGGAACGCCAAACATAAAAATATTGATAACTTTGGAAAAACACTTCAGACAGCTTAGATTTGATGTGCAACTACTAGAAAGACCCTTCCTGCAAAAGTGGCAGGTGAACATTTCATGTTCTGAAGCTTCCCTGCAAAGTTATGGCACAATGCAGAAAACGCGTTTTCAGCTTGAGATAAGGTGGGTTCCGGAACGCCAAACATAAAAATGTTGATAACTTTCGAAAAACACTTCAGACAGCTTAGATTTGATGTGCAACTACTAGAAAGACCCTTTCTGCTACAGTGGGAGGTCAAAATTTCATGTTCTGAAGCTTCCCTGAGAAGCTATGGCACAATGCAGAAAACGCGTTTTCAGCCTGAGATAAGGTGGGTTCGGAACGCCAATCGTAAAAATGTTGATTACTTTGGAAAAACACTTCAGACAGCTTAGATTTGATGTGCAACTACTAGAAAGACCCTTTCTGCTATAGTGGGAGGTGAACATTTCATGTTCTGAAGCTTCCCTGAGAAGTTATGGCACAATGCGTAAAACGCGTTTTCAGCCTGAGATAAAGTCGATTCCGGAACGCCAAACATAAAAATGTTGATAACTTTCGAAAAACACTTCAGACAGCTTAGATTTGATGTGCAACTACTAGAAAGACCCTTTCTGCTATAGTGGGAGGTCAACATTTCATGTTCTGAAGCTTCCCATGGAAAGTTATGGGACAATGCAGAAAACGATTTTTCATCCTGAGATAAGGTCGATTACGGAACGCGAAACATAAAAATGTTCATAAGTTTCGAAAAACACTTCAGACAGCTTAGATTTGATGTGCAACTACTAGAAAGACCCTTTCTGCTAAAGTGGGAGGTGAACATTTCATGTTCTGAAGCTTCCCTACAAAGTTATGGCACTATGCAGAAAACGCGTTTTCAGCTTGAGATAAGGTGGGTTCCGGAACGCCAAACATAAAAACGTTGATAACTTTGGAAAAACACTTCAGACAGTTTAGATTTGATGTGCAACTACTAGAAAGACCCTTTCTGCTATAGTGGGAGGTGAACATTTCATGTTCTGAAGCTTCCCTGCAAAGTTATGGCACTATGCAGAAAACGCGTTTTCAGCTTGAGATAAGGTGGGTTCCGGAACGCCAAACATAAAAATGTTGATAACTTTGGAAAAACACTTCAGACAGCTTAGATTTGATGTGCAACTACTAGAAAGACCCTTTCTGCTATAGTGGGAGGTGAACATTTAATGTTCTGAAGCTTCCCTGAGAAGTTATGGCACAATGCAGAAAATGCGTTTTCAGCCTGAGATAAGGTCGATTACGGAACGCGAAACATGAAAATGTTCATAACTTTCGAAAAACACTTCAGACAGCTTAGATTTGATGTGCAACTACTAGAAAGACCCTTTCTGCTATAGTGCGAGGTGAAAATTTCATGTTCTGAAGCTTCCCTGCAAAGTTATGGCACAATGCCGAAAACGCGTTTTCAGCCTGAGATAAGGTGGGTTCCGGAACGCCAAACATAAAAATGTTGATAACTTTGGAAAAACACTTCAGACAGCTTAGATTTGATGTGCAACTACTAGAAAGACCCTTTCTGCTATAGTGGGACCTGAAAATTTCATGTTCTGAAGCTTCCCAGCAAAGTTATGGCACAATGCCGAAAACGCGTTTTCAGCCTGAGATAAGGTGGGTTCCGGAACGCCAAACATAAAAATGTTGATAACTTTGGAAAAACACTTCAGACAGCTTCGATTTAATGTGCAACTACTAGAATGACCCTTTCTGCTATAGTGGGAGGTGAAAATTTCATGTTCTGAAGATTCCTTGCAAAGTTATGGCACAATGCAGGAAAAGCGTTTTCAGCCTGAGATAAGGTCGATTCAGGAACACCAAACATAAAAATGTTGAAAACTTTCGAAAAACACTTCAGACAGCTTAGATTTGAGGTGCAACTACTAGAAAGACCCTTTCTGGTATAGTGGGAGGTGAAAATTTCATGTTCTGAAGCTTCCCTGCAAAGTTATGGGACAATGCAGAAAACAATTTTTCAGCCTGAGATAAGGTCGATTCCGGAACACCAAACATAAAAATGTTGATAAGTTTGGAAAAACATTTCAGACAGCTTAGATTTGATGTGCAACTATTAGAAAGACCCTATATGCTATTGTGGGAGGTGAAAATTTCATGTACTGATGCATCCATGCAAAGTTATGGCACAATGCAGAAAAAGCGTTTTCAGCCTGAGATAAGGTTGATTCCGGAACACCAAACATAAAAATGTTGATAACTTTGGAAAGACACTTCAGACAACTTAGATTTGATGTGCAACTACTAGAATGACCCTTTCTACTATAGCGGCAGGTGAAAATTTCATGTTCTGAGGCTTCCCTGCAAAGTTATGGCACGATGCAGAAAACACGTTTTCAGACTGAGATAAGGTGGGTTCCAGAGCGGCAAACATAAAAATGTTCATAACTTTGGAAAAACATTTCAGAGAGCTTAGATTTGATCTGCAACTACTAGAAAGACCCTTTCTGCTATAGTGGGAGGTGAAAATTTCATGTTCTGAAGCTTTATGCAAAGTCATGGCACAATGTGTAAAACGCGTTTTCAGCCTGAGATAAGGTCGATTCCAGAACGCCAAACATTAAAATGTGGATAACTTTGGAAAAACACTTCAGACAGCTTAGATTTGATGTACAACTACTAGAAAGACCTTTTCTGCTATAGCGCAAGTTTAAAATTTTATGTTCTGAAGCTTCCCTGCAAAGTTATGGCACAATGCAGAAAACGCGTTTTTAGCCTGAGATAAGGTCGATTCCGGAACGCCAAACATAAAAATGTTGATAACTTTGGAAAAACACTTCAGACTGCTTAAATTTGATGTGCAACTACTAGAAAGACCCTTTCTGATATAGTGGGTGGTGAAAATTCGATGTTCTGAAGCTTCCCTCCAAAGTTATGGCACAATGCGTAAAACGCGTTTTCAGTCTGAGATAAGGTCGATTCCGGAACGCCAAACATAAAAATCTTGATAACTTTGGAAAAACACTTCAGACAGCTTAGCTTTGATGTGCAACTACTAGAAAGACCCTTTCTGCTATAGTGGGATGTAGAAATTTCATGTTCTGAAGCTTCCCTGCAAAGTTATGGCACATTGCAGAAAACGCGTTTTCAGCCTGAGATAAGGTCGATTCCTGAGCGCCAAACATAAAAATGTTCATAATTCTGGAAAAACACTTCAGACAGCTTAGATTTGATGTGCAACTACTAGAAAGACCATTTCTGCCATTGTGGGAGGTGAAAATTCGATGTTCTGAAGCTTCCCAGCAAAGTTATGCCACAATGCAGGAAACGCGTTTTCAGCCTGATATAAGGTCGATTCCGGAACGCCAAACATTAAAATGTTAATAACTTCGGAAAAACACTTCAGACAGCTTGGATTTGATGTGCAAGTGCTAGAAAGACCATTTCTGCTATAGTGGGAGGTGAAAATTTCATGTTCTGAAGCGTTCCTGCAAAGCTACGGCACAATGCGTAAAACGCGTTTTCAGCCTGAGATAAGGTCGGTTCCGGTGCGCCAAACATAAAAATGTTGACAACTTTGGAAAAACACCTCAGAGAGCTTAGATTTGATGTGCAACTACTAGAATAACCCTTTCTGATCAGTGGGAGGTGAAAATTTCATGTTCTGTAGTTTCCCTGAGAAGTTGTGGCACAATGCAGAAAACGCGTTTTCAGCCTGAGATAAGGTGAGTTCCGGTGCGCCAAACATAAAAATGTTGATAACTTTCGAAAAACTCTTCAGAAAGCTTAGATTTGATGTGCAACTACTAGAAACACCCTTTCTGCTATAGTGGGAGGTGAAAATTTCATGTTCTGAAGCTTCCCTGCAAAGTTCTGGCACAATGCAGAAACCACGTTTTCAGCCTGAGATAAGGTGAGTTCCGGTGCGCCAAACATAAAAATGTTGATAACTTTCGAAAAACTCTTCAGAGAGCTTAGATTTGTTGTGTAACTGCTAGAAAGACCCTTTCTGCTTTAGTGGGAATTGAAAATTTCATGTACTGAAACTTCCCCGCAAAGTTATGGCACAATGCAGAAAACGCGTTTTTAGCATGAGATAAATTGGGTTCCAGAACGCCATACATAAAAATGTTGATAATATTGGAAAAACACTTCAGACAGCTTAGATTTGATGTGCAACTACTAGAAAGACCCTTTCTGTTATAATGGGAGGGGAAAATTTCATGTTCTGAAGCTTCCCTGCAAAGTTATGGCACAATGCAGAAAACGCGTTTTTAGCCTGAGATAAGGTCGATTCCGGAACGGCAAATACAAAAATGTAGATAACTTCGGAAAAACACTTCAGAGAGCTTAGATTAGACGTGAAACTACTAGAAAGACCCTTTCTGCTACAATGGCAGGAGAAAATTTCATGTTCTGAAGCTTCCCTGCAAATTTATGGCAGACTCCGAAAAAGGCTTTTTCAGCCCGAGATAAGGTCGATTCCGGAACGCCAAACATAAAAATGTTGATAACTTTGGAAAAACACGGCAGGCAGCTTAGATTTGATGTGCAACTACTAGAAAGACCAGTTCTGCTATAGTGGCTGGTGAAAATTTCATGTTCTGAAGCTTCCCTGCAAATTTATGGCATGCTCCGAAAAACGCATTTTTAGCCTGAGATAAGATCGATTCCGGAACGCCAAACATAAAACTGTTGTTACCTTTGGAAAAAGACTTCAGACAGCTTAGATTTGATATGGAAATACCAGAAAGACCCTTTCTGCTATAGTGGGTAGTGAAAATTCCATGTTCTGAAGCTTCCCTGCAACGTTATGGCACAATGCGTAAAACCCGTTATCAGCCTGAGAAAAGGTCGGTTCCGGAACGCCAAACATAAAAAAGTTGATAACTTCAGTAAAACACTTCAGACAGCTTAGATTTGATGTGAAACTACTAGAAAGACCCTTTCTGATATAGCGGGAGGTGAAAATGTCCTGTTCTGAAGCTTCCCTGCAAAGTTTTGGCACAATGCAGAAAACAAGTTTTTAGCCTGAGATAAGGTCGATTCCGGTACGCCAAACATAAAAATGTTGATAACTTTTGAAAAACACTTCAGACAGCTTAGATTTGATGTGCAACTACTAGAAAGACCCTTTCTGCTATAGTGGGAAGTGAAAATTTTATGTTCTGAAGCTTCCCTGCAAAGTTATGGCACAATGCTTAAAACGCGTTTTCAGCCTGAGATAAGGTCGATTCCGGAACGCCAAACATAAAAATGTTTATAACTTTTGAAAAACACTTCAGACAGCATAGATTTGATGTGCAACTACTAGAATAACCCTTTCTGCTACAGTGGGATCTGAAAATTTCATGTTCTGAAGCTTCCCTGCAAAGTTATGGCACAATGCTTAAAAACGCGTTTTCTGCCTGAGATAAGGTCGATTCCGGAACGCCAAACATAAAAATGTTGATAACTTTTGAAAAACACTTCAGACAGCATAGATTTGATGTGCAACTACTAGCATAACCCTTTCTGCTACAGTGGGATGTGAAAATTTCATGTTCTGAAGCTTCCCTGCAAAGTTATGGCACAATGCTTAAAACGCGTTTTCAGCCTGAGATAAGGTCGATTCCGGAACGCCAAACATAAAAATGTTGCTAACTTTTGAAAAACACTTCAGACAGCATAGATTTCATGTGCAACTACTTGAAAGACCCTTTCTGCTACAGTGGGATTCGAAAATTTCATGTTCTGAAGCTTCCCTGCAAAGTTATGGCACAATGCAGAAAACGCGTTTATAGACTGAGATAAGGTCGATTCCGGAACGCCAAACATAAAAATGTTGATAACTTTGGAAAAACACTTCAGACACCTTAGATTTGATGAGCAACTACTAGAAAGACCCTTTCTGATACAGTGGGAGGTCAAAATTTCGTGGTCTGAAGCTTCCCAGCAAAATTATGGCACAATGCAGAAAACGCGTTTTCAGCATGAGATAAGGTGGGTTCCAGAACGCCAAACATAAAAATGTTGATAACTTTTGAAAAACACTTCAGACAGCTTAGATTTGATGTGCAACTCCTAGAAAGACCCTTTCTGCTATAGTGGGAAGTGAAAATTTGATTTTCTGAAGCTTCCCTGCAAAGTTATGGCACAATGCAGAAAACTCGTTTTCAGGCTGAGATAAGGTCGATTCCGGAACGCCAAACATAAAAATGTTGATAACTTTAGAAAAACACTTCAGACAGCTTATATTTGATGTGCAACTACTAGAAAGACCCTTTCTGCTATAGTGGGAAGTGAAAATTTGATTTTCTGAAGCTTCCCTGCAAAGTTATGGCACAATGCAGAAAACTCGTTTTCAGGCTGAGATAAGGTCGATTCCGGAACGCCAAACATAAAAATGTTGATAACTTTAGAAAAACACTTCAGACAGGTTAGATTTGATGTGCAACTACTAGAAAGACCCTTTCTGCTATAGTGGGAGGTGAAAACTTCATGTTTTGATGCTTCCCTGCAAAGTTATGGCACAATGCAGAAAACGCGTTTTCAGCCTGAGATAAGGTCGATTCCGGAACGCCAAACATAAAAATGTTGATAAGTTTGGAAAAACACTTCACACGGCTTAGATTTGATGTGCAACTAATAGAAAGACCCTTTCTGCTATAGTGGGGGGTGAAAATTTCATGTTCTGAAACTTCCCTGCAAAGTTATGGCACAATGCAGAAAACGCGTTTTTAGCCTGAGAAAAGGTGGGTTCCGGAACGCCAAACATAAAAATGTTGATAACTTTGGAAAAACACTTCAGACAGCTTAGATTTGATGTGCAACTACTTGAAAGACCCTTTCTGCTATAGTGGGATTTGAAAATTTCATATTCTGAAGCTTCCTTGCAAATTTATGGCACAATGCGTTAAACGCGTTTTCAGCCTGAGATAAGGTCGATTCCGGAACGCCAACATAAGAAAAGTTGATAACCTTGGAAAAACACTTCAGACAGCTTAGATTTGATGTGCAACTACTAGAAACACCGTTTCTGGTATAGTGGGATGTGAAAATTTCATGTTCTAAAGATTCCCTGCAAAGTTATGGCACAATGCAGGAAAAGCGTTTTCAGCCTGAGATAAGGTCGATTCCGGAACGCCAAACATAAAAAAGTTGATAACTTTGGAAAAACTCTTCAGACTGCATAGAATTAATGTGCAACTACTAGAAAGACCCTTTCCGCTGTAGTGGGTGGTGAAAATTTCATATTATGAAGCTTCCTTGCAAATTTATGGCATAATGCGTAAAACGCGTTTTCAGCCTGAGATAAGGTCGATTCCGGAACGCCAAACATAAAAATGTTGAAAACTTTCGAAAAACACTTCAGACAGCTTAGATTTGATGTGCAACTACGAGAAAGACCCTTTCTGCTATAGTGGGAGGTGAAAATTTCATGTTCTGAAGCTTTCCTGCAAAGTTATGGCACAAAGGGTAGAATGTGTTTTCAGCCTGAGATAAGGTTGATTCCGGAACGCCAACATAAAAAAAGTTGATAACTTTAGAAAAACTCTTCAGACAGTTTAGATTTGATGTGCAACTACTAGAAATACCCTTTCTGCTATAGTGGGATGTTAAAATTTCATGTTCTGAAGCTTCCCTGCAAAGTTATGTCAAAATATGTAAAACGCGTTTTCAGGCTGACATAAGGTGGGTTCCGGAACGCCAAACATAAAAATGTTGAAAACTTTCGAAAAACACTTCAGACAGCTTAGATTTGATGTGCAACTACGAGAAAGACCCTTTCTGCTATGGTGGGAGGTGAAAATTTCATGTTCTGGAGCTTACCTACAAAGTTTTGGCACAATGCAGAAAACGCGTTTTCATCCTCAGATAAGGTCGATTCCGGAACCCCAAACATCAAACTGTTGATAACTTTGGAAAAACACTTCAGACAGCTTAGATTTGATGTGCAACTACTAGAAATACCCTTTCTGCTATAGTGGGAGGAGAAAATTTCATGTTCTGAAGTCTCCCTGCAAAGTTATGGCACAATGCAGAAAACGCGTTTTCAGCTTGAGATAAGGTGGGTTCCAGAACGGCAAACATAAAAATGTTGATAACTTTGGAAAAACACTTCAGACAGCTTAGATTTGATGTGCAACTACTAGAAAGACCGTTTCTGCTATAGTGGGAGATGAAAATTTCATGTTCTGAAGCTTCCCTGCAAAGTTATAGCACAATGCAGAAAACACGTTTTCAGCCTGAGATAAGGTGGGTTCCAGAACGCCAAACGTAAAAATGTTGATAACTTTGGAAAAACACTTCAGACAGCTTAGATTTGATGTGAGACTAATAGAAAGACCCTTTCTGCTATAGTGGGATATGAAAATTTCATGTTCTGAAGCTTCCCTGCAAAGTTATGGCAGAATGCGTAAATCGTGTTTTCAGTCTGAGATAAGGTCGATTCCGGAACGCCAAACATAAAAGTGTTGATAACTTTGGAAAAACACTTCAAACAGCTTTGATTTGATGTGCACCTACTAGAAAGACCCTTTCTGCTATAGTGGGAGGTGAAATTTTCATGTTCTGAAGCTTCCCTGCAAAGTTATGGCACAATGCAGAAAACGAGTTTTCAGCCTGAGATAAGTTGGGTTCCAGAACGCCAAACATAAAAATGTTGATAACTTTGGAAAAGCACTTCAGACAGCTTAAAATATGATGTGCAACTACTAGAAAGACCCTTTCTGCTATAGTGGGAGGTGAACATTTCATGTTCTGAAGCTTCCCTGCAAAGTTATGCCACAATGTAAAAATGCGTTTTTAGCCTGAGATAAGGTCGATTCCGGAACGTCAAACATAAAAATATTGATAACTTTGGAAAAACACTTCAGACAGCTTAGATTTGATGTGCAACTACTCGAAAGACCCTTTCTGCTATCGTGGGAGGTGAAAATTTCATGTTCTGAAGCTTCCCTGCAAAGTTATGGCACAATGCAGGAAACGCGTTTTCAGCCTCACATAAGGTCGAATCAGGAACGCCAAACATAAAAGTGTTGATAACTTTGGAAAAACACTTCAGACAGCTTAGATTTGATGTGCAACTACTCGAAAGACCCTTTCTGCTATCGTGGGATGTGAAAATTTCATGTTCTGAAGCTTCCCTGCAAAGTTATGGCACAATGCAGAAAACGCGTTTTCAGCCTGAGATAAGGTCGATTCCGGAACGCCAATCATAAAAGTGTTGATAACTTTGGAAAAACACTTCAAACAGCTTTGATTTGATGTGAGACTACTAGAAAGACCCTTTCTGCTATAGTGGGATATGAAAATTTCATGTTCTGAAGCTTCCCTGCAAAGTTATGGCAGAATGCGTAAATCGTGTTTTCAGCCTGAGATATGGTCGATTCCGGAACGCCAATCATAAAAGTGTTGATAACTTTGGAAAAACACTTCAAACAGCTTTGATTTGATGTGCACCTACTAGAAAGACCCTTTCTGCTATAGTGGGAGTTGAAAATTTCATGTTCTGAAGCTTCCCTGCAAAGTTATGGCACAATGCGTAAAACGCGTTTTCAGCCTGAGATAAGGTCGATTCCGGAACGCCAAACATAAAAATGTTGATAACTTTGGAAAAACACTTCAGACAGCTTAGATTTGATGTGAGACTACTAGAAAGAACCTTTCTGCTATAGTGGGATATGAAAATTTCATGTTCTGAAGCTTCCCTGCAAAGTTATGGCAGAATGCGTAAAACGCGTTTTCAGCCTGAGATAAGGTTGATTCCGGAACGCCAAACATAAGAATGTTGATAACTTTGGAAAAACACTTCAGACAGCTTAGATTTGATGTGCAACTTCTAGAAAGACCCTTTCTGGTATAGTGGGTGGTGAAAATTTCATGTTCTGGAGCTTACCTACAAAGTTTTGGCACAATGCAGAAAACGCGTTTTCATCCTCAGATATGGTCGATTCCGGAACGCCAATCATCAAAATGTTGATAACTTTGGAAAAACACTTCAGACAGCTTATATTTGATGTGCAACTACTCGAAAGACCCTTTCTGCTATCGTGGGAGGTGAAAATTTCATGTTCTGAAGCTTCCCTGCAAAGTTATGGCACAATGCAGAAAATGCGTTTTCAGCCTCACATAAGGTCGATTCAGGAACGCCAAACATCAAACTGTTGATAACTTTGGAAAAACACTTCAGACAGCTTAGATTTGATGTGCAACTACTCGAAAGACCCTTTCTGCTATCGTGGGAGGTGAAAAATTCATGTTCTGAAGCTTCCCTGCAAAGTTATGGCACAATGCAGAAAACGCGTTTTCAGCCTGAGATAAGGTGGGTTCCAGAACGCCAAACATAAAAATGTTGATAACTTTGGAAAAACACTTCAGACAGCTTAGATTTGATGTGAGACTACTAGAAAGACCCTTTCTGCTATAGTGGGATATGAAAATTTCATGTTCTGAAGCTTCCCTGCAAAGTTATGGCAGAATGCGTAAATCGTGTTTTCAGCCTGAGATAAGGTCGATTCCGGAACGCCAATCATAAAAGTGTTGATAACTTTGGAAAAACACTTCAAACAGCTTTGATTTGATGTGCACCTACTAGAAAGACCCTTTCTGCTATAGTGGGAGTTGAAAATATCATGTTCTGAAGCTTCCCTGCAAAGTTATGGCACAATGTAGAAAACCCGTTTTCAGCCTGAGAAAAGGTCGATTCAGGAACACCAAACATAAAAATGTTGAAAACTTTCGAAAAACACTTCAGACAGCTTAGATTTGATGTGCAACTACGAGAAAGACCCTTTCTGCTATAGTGGGAGGTGAAAATTTCATGTTCTGAAGCTTCGCTGCAAAGTTATGGCACAATGCGTAAAACTCGTTTTCAGCCTCAGATGAGGTTGATTTCAGAACGCCAAACATAAAAATGTTGATAACTTTGGAAAAACACTTCAAACAGCTTAGATTTGATGTGCAACTACTAGAAAGACCCTTTCTGCTATAGTGGGAGTTGAAAATTTCATGTTCTGAAGCTTTCCTGCAAAGTTATGGCACAATGCGTAAAACGCGATTTCAGCCTGAGATGAGGTTGTTTTCAGAACGCCAAACATAAAAATGTTGAGAACTTTGGAAAAACACTTCAGACAGCTAAGATTTGATGTGCAACTACTAGAAAGACGCATTCTGCTATAGTGGGAGGTTAAAATTTCATGTTCTGAAGCTTCCCTGCAAAGTTATGGCACAATGCAGAAAACGCGTTTTCAGCCTGAGATAAGGTGGGTTCCAGAACGCCTAACATAAAAATGTTGATAACTTTGGAAAAACACTTCAGACAGCTTAGATTTGATGTGAGACTACTAGAAAGACCCTTTCTGCTAAAGTGGGATATGAAAATTTCATGTTCTGAAGCTTCCCTGCAAAGTTATGGCAGAATGCGTAAATCGTGTTTTCAGCCTGAGATAAGGTCGATTCCGGAACGCCAATCATAAAAGTGTTGATAACTTTGGAAAAACACTTCAAACAGCTTTGATTTGATGTGCACCTACTAGAAAGACCCTTTCTGCTATAGTGGGAGTTGAAAATATCATGTTCTGAAGCTTCCCTGCAAAGTTATGGCACAATGCAGAAAACCCGTTTTCAGCCTGAGAAAAGGTCGATTCAGGAACACCAAACATAAAAATGTTGAAAACTTTCGAAAAACACTTCAGACAGCTTAGATTTGATGTGCAACTACGAGAAAGACCCTTTCTGCTATAGTGGGAGGTGAAAATTTCATGTTCTGAAGCTTCGCTGCAAAGTTATGGCACAATACGTAAAACTCGTTTTCAGCCTGAGATGAGGTTGATTTCAGAACGCCAAACATAAAAATGTTGATAACTTTGGAAAAACACTTCAAACAGCTTAGATTTGATGTGCAACTACTCGAAAGACCCTTTCTGCTATCGTGGGAGGTGAAAATTTCATGTTCTGAGGCTTCCCTGCAAAATTATGGCACAATGCAGAAAACGCGTTTTCAGCCTGAGATGAGGTTGATTTCAGAACGCCAAACATACAAATGTTGAGAACTTTGGAAAAACACTTCAGACAGCTAACATTTGATGTGCAACTACTAGAAAGACGCATTCTGCTATAATGGGAGGTTAAAATTTCATGTTCTGAAGCTTCCCTGCAAAGTTATGGCACAATGCAGAAAACGCGTTTTCAGCCTGAGATAAGGTCGATTCCGGAACGCCAAACGTAAAAATGTTGATAACTTTGGAAAAACACTTCAGACAGCTAAGATTTGATGTGCAACTACTAGAAAGACGCATTCTGCTATAGTGGGAGGTTAAAATTTCATGTTCTGAAGCTTCCCTGCAAAGTTATGGCACAATGCAGAAAACGCGTTTTCAGCCTGAGATAAGGTGGGTTCCAGAAAGCCAAACATAAAAATGTTGAATACTTTGGAAAAACACTTCAGACAGCTTAGATTTGATGTGCAACTACTAGAAAGACCCTTTCTGCTATAGTGGGAGTTGAAAATTTCATGTTCTGAAGCTTTCCTGCAAAGTTATGGCACAATGCGTAAAACGCGTTTTCAGCCTGAGATGAGGTTGTTTTCAGAACGCCAAACATAAAAATGTTGATAACTTTGGAAAAACACTTCAGACAGCTAAGATTTGATGTGCAACTACTAGAAAGACGCATTCTGCTATAGTGGGAGGTTAAAATTTCATGTTCTGAAGCTTCCCTGGAAAGTTATGGCACAATGCAGAAAACGCGTTTTCAGCCTGAGATATGGTGGGTTTCAGAAAGCCAAACATAAAAATGTTGAATACTTTGGAAAAACACTTCAGACAGCTTAGATTTGATGTGCAACTACTAGAAAGACCCTTTCTGCTATAGTGGGAGTTGAAAATTTCATGTTCTGAAGCTTTCCTGCAAAGTTATGGCACAATGCGTAAAACGCGTTTTCAGCCTGAGATAAGGTTGATTCCGGAACGCCAAACATAAGAATGTTGATAACTTTGGAAAAACACTTCAGACAGCTTAGATTTGACGTGCAACTACTAGAAAGACCCTTTCTGCTATAGTGGGAGGTGAAAATTTCATGTTCTGAAGCTTTCCTGCAAAGTTATGGCACAATGCGTAAAATGCGTTTTCAGCCTGAGAAAAGGTTGATTCCGGAACGCCAAACATAAAAATGTTGATAACTTTGGACAAACACTTCAGACAGCTTAGATGTGATGTGCAACTACTAGAAAGACCCTTTCTGCTATAGTGGGATATGAAAATTTCATGTTCTGAAACTTCCCTGCAAAGTTATGGCACAATGCAGAAAACTCTTGTTCAGCCTCACATAAGGTCAATCCCGGAACGCCAAACATAAAATTGTTAATAACTTCGGAAAAACACTTCAGACAGCTTAGATTTGATGTGCAACTATTAGAAAGACCCTTTCTGGTATAGTGGGAGGTGAAAATTTCATGTTCTGAAGCTTGCCTAGAAAGTTATGGCATAATGCAGAAAACATGTTTTCAGCCTGAGATATGGTTGATTCCGGAACGCCAAACATAAGAATGTTGATAACTTTGGAAAAACACTTCAGACAGCTTAGATTTGATGTGCAACTACGAGAATGACCCTTTCTGCTATAGTGGGAGCTGAAAATTTCATGTTCTGAAGCTTCCCTGCAAAGTTATTGCACAAAGCATAAAACGCGTTTTCAGCCTGAGATAAGGTCGATTCAGGAACGCCAAACATAAAAGTGTTGATAACTTTGGAAAAACACTTCAAACCGCTTAGATTTGATGTGCAACTTCTAGAAAGACCCTTTCTGGTATAGTGGGAGGTGAAAATTTCATGTTCTGGAGCTTACCTACAAAGTTTTGGCACAATGCAGAAAACGCGTTTTCATCCTCACATAAGGTCGATTCAGGAACGCCAAACATCAAACTGTTGATAACTTTGGAAAAACACTTCAGACAGCTTAGATTTGATGTGAGACTACTAGAAAGACCCTTTCTGCTATAGTGGGATATGAAAATTTCATGTTCTGAAGCTTCCCTGCAAAGTTACGGCAGAATGCGTAAATCGTGTTTTCAGCCTGAGATAAGTTCGATTCCGGAACGCCAATCATAAAAGTGTTGATAACTTTGGAAAAACACTTCAAACAGCTTTGATTTGATGTGCACCTACTAGAAAGACCCTTTCTGCTATAGTGGGAGTTGAAAATATCATGTTCTGAAGCTTCCCTGCAAAATTATGGCACAATGCGTAAAACGCGTTTTCAGCCTGAGATAAGGTTGATTCCGGAACGCCAAACATAAGAATGTTGATAACTTTGGAAAAACACTTCAGACAGCTTAGATTTGATGTGCAACTACTAGAAAGACCCTTTCTGCTATAGTGGTAGGTTAAAATTTCATGTTCTGAGGCTTCCTTGCAAAATTATGGCACAATGCAGAAAACGCGTTTTCAGCCTGAGATGAGGTTGATTTCAGAACGCCAAACATACAAATGTTGAGAACTTTGGAAAAACACTTCAGACAGCTAACATTTGATGTGCAACTACTAGAAAGACGCATTCTGCTATAATGGGAGGTTAAAATTTCATGTTCTGAAGCTTCCCTGCAAAGTTATGGCACAATGCAGAAAACGCGTTTTCAGCCTGAGATAAGGTCGATTCCGGAACGCCAAACGTAAAAATGTTGATAACTTTGGAAAAACACTTCAGACAGCTAAGATTTGATGTGCAACTACTAGAAAGACGCATTCTGCTATAGTGGGAGGTTAAAATTTCATGTTCTGAAGCTTCCCTGCAAAGTTATGGCACAATGCAGAAAACGCGTTTTCAGCCTGAGATAAGGTGGGTTCCAGAAAGCCAAACATAAAAATGTTGAATACTTTGGAAAAACACTTCAGACAGCTTAGATTTGATGTGCAACTACTAGAAAGACCCTTTCTGCTATAGTGGGAGTTGAAAATTTCATGTTCTGAAGCTTTCCTGCAAAGTTATGGCACAATGCGTAAAACGCGTTTTCAGCCTGAGATGAGGTTGTTTTCAGAACGCCAAACATAAAAATGTTGATAACTTTGGAAAAACACTTCAGACAGCTAAGATTTGATGTGCAACTACTAGAAAGACGCATTCTGCTATAGTGGGAGGTTAAAATTTCATGTTCTGAAGCTTCCCTTCAAAGTTATGGCACAATGCAGAAAACGCGTTTTCAGCCTGAGATATGGCGGGTTTCAGAAAGCCAAACATAAAAATGTTGAATACTTTGGAAAAACACTTCAGACAGCTTAGATTTGATGTGCAACTACTAGAAAGACCCTTTCTGCTATAGTGGGAGTTGAAAATTTCATGTTCTGAAGCTTTCCTGCAAAGTTATGGCACAATGCGTAAAACGCGTTTTCAGCCTGAGATAAGGTTGATTCCGGAACGCCAAACATAAGAATGTTGATAACTTTGGAAAAACACTTCAGACAGCTTAGATTTGACGTGCAACTACTAGAAAGACCCTTTCTGCTATAGTGGGAGGTGAAAATTTCATGTTCTGAAGCTTTCCTGCAAAGTTATGGCACAATGCGTAAAATGCGTTTTCAGCCTGAGAAAAGGTTGATTCCGGAACGCCAAACATAAAAATGTTGATAACTTTGGACAAACACTTCAGACAGCTTAGATGTGATGTGCAACTACTAGAAAGACCCTTTCAGCTATAGTGGGATATGAAAATTTCATGTTCTGAAACTTCCCTGCAAAGTTATGGCACAATGCAGAAAACTCTTGTTCAGCCTCACATAAGGTCAATCCCGGAACGCCAAACATAAAATTGTTAATAACTTCGGAAAAACACTTCAGACAGCTTAGATTTGATGTGCAACTATTAGAAAGACCCTTTCTGGTATAGTGGGAGGTGAAAATTTCATGTTCTGAAGCTTGCCTAGAAAGTTATGGCATAATGCAGAAAACATGTTTTCAGCCTGAGATATGGTTGATTCCGGAACGCCAAACATAAGAATGTTGATAACTTTGGAAAAACACTTCAGACAGCTTAGATTTGATGTGCAACTACTCGAAAGACCCTTTCTGCTATAGTGGGAGCTGAAAATTTCATGTTCTGAAGCTTCCCTGCAAAGTTATGGCACAATGCAGAAAACGCGTTTTCAGCCTCACATAAGGTCGAATCAGGAACGCCAAACATAAAAGTGTTGATAACTTTGGAAAAACACTTCAAACAGCTTAGATTTGATGTGCAACTACTAGAAAGACCCTTTCTGCTATGGTGGGAGGTGAAAATTTCATGTTCTGGAGCTTACCTACAAAGTTTTGGCACAATGCAGAAAACGCGTTTTCATCCTCAGATAAGGTCGATTCCGGAACCCCAAACATCAAACTGTTGATAACTTTGGAAAAACACTTCAGACAGCTTAGATTTGATGTGCAACTACTAGAAATACCCTTTCTGCTATAGTGGGAGGAGAAAATTTCATGTTCTGAAGTCTCCCTGCAAAGTTATGGCACAATGCAGAAAACGCGTTTTCAGCTTGAGATAAGGTGGGTTCCAGAACGGCAAACATAAAAATGTTGATAACTTTGGAAAAACACTTCAGACAGCTTAGATTTGATGTGCAACTACTAGAAAGACCGTTTCTGCTATAGTGGGAGATGAAAATTTCATGTTCTGAAGCTTCCCTGCAAAGTTATAGCACAATGCAGAAAACACGTTTTCAGCCTGAGATAAGGTGGGTTCCAGAACGCCAAACGTAAAAATGTTGATAACTTTGGAAAAACACTTCAGACAGCTTAGATTTGATGTGAGACTAATAGAAAAACCCTTTCTGCTATAGTGGGAGGTGAACATTTCATGTTCTGAAGCTTCCCTGCAAAGTTATGGCAGAATGCGTAAATCGTGTTTTCAGTCTGAGATAAGGTCGATTCCGGAACGCCAAACATAAAAGTGTTGATAACTTTGGAAAAACACTTCAAACAGCTTTGATTTGATGTGCACCTACTAGAAAGACCCTTTCTGCTATAGTGGGAGGTGAAATTTTCATGTTCTGAAGCTTCCCTGCAAAGTTATGGCACAATGCAGAAAACGAGTTTTCAGCCTGAGATAAGTTGGGTTCCAGAACGCCAAACATAAAAATGTTGATAACTTTGGAAAAGCACTTCAGACAGCTTAAAATATGATGTGCAACTACTAGAAAGACCCTTTCTGCTATAGTGGGAGGTGAACATTTCATGTTCTGAAGCTTCCCTGCAAAGTTATGCCACAATGTAAAAATGCGTTTTTAGCCTGAGATAAGGTCGATTCCGGAACGTCAAACATAAAAATATTGATAACTTTGGAAAAACACTTCAGACAGCTTAGATTTGATGTGCAACTACTCGAAAGACCCTTTCTGCTATCGTGGGAGGTGAAAATTTCATGTTCTGAAGCTTCCCTGCAAAGTTATGGCACAATGCAGAAAACGCGTTTTCAGCCTCACATAAGGTCGAATCAGGAACGCCAAACATAAAAGTGTTGATAACTTTGGAAAAACACTTCAAACAGCTTAGATTTGACGTACAACTACTAGAAAGACCCTTTCTGCTATGGTGGGAGGTGAAAATTTCATGTTCTGGAGCTTACCTACAAAGTTTTGGCACAATGCAGAAAACGCGTTTTCATCCTCAGATAAGGTCGATTCCGGAACCCCAAACATCAAACTGTTGATAACTTTGGAAAAACACTTCAGACAGCTTAGATTTGATGTGCAACTACTCGAAAGACCCTTTCTGCTATCGTGGGATGTGAAAATTTCATGTTCTGAAGCTTCCCTGCAAAGTTATGGCACAATGCAGAAAACGCGTTTTCAGCCTGAGATAAGGTGGGTTCCAGAACGCCAAACATAAAAATGTTGATAACTTTGGAAAAACACTTCAGACAGCTTAGATTTGATGTGAGACTACTAGAAAGACCCTTTCTGCTATAGTGGGATATGAAAATTTCATGTTCTGAAGCTTCCCTGCAAAGTTATGGCAGAATGCGTAAATCGTGTTTTCAGCCTGAGATATGGTCGATTCCGGAACGCCAATCATAAAAGTGTTGATAACTTTGGAAAAACACTTCAAACAGCTTTGATTTGATGTGCACCTACTAGAAAGACCCTTTCTGCTATAGTGGGAGTTGAAAATTTCATGTTCTGAAGCTTCCCTGCAAAGTTATGGCACAATGCGTAAAACGCGTTTTCAGCCTGAGATAAGGTGGGTTCCAGAACGCCAAACATAAAAATGTTGATAACTTTGGAAAAACACTTCAGACAGCTTAGATTTGATGTGCAACTACTAGAAAGACCCTTTCTGCTACAGTGGAAGGTGAAAATTTCATGTTCTGAATCTTCCCTGCAAAGTTATGCCACAATGCAGGAAACGCGTTTTCAGCCTGAGATAAGGTCGATTCCGGAACGCCAAACATAAAAATGTTGATAACTTTGGAAAAACACTTCAGACAGCTTAGATTTGATGTGAGACTACTAGAAAGAACCTTTCTGCTATAGTGGGATATGAAAATTTCATGTTCTGAAGCTTCCCTGCAAAGTTATGGCAGAATGCGTAAAACGCGTTTTCAGCCTGAGATAAGGTTGATTCCGGAACGCCAAACATAAGAATGTTGATAACTTTGGAAAAACACTTCAGACAGCTTAGATTTGATGTGCAACTTCTAGAAAGACCCTTTCTGGTATAGTGGGTGGTGAAAATTTCATGTTCTGGAGCTTACCTACAAAGTTTTGGCACAATGCAGAAAACGCGTTTTCATCCTCAGATATGGTCGATTCCGGAACGCCAATCATCAAAATGTTGATAACTTTGGAAAAACACTTCAAACAGCTTTGATTTGATGTGCACCTACTAGAAAGACCCTTTCTGCTATAGTGGGAGTTGAAAATATCATGTTCTGAAGCTTCCCTGCAAAGTTATGGCACAATGCGTAAAACGCGTTTTCAGCCTGAGATATGGTGGGTTTCAGAAAGCCAAACATAAAAATGTTGAATACTTTGGAAAAACACTTCAGACAGCTTAGATTTGATGTGCAACTACTAGAAAGACCCTTTCTGCTATAGTGGGAGTTGAAAATTTCATGTTCTGAAGCTTTCCTGCAAAGTTATGGCACAATGCGTAAAACGCGTTTTCAGCCTGAGATAAGGTTGATTCCGGAACGCCAAACATAAGAATGTTGATAACTTTGGAAAAACACTTCAGACAGCTTAGATTTGACGTGCAACTACTAGAAAGACCCTTTCTGCTATAGTGGGAGGTGAAAATTTCATGTTCTGAAGCTTTCCTGCAAAGTTATGGCACAATGCGTAAAATGCGTTTTCAGCCTGAGAAAAGGTTGATTCCGGAACGCCAAACATAAAAATGTTGATAACTTTGGACAAACACTTCAGACAGCTTAGATGTGATGTGCAACTACTAGAAAGACCCTTTCTGCTATAGTGGGATATGAAAATTTCATGTTCTGAAACTTCCCTGCAAAGTTATGGCACAATGCAGAAAACTCTTGTTCAGCCTCACATAAGGTCAATCCCGGAACGCCAAACATAAAATTGTTAATAACTTCGGAAAAACACTTCAGACAGCTTAGATTTGATGTGCAACTATTAGAAAGACCCTTTCTGGTATAGTGGGAGGTGAAAATTTCATGTTCTGAAGCTTGCCTAGAAAGTTATGGCATAATGCAGAAAACATGTTTTCAGCCTGAGATATGGTTGATTCCGGAACGCCAAACATAAGAATGTTGATAACTTTGGAAAAACACTTCAGACAGCTTAGATTTGATGTGCAACTACTCGAAAGACCCTTTCTGCTATAGTGGGAGCTGAAAATTTCATGTTCTGAAGCTTCCCTGCAAAGTTATGGCACAATGCAGAAAACGCGTTTTCAGCCTCACATAAGGTCGAATCAGGAACGCCAAACATATAAGTGTTGATAACTTTGGAAAAACACTTCAAACAGCTTAGATTTGATGTGCAACTACTAGAAAGACCCTTTCTGCTATGGTGGGAGGTGAAAATTTCATGTTCTGGAGCTTACCTACAAAGTTTTGGCACAATGCAGAAAACGCGTTTTCATCCTCAGATAAGGTCGATTCCGGAACCCCAAACATCAAACTGTTGATAACTTTGGAAAAACACTTCAGACAGCTTAGATTTGATGTGCAACTACTAGAAATACCCTTTCTGCTATAGTGGGAGGAGAAAATTTCATGTTCTGAAGTCTCCCTGCAAAGTTATGGCACAATGCAGAAAACGCGTTTTCAGCTTGAGATAAGGTGGGTTCCAGAACGGCAAACATAAAAATGTTGATAACTTTGGAAAAACACTTCAGACAGCTTAGATTTGATGTGCAACTACTAGAAAGACCGTTTCTGCTATAGTGGGAGATGAAAATTTCATGTTCTGAAGCTTCCCTGCAAAGTTATAGCACAATGCAGAAAACACGTTTTCAGCCTGAGATAAGGTGGGTTCCAGAACGCCAAACGTAAAAATGTTGATAACTTTGGAAAAACACTTCAGACAGCTTAGATTTGATGTGAGACTAATAGAAAGACCCTTTCTGCTATAGTGGGAGGTGAACATTTCATGTTCTGAAGCTTCCCTGCAAAGTTATGGCAGAATGCGTAAATCGTGTTTTCAGTCTGAGATAAGGTCGATTCCGGAACGCCAAACATAAAAGTGTTGATAACTTTGGAAAAACACTTCAAACAGCTTTGATTTGATGTGCACCTACTAGAAAGACCCTTTCTGCTATAGTGGGAGGTGAAATTTTCATGTTCTGAAGCTTCCCTGCAAAGTTATGGCACAATGCAGAAAACGAGTTTTCAGCCTGAGATAAGTTGGGTTCCAGAACGCCAAACATAAAAATGTTGATAACTTTGGAAAAGCACTTCAGACAGCTTAAAATATGATGTGCAACTACTAGAAAGACCCTTTCTGCTATAGTGGGAGGTGAACATTTCATGTTCTGAAGCTTCCCTGCAAAGTTATGCCACAATGTAAAAATGCGTTTTTAGCCTGAGATAAGGTCGATTCCGGAACGTCAAACATAAAAATATTGATAACTTTGGAAAAACACTTCAGACAGCTTAGATTTGATGTGCAACTACTCGAAAGACCCTTTCTGCTATCGTGGGAGGTGAAAATTTCATGTTCTGAAGCTTCCCTGCAAAGTTATGGCACAATGCAGAAAACGCGTTTTCAGCCTCACATAAGGTCGAATCAGGAACGCCAAACATAAAAGTGTTGATAACTTTGGAAAAACACTTCAAACAGCTTAGATTTGACGTACAACTACTAGAAAGACCCTTTCTGCTATGGTGGGAGGTGAAAATTTCATGTTCTGGAGCTTACCTACAAAGTTTTGGCACAATGCAGAAAACGCGTTTTCATCCTCAGATAAGGTCGATTCCGGAACCCCAAACATCAAACTGTTGATAACTTTGGAAAAACACTTCAGACAGCTTAGATTTGATGTGCAACTACTCGAAAGACCCTTTCTGCTATCGTGGGATGTGAAAATTTCATGTTCTGAAGCTTCCCTGCAAAGTTATGGCACAATGCAGAAAACGCGTTTTCAGCCTGAGATAAGGTGGGTTCCAGAACGCCAAACATAAAAATGTTGATAACTTTGGAAAAACACTTCAGACAGCTTAGATTTGATGTGAGACTACTAGAAAGACCCTTTCTGCTATAGTGGGATATGAAAATTTCATGTTCTGAAGCTTCCCTGCAAAGTTATGGCAGAATGCGTAAATCGTGTTTTCAGCCTGAGATATGGTCGATTCCGGAACGCCAATCATAAAAGTGTTGATAACTTTGGAAAAACACTTCAAACAGCTTTGATTTGATGTGCACCTACTAGAAAGACCCTTTCTGCTATAGTGGGAGTTGAAAATTTCATGTTCTGAAGCTTCCCTGCAAAGTTATGGCACAATGCGTAAAACGCGTTTTCAGCCTGAGATAAGGTGGGTTCCAGAACGCCAAACATAAAAATGTTGATAACTTTGGAAAAACACTTCAGACAGCTTAGATTTGATGTGCAACTACTAGAAAGACCCTTTCTGCTACAGTGGAAGGTGAAAATTTCATGTTCTGAATCTTCCCTGCAAAGTTATGCCACAATGCAGGAAACGCGTTTTCAGCCTGAGATAAGGTCGATTCCGGAACGCCAAACATAAAAATGTTGATAACTTTGGAAAAACACTTCAGACAGCTTAGATTTGATGTGAGACTACTAGAAAGAACCTTTCTGCTATAGTGGGATATGAAAATTTCATGTTCTGAAGCTTCCCTGCAAAGTTATGGCAGAATGCGTAAAACGCGTTTTCAGCCTGAGATAAGGTTGATTCCGGAACGCCAAACATAAGAATGTTGATAACTTTGGAAAAACACTTCAGACAGCTTAGATTTGATGTGCAACTTCTAGAAAGACCCTTTCTGGTATAGTGGGTGGTGAAAATTTCATGTTCTGGAGCTTACCTACAAAGTTTTGGCACAATGCAGAAAACGCGTTTTCATCCTCAGATATGGTCGATTCCGGAACGCCAATCATCAAAATGTTGATAACTTTGGAAAAACACTTCAGACAGCTTATATTTGATGTGCAACTACTCGAAAGACCCTTTCTGCTATCGTGGGAGGTGAAAAATTCATGTTCTGAAGCTTCCCTGCAAAGTTATGGCACAATGCAGAAAACGCGTTTTCAGCCTGAGATAAGGTGGGTTCCAGAACGCCAAACATAAAAATGTTGATAACTTTGGAAAAACACTTCAGACAGCTTAGATTTGATGTGAGACTACTAGAAAGACCCTTTCTGCTATAGTGGGATATGAAAATTTCATGTTCTGAAGCTTCCCTGCAAAGTTATGGCAGAATGCGTAAATCGTGTTTTCAGCCTGAGATAAGGTCGATTCCGGAACGCCAATCATAAAAGTGTTGATAACTTTGGAAAAACACTTCAAACAGCTTTGATTTGATGTGCACCTACTAGAAAGACCCTTTCTGCTATAGTGGGAGTTGAAAATATCATGTTCTGAAGCTTCCCTGCAAAGTTATGGCACAATGTAGAAAACCCGTTTTCAGCCTGAGAAAAGGTCGATTCAGGAACACCAAACATAAAAATGTTGAAAACTTTCGAAAAACACTTCAGACAGCTTAGATTTGATGTGCAACTACGAGAAAGACCCTTTCTGCTATAGTGGGAGGTGAAAATTTCATGTTCTGAAGCTTGCCTAGAAAGTTATGGCATAATGCAGAAAACATGTTTTCAGCCTGAGATATGGTTGATTCCGGAACGCCAAACATAAGAATGTTGATAACTTTGGAAAAACACTTCAGACAGCTTAGATTTGATGTGCAACTACGAGAATGACCCTTTCTGCTATAGTGGGAGCTGAAAATTTCATGTTCTGAAGCTTCCCTGCAAAGTTATTGCACAAAGCATAAAACGCGTTTTCAGCCTGAGATAAGGTCGATTCAGGAACGCCAAACATAAAAGTGTTGATAACTTTGGAAAAACACTTCAAACCGCTTAGATTTGATGTGCAACTTCTAGAAAGACCCTTTCTGGTATAGTGGGAGGTGAAAATTTCATGTTCTGGAGCTTACCTACAAAGTTTTGGCACAATGCAGAAAACGCGTTTTCATCCTCACATAAGGTCGATTCAGGAACGCCAAACATCAAACTGTTGATAACTTTGGAAAAACACTTCAGACAGCTTAGATTTGATGTGAGACTACTAGAAAGACCCTTTCTGCTATAGTGGGATATGAAAATTTCATGTTCTGAAGCTTCCCTGCAAAGTTACGGCAGAATGCGTAAATCGTGTTTTCAGCCTGAGATAAGGTCGATTCCGGAACGCCAATCATAAAAGTGTTGATAACTTTGGAAAAACACTTCAAACAGCTTTGATTTGATGTGCACCTACTAGAAAGACCCTTTCTGCTATAGTGGGAGTTGAAAATATCATGTTCTGAAGCTTCCCTGCAAAATTATGGCACAATGCGTAAAACGCGTTTTCAGCCTGAGATAAGGTTGATTCCGGAACGCCAAACATAAGAATGTTGATAACTTTGGAAAAACACTTCAGACAGCTTAGATTTGATGTGCAACTACTAGAAAGACCCTTTCTGCTATAGTGGTAGGTTAAAATTTCATGTTCTGAGGCTTCCTTGCAAAATTATGGCACAATGCAGAAAACGCGTTTTCAGCCTGAGATGAGGTTGATTTCAGAACGCCAAACATACAAATGTTGAGAACTTTGGAAAAACACTTCAGACAGCTAACATTTGATGTGCAACTACTAGAAAGACGCATTCTGCTATAATGGGAGGTTAAAATTTCATGTTCTGAAGCTTCCCTGCAAAGTTATGGCACAATGCAGAAAACGCGTTTTCAGCCTGAGATTAGGTCGATTCCGGAACGCCAAACGTAAAAATGTTGATAACTTTGGAAAAACACTTCAGACAGCTAAGATTTGATGTGCAACTACTAGAAAGACGCATTCTGCTATAGAGGGAGGTTAAAATTTCATGTTCTGAAGCTTCCCTGCAAAGTTATGGCACAATGCAGAAAACGCGTTTTCAGCCTGAGATAAGGTGGGTTCCAGAAAGCCAAACATAAAAATGTTGAATACTTTGGAAAAACACTTCAGACAGCTTAGATTTGATGTGCAACTACTAGAAAGACCCTTTCTGCTATAGTGGGAGTTGAAAATTTCATGTTCTGAAGCTTTCCTGCAAAGTTATGGCACAATGCGTAAAACGCGTTTTCAGCCTGAGATGAGGTTGTTTTCACAACGCCAAACATAAAAATGTTGATAACTTTGGAAAAACACTTCAGACAGCTAAGATTTGATGTGCAACTACTAGAAAGACGCATTCTGCTATAGTGGGAGGTTAAAATTTCATGTTCTGAAGCTTCCCTGCAAAGTTATGGCACAATGCAGAAAACGCGTTTTCAGCCTGAGATATGGTGGGTTTCAGAAAGCCAAACATAAGAATGTTGATAACTTTGGAAAAACACTTCAGACAGCTTAGATTTGATGTGCAACTACTAGAAAGACCCTTTCTGCTATAGTGGGAGTTGAAAATTTCATGTTCTGAAGCTTTCCTGCAAAGTTATGGCACAATGCGTAAAATGCGTTTTCAGCCTGAGAAAAGGTTGATTCCGGAACGCCAAACATAAAAATGTTGATAACTTTGGACAAACACTTCAGACAGCTTAGATGTGATGTGCAACTACTAGAAAGACCCTTTCTGCTATAGTGGGATATGAAAATTTCATGTTCTGAAACTTCCCTGCAAAGTTATGGCACAATGCAGAAAACTCTTGTTCAGCCTCACATAAGGTCAATCCCGGAACGCCAAACATAAAATTGTTAATAACTTCGGAAAAACACTTCAGACAGCTTAGATTTGATGTGCAACTATTAGAAAGACCCTTTCTGGTATAGTGGGAGGTGAAAATTTCATGTTCTGAAGCTTGCCTAGAAAGTTATGGCATAATGCAGAAAACATGTTTTCAGCCTGAGATATGGTTGATTCCGGAACGCCAAACATAAGAATGTTGATAACTTTGGAAAAACACTTCAGACAGCTTAGATTTGATGTGCAACTACTCGAAAGACCCTTTCTGCTATAGTGGGAGCTGAAAATTTCATGTTCTGAAGCTTCCCTGCAAAGTTTTGGCACAATGCAGAAAACGCGTTTTCAGCCTCACATAAGGTCGAATCAGGAACGCCAAACATAAAAGTGTTGATAACTTTGGAAAAACACTTCAAACAGCTTAGATTTGATGTGCAACTACTAGAAAGACCCTTTCTGCTATGGTGGGAGGTGAAAATTTCATGTTCTGGAGCTTACCTACAAAGTTTTGGCACAATGCAGAAAACGCGTTTTCATCCTCAGATAAGGTCGATTCCGGAACCCCAAACATCAAACTGTTGATAACTTTGGAAAAACACTTCAGACAGCTTAGATTTGATGTGAGACTAATAGAAAGACCCTTTCTGCTATAGTGGGATATGAAAATTTCATGTTCTGAAGCTTCCCTGCAAAGTTATGGCAGAATGCGTAAATCGTGTTTTCAGTCTGAGATAAGGTCGATTCCGGAACGCCAAACATAAAAGTGTTGATAACTTTGGAAAAACACTTCAAACAGCTTTGATTTGATGTGCACCTACTAGAAAGACCCTTTCTGCTATAGTGGGAGGTGAAATTTTCATGTTCTGAAGCTTCCCTGCAAAGTTATGGCACAATGCAGAAAACGAGTTTTCAGCCTGAGATAAGTTGGGTTCCAGAACGCCAAACATAAAAATGTTGATAACTTTGGAAAAGCACTTCAGACAGCTTAAAATATGATGTGCAACTACTAGAAAGACCCTTTCTGCTACAGTGGAAGGTGAAAATTTCATGTTCTGAATCTTCCCTGCAAAGTTATGGCACAATGTAGAAAACCCGTTTTCAGCCTGAGAAAAGGTCGATTCAGGAACACCAAACATAAAAATGTTGAAAACTTTCGAAAAACACTTCAGACAGCTTAGATTTGATGTGCAACTACGAGAAAGACCCTTTCTGCTATAGTGGGAGGTGAAAATTTCATGTTCTGAAGCTTCGCTGCAAAGTTATGGCACAATGCGTAAAACTCGTTTTCAGCCTCAGATGAGGTTGATTTCAGAACGCCAAACATAAAAATGTTGATAACTTTGGAAAAACACTTCAAACAGCTTAGATTTGATGTGCAACTACTAGAAAGACCCTTTCTGCTATAGTGGGAGTTGAAAATTTCATGTTCTGAAGCTTTCCTGCAAAGTTATGGCACAATGCGTAAAACGCGATTTCAGCCTGAGATGAGGTTGTTTTCAGAACGCCAAACATAAAAATGTTGAGAACTTTGGAAAAACACTTCAGACAGCTAAGATTTGATGTCCAACTACTAGAAAGACGCATTCTGCTATAGTGGGAGGTTAAAATTTCATGTTCTGAAGCTTCCCTGCAAAGTTATGGCACAATGCAGAAAACGCGTTGTCAGCCTGAGATAAGGTGGGTTCCAGAACGCCTAACATAAAAATGTTGATAACTTTGGAAAAACACTTCAGACAGCTAAGATTTGATGTGCAACTACTAGAAAGACGCATTCTGCTATAGTGGGAGGTTAAAATTTCATGTTCTGAAGCTTCCCTGCAAAGTTATGGCACAATGCAGAAAACGCGTTTTCAGCCTGAGATAAGGTGGGTTCCAGAAAGCCAAACATAAAAATGTTGAATACTTTGGAAAAACACTTCAGACAGCTTAGATTTGATGTGCAACTACTAGAAAGACCCTTTCTGCTATAGTGGGAGTTGAAAATTTCATGTTCTGAAGCTTTCCTGCAAAGTTATGGCACAATGCGTAAAACGCGTTTTCAGCCTGAGATGAGGTTGTTTTCAGAACGCCAAACATAAAAATGTTGATAACTTTGGAAAAACACTTCAGACAGCTAAGATTTGATGTGCAACTACTAGAAAGACGCATTCTGCTATAGTGGGAGGTTAAAATTTCATGTTCTGAAGCTTCCCTGCAAAGTTATGGCACAATGCAGAAAACGCGTTTTCAGCCTGAGATATGGTGGGTTTCAGAAAGCCAAACATAAAAATGTTGAATACTTTGGAAAAACACTTCAGACTGCTTAGATTTGATGTGCAACTACTAGAAAGACCCTTTCTGCTATAGTGGGAGTTGAAAATTTCATGTTCTGAAGCTTTCCTGCAAAGTTATGGCACAATGCGTAAAACGCGTTTTCAGCCTGAGATAAGGTTGATTCCGGAACGCCAAACATAAGAATGTTGATAACTTTGGAAAAACACTTCAGACAGCTTAGATTTGACCTGCAACTACTAGAAAAACCCTTTCTGCTATAGTGGGGGGTGAAAATTTCATGTTCTGAAGCTTTCCTGCAAAGTTATGGCACAATGCGTAAAATGCGTTTTCAGCCTGAGAAAAGGTTGATTCCGGAACGCCAAACATAAAAATGTTGATAACTTTGGACAAACACTTCAGACAGCTTAGATGTGATGTGCAACTACTAGAAAGACCCTTTCTGCTATAGTGGGATATGAAAATTTCATGTTCTGAAACTTCCCTGCAAAGTTATGGCACAATGCAGAAAACTCTTGTTCAGCCTCACATAAGGTCAATCCCGGAACGCCAAACATAAAATTGTTAATAACTTCAGAAAAACACTTCAGACAGCTTAGATTTGATGTGCAACTATTAGAAAGACCCTTTCTGGTATAGTGGGAGGTGAAAATTTCATGTTCTGAAGCTTGCCTAGAAAGTTATGGCATAATGCAGAAAACATGTTTTCAGCCTGAGATATGGTTGATTCCGGAACGCCAAACATAAGAATGTTGATAACTTTGGAAAAACACTTCAGACAGCTTAGATTTGATGTGCAACTACGAGAATGACCCTTTCTGCTATAGTGGGAGCTGAAAATTTCATGTTCTGAAGCTTCCCTGCAAAGTTATTGCACAAAGCATAAAACGCGTTTTCAGCCTGAGATAAGGTCGATTCAGGAACGCCAAACATAAAAGTGTTGATAACTTTGGAAAAACACTTCAAACCGCTTAGATTTGATGTGCAACTTCTAGAAAGACCCTTTCTGGTATAGTGGGAGGTGAAAATTTCATGTTCTGGAGCTTACCTACAAAGTTTTGGCACAATGCAGAAAACGCGTTTTCATCCTCACATAAGGTCGATTCAGGAACGCCAAACATCAAACTGTTGATAACTTTGGAAAAACACTTCAGACAGCTTAGATTTGATGTGAGACTACTAGAAAGACCCTTTCTGCTATAGTGGGATATGAAAATTTCATGTTCTGAAGCTTCCCTGCAAAGTTACGGCAGAATGCGTAAATCGTGTTTTCAGCCTGAGATAAGGTCGATTCCGGAACGCCAATCATAAAAGTGTTGATAACTTTGGAAAAACACTTCAAACAGCTTTGATTTGATGTGCACCTACTAGAAAGACCCTTTCTGCTATAGTGGGAGTTGAAAATATCATGTTCTGAAGCTTCCCTGCAAAATTATGGCACAATGCGTAAAACGCGTTTTCAGCCTGAGATAAGGTTGATTCCGGAACGCCAAACATAAGAATGTTGATAACTTTGGAAAAACACTTCAGACAGCTTAGATTTGATGTGCAACTACTAGAAAGACCCTTTCTGCTATAGTGGTAGGTTAAAATTTCATGTTCTGAGGCTTCCTTGCAAAATTATGGCACAATGCAGAAAACGCGTTTTCAGCCTGAGATGAGGTTGATTTCAGAACGCCAAACATACAAATGTTGAGAACTTTGGAAAAACACTTCAGACAGCTAACATTTGATGTGCAACTACTAGAAAGACGCATTCTGCTATAATGGGAGGTTAAAATTTCATGTTCTGAAGCTTCCCTGCAAAGTTATGGCACAATGCAGAAAACGCGTTTTCAGCCTGAGATAAGGTCGATTCCGGAACGCCAAACGTAAAAATGTTGATAACTTTGGAAAAACACTTCAGACAGCTAAGATTTGATGTGCAACTACTAGAAAGACGCATTCTGCTATAGTGGGAGGTTAAAATTTCATGTTCTGAAGCTTCCCTGCAAAGTTATGGCACAATGCAGAAAACGCGTTTTCAGCCTGAGATATGGTGGGTTTCAGAAAGCCAAACATAAAAATGTTGAATACTTTGGAAAAACACTTCAGACAGCTTAGATTTGATGTGCAACTACTAGAAAGACCCTTTCTGCTATAGTGGGAGTTGAAAATTTCATGTTCTGAAGCTTTCCTGCAAAGTTATGGCACAATGCGTAAACCGCGTTTTCAGCCTGAGATAAGGTTGATTCCGGAACGCCAAACATAAGAATGTTGATAACTTTGGAAAAACACTTCAGACAGCTTAGATTTGACGTGCAACTACTAGAAAGACCCTTTCTGCTATAGTGGGAGGTGAAAATTTCATGTTCTGAAGCTTTCCTGCAAAGTTATGGCACAATGCGTAAAATGCGTTTTCAGCCTGAGAAAAGGTTGATTCCGGAACGCCAAACATAAAAATGTTGATAACTTTGGACAAACACTTCAGACAGCTTAGATGTGATGTGCAACTACTAGAAAGACCCTTTCTGCTATAGTGGGATATGAAAATTTCATGTTCTGAAACTTCCCTGCAAAGTTATGGCACAATGCAGAAAACTCTTGTTCAGCCTCACATAAGGTCAATCCCGGAACGCCAAACATAAAATTGTTAATAACTTCGGAAAAACACTTCAGACAGCTTAGATTTGATGTGCAACTATTAGAAAGACCCTTTCTGGTATAGTGGGAGGTGAAAATTTCATGTTCTGAAGCTTGCGTAGAAAGTTATGGCATAATGCAGAAAACATGTTTTCAGCCTGAGATATGGTTGATTCCGGAACGCCAAACATAAGAATGTTGATAACTTTGGAAAAACACTTCAGACAGCTTAGATTTGATGTGCAACTACGAGAATGACCCTTTCTGCTATAGTGGGAGCTGAAAATTTCATGTTCTGAAGCTTCCCTGCAAAGTTATTGCACAAAGCATAAAACGCGTTTTCAGCCTGAGATAAGGTCGATTCAGGAACGCCAAACATAAAAGTGTTGATAACTTTGGAAAAACACTTCAAACCGCTTAGATTTGATGTGCAACTTCTAGAAAGACCCTTTCTGGTATAGTGGGAGGTGAAAATTTCATGTTCTGGAGCTTACCTACAAAGTTTTGGCACAATGCAGAAAACGCGTTTTCATCCTCACATAAGGTCGATTCAGGAACGCCAAACATCAAACTGTTGATAACTTTGGAAAAACACTTCAGACAGCTTAGATTTGATGTGAGACTACTAGAAAGACCCTTTCTGCTATAGTGGGATATGAAAATTTCATGTTCTGAAGCTTCCCTGCAAAGTTACGGCAGAATGCGTAAATCGTGTTTTCAGCCTGAGATAAGGTCGATTCCGGAACGCCAATCATAAAAGTGTTGATAACTTTGGAAAAACACTTCAAACAGCTTTGATTTGATGTGCACCTACTAGAAAGACCCTTTCTGCTATAGTGGGAGTTGAAAATATCATGTTCTGAAGCTTCCCTGCAAAATTATGGCACAATGCGTAAAACGCGTTTTCAGCCTGAGATAAGGTTGATTCCGGAACGCCAAACATAAGAATGTTGATAACTTTGGAAAAACACTTCAGACAGCTTAGATTTGATGTGCAACTACTAGAAAGACCCTTTCTGCTATAGTGGTAGGTTAAAATTTCATGTTCTGAGGCTTCCCTGCAAAATTATGGCACAATGCAGAAAACGCGTTTTCAGCCTGAGATGAGGTTGATTTCAGAACGCCAAACATACAAATGTTGAGAACTTTGGAAAAACACTTCAGACAGCTAACATTTGATGTGCAACTACTAGAAAGACGCATTCTGCTATAATGGGAGGTTAAAATTTCATGTTCTGAAGCTTCCCTGCAAAGTTATGGCACAATGCAGAAAACACGTTTTCAGCCTGAGATAAGGTCGATTCCGGAACGCCAAACGTAAAAATGTTGATAACTTTGGAAAAACACTTCAGACAGCTAAGATTTGATGTGCAACTACTAGAAAGACGCATTCTGCTATAGTGGGAGGTTAAAATTTCATGTTCTGAAGCTTCCCTGCAAAGTTATGGCACAATGCAGAAAACGCGTTTTCAGCCTGAGATAAGGTGGGTTCCAGAAAGCCAAACATAAAAATGTTGAATACTTTGGAAAAACACTTCAGACAGCTTAGATTTGATGTGCAACTACTAGAAAGACCCTTTCTGCTATAGTGGGAGTTGAAAATTTCATGTTCTGAAGCTTTCCTGCAAAGTTATGGCACAATGCGTAAAACGCGTTTTCAGCCTGAGATGAGGTTGTTTTCAGAACGCCAAACATAAAAATGTTGATAACTTTGGAAAAACACTTCAGACAGCTAAGATTTGATGTGCAACTACTAGAAAGACGCATTCTGCTATAGTGGGAGGTTAAAATTTCATGTTCTGAAGCTTCCCTGCAAAGTTATGGCACAATGCAGAAAACGCGTTTTCAGCCTGAGATATGGTGGGTTTCAGAAAGCCAAACATAAAAATGTTGAATACTTTGGAAAAACACTTCAGACAGCTTAGATTTGATGTGCAACTACTAGAAAGACCCTTTCTGCTATAGTGGGAGTTGAAAATTTCATGTTCTGAAGCTTTCCTGCAAAGTTATGGCACAATGCGTAAAACGCGTTTTCAGCCTGAGATAAGGTTGATTCCGGAACGCCAAACATAAGAATGTTGATAACTTTGGAAAAACACTTCAGACAGCTTAGATTTGACGTGCAACTACTAGAAAGACCCTTTCTGCTATAGTGGGAGGTGAAAATTTCATGTTCTGAAGCTTTCCTGCAAAGTTATGGCACAATGCGTAAAATGCGTTTTCAGCCTGAGAAAAGGTTGATTCCGGAACGCCAAACATAAAAATGTTGATAACTTTGGACAAACACTTCAGACAGCTTAGATGTGATGTGCAACTACTAGAAAGACCCTTTCTGCTATAGTGGGATATGAAAATTTCATGTTCTGAAACTTCCCTGCAAAGTTATGGCACAATGCAGAAAACTCTTGTTCAGCCTCACATAAGGTCAATCCCGGAACGCCAAACATAAAATTGTTAATAACTTCGGAAAAACACTTCAGACAGCTTAGATTTGATGTGCAACTATTAGAAAGACCCTTTCTGGTATAGTGGGAGGTGAAAATTTCATGTTCTGAAGCTTGCCTAGAAAGTTATGGCATAATGCAGAAAACATGTTTTCAGCCTGAGATATGGTTGATTCCGGAACGCCAAACATAAGAATGTTGATAACTTTGGAAAAACACTTCAGACAGCTTAGATTTGATGTGCAACTACGAGAATGACCCTTTCTGCTATAGTGGGAGCTGAAAATTTCATGTTCTGAAGCTTCCCTGCAAAGTTATTGCACAAAGCATAAAACGCGTTTTCAGCCTGAGATAAGGTCGATTCAGGAACGCCAAACATAAAAGTGTTGATAACTTTGGAAAAACACTTCAAACCGCTTAGATTTGATGTGCAACTTCTAGAAAGACCCTTTCTGGTATAGTGGGAGGTGAAAATTTCATGTTCTGGAGCTTACCTACAAAGTTTTGGCACAATGCAGAAAACGCGTTTTCATCCTCACATAAGGTCGATTCAGGAACGCCAAACATCAAACTGTTGATAACTTTGGAAAAACACTTCAGACAGCTTAGATTTGATGTGAGACTACTAGAAAGACCCTTTCTGCTATAGTGGGATATGAAAATTTCATGTTCTGAAGCTTCCCTGCAAAGTTACGGCAGAATGCGTAAATCGTGTTTTCAGCCTGAGATAAGGTCGATTCCGGAACGCCAATCATAAAAGTGTTGATAACTTTGGAAAAACACTTCAAACAGCTTTGATTTGATGTGCACCTACTAGAAAGACCCTTTCTGCTATAGTGGGAGTTGAAAATATCATGTTCTGAAGCTTCCCTGCAAAATTATGGCACAATGCGTAAAACGCGTTTTCAGCCTGAGATAAGGTTGATTCCGGAACGCCAAACATAAGAATGTTGATAACTTTGGAAAAACACTTCAGACAGCTTAGATTTGATGTGAGACTACTAGAAAGACCCTTTCTGCTATAGTGGGATATGAAAATTTCATGTTCTGAAGCTTCCCTGCAAAGTTATGGCAGAATGCGTAAATGGTGTTTTCAGCCTGAGATAAGGTCGATTCCGGAACGCCAAACATAAAAGTGTTGATAACTTTGGAAAAACACTTCGAACAGCTTTGATTTGATGTGCACCTACTAGAAAGACCCTTTCTGCTATAGTGGGAGGTCAAAATTTCATGTTCTGAAGCTTCCCATGGAAAGTTATGGGACAATGCAGAAAACGATTTTTCATCCTCAGATAAGGTCGATTACGGAACGCGAAACATAAAAATGTTCATAACTTTCGAAAAACACTTCAGACAGCTTAGATTTGATGTGCAACTACTAGAAAGACCCTTTCTGGTATAGTGGGACGTGAAAATTTCATGTGCTGACGCTTCCCTGCAAAGTTATGGCACAATGCAGAAAACGCGTTTTCAGCTTGTGATAAGGTGGGTTCCAGAACGCCAAACATAAAAATGTTGATAACTTTCGAAAAACATTTTAGACAGCTTAGATTTGATGTTCAAATACTAGAAAGACCCTTTCTTCTATAGTGGGAGGTGAAAATTTCATGTTCGAAAGCTTCCATGCAAAGTTATGGCTCAATGCCGAAAACGCATTTTCAGTCTGAGATAAGGTCGATTCCGGGACGCCAAACATAAAAATGTTGATAACTTTCGAAAAACACTTCAGACAGCTTAGATTTGATGTGCATCTACTAGAAAGACCCTTTCTGCTATAGTGGGACCTGAAAATTTCATGTTCTGAAGCTTCCCTGCAAAGTTATGGCACAATGCAGAAAACGCGTTTTCAGCTTGTGATAACGTGGGTTCCGGAACGCCAAACATAAAAATGTTGATAACTTTCGAAAAACACTTCAGACAGCTTAGATTTGATGTGCAAATACTAGAAAGACCCTTTCTGCTATAGTGGGATGTGAAAATTTCATGTTCTGAAGCTTCCCTGCAAAGTTATCGGACAATGCAGAAAACGATTTTTCATCCTGAGATTAGGTCGATTCCGGAACGCCAAACATAAAAATGTTGATAACTTTGGAAAAACACTTCAGACAGCTTAGATTTGATGTGCAACTACTAGAAAGACCCTTTCTGCTATAGTGGGACGTGAAAATTTCATGTTCTGAAGCTTCCCAGCAAAGTTATGGCACAATGCCGAAAACGCGTTTTCAGCTAGAGATAAGGTGGTTTCCGAAACGCCAAACGTAAAAATGTTGATAACTTTGGAACAACACTTCAGAGAGCTTAGATTTGATGTGCAACTACTAGAAAGACCCTTTCTGCTATAGTGGGACGTGAAAATTTTATATTCTGAAGCTTCCATGCAAAGTTATGGCACAATGCAGACAACGCGTTTTCAGCCTGAGATAAGGTCGATTCTGGAACACCAAACATAAAAATGTTGAAAACTTTCGAAAAACACATCAGACAGCTTAGATTTCATGTGCAACTACTAGAAAGACCCTTTCTGCTATAGTGGGAGCTGAAAATTTCATGTTCTGAAGCTTCCCTGCAAAGTTATGGCACAATGCAGAAAACGCGTTTTCAGCCTGAGATAAGGTGGGTTCCGGAACGCCAAACATGAAAATGTTGATAACTTTGGAAAAACACTTCAGACAGCTTACATTTGATGTGCAACTACTAGAAAGACCCTTTCTGCTATAGTGGGAGGTGAACATTTCATGTTCTGAAGCTTCCCTGCAAAGTTATGGCACAATGCGTAAAACGCGTTTTCAGCCTAAGATAAGGTCGATTCCGGAACGCCAAACATAAAAATGTTGATAACTTTGGAAAAACACATCAGACAGCTTAGATTTGATGTGCAACTACTAGAAAGACCCTTCCTGCTATAGTGGTAGGTTAAAATTTCATGTTCAGAAGCTTCCATGCAAAGTTATGGCACAATGCAGACAACGCGTTTTCAGCCCGAGATAAGGTCGATTCTGGAACGCCAAACATAAAAATGTTGATAACTTTGGAAAAACACCTCAAACAGCTTAGATTTGATGTGCAACTACTAGAAAGACCCTTTCTGCTATCGTGGGAGGTGAACAGTTCATGTTCTGAAGCTTCCCTGAGAAGTTATGGCACAATGCAGAAAATGCGTTTTCAGCCTGAGATAAGGTTGATTCCGGAACGCCAAACATAAAAATGTTGATAGCTTTGGAAAAACACTTCAACCAGCTGAGATTTGATGTGCAACTACTGGAAGAACCCTTTCTGCTATAGTGGGAGGTTAAAATTTCATGTTCTGAAGCTTCCCTGCAAAGATATGGCACAATGCAGAAAACGCGTTTTCAGCCTGAGATAAGGTGGGTTCCGGAACACCAAGCGTAAAAATGTTGATAACTTTTAAAAAACACTTCAGACAGCTTAGATTTGATGTGCAACTACTAGAAAGACCCTTTCTTCTATAGTGGGAGGTGAAAATTTCATTTTCTCAAGCTTCACTGCAAAGTTATGGCACAATGGGTAAAACGCATTTTCAGCCTGAGATAAGGTCGATTCTGCAACGCCAAACATAAAAATGTTGATAACTTTGGAAAAACACCTCAGACAGCTTAGATTTGATGTGCAACTACTAGAAAGACCCTTTCTGCTATAGTGGGAGGTCAAAATTTCATGTTCTGAAGCTTCCCTGGAAAGTTAAGGGACAATGCAGAAAACGCGTTTTCAGCCTGAGGTAAGGTGGGTTCCGAAACGCCAAACGAAAAAATGTTGATCACTTTGGAACAACACTTCAGACAGCTTAGAATTGATGTGCAAGTACTAGAAAGACCCTTTCTGTTACAGTGGGAGGTGAAATTTTCATGTTCTGAAGCTTCCCTGCAAAGTTATGGCACAATGCGTAAAACGTGTTTTCAGCCTGAGATAAGGTCGATTCTGGAACGCCAAACATAAAAATGTTGATAACTTTGGAAAAACACCTCAAACAGCTTAGATTTGATGTGCAACTACTAGAAAGACCCTTTCTGCTATCGTGGGAGGTGAACAGTTCATGTTCTGAAGCTTCCCTGAGAAGTTATGGCACAATGCAGAAAATGCGTTTTCAGCCTGAGATAAGGTTGATTCCGGATCGCCAAACATAAAAATGTTGATAAATTTGGAAAAACACTTCAAACAGCTTAGATTTGATGTGCAACTACTAGAAAGACCCTTTCTGCTATAGTTGGAGGTGAACATTTCATGTTCTGAAGCTTCCCTGCAAAGTTATGGGACAATGCAGAAAACGTGTTTTCAGCCTGAGATAAGGTTGATTCCGGAACGCCATACATAACAACGTTGATAACTTTGGAAAAACACATCAGACAGCTTAGATTTGATGTGCAACTACTAGAAAGACCCTTTCTGCTATAGTGGGAGGTGAACAGTTCATGTTCTGAAGCTTCCCTGAGAAGTTATGGCACAATGCAGAAAATGCGTTTTCAGCCTGAGATAAGGTTGATTCCGGATCGCCAAACATAAAAATGTTGATAACTTTGGAAAAACACTTCAAACAGCTTAGATTTGATGTGCAACTACTAGAAAGACCCTTTCTGCTATAGTTGGAGGTGAACATTTCATGTTCTGAAGCTTCCCTGCAAAGTTATGGGACAATGCAGACAACGCGTTTTCAGCCTGAGATAAGATCGATTCTGGAACGCCAAACATAAAAATGTTGATAACTTTCGAAAAACTCTTCAGACAGCTCAGATTTGATGTGCAACTACTAGAAAAACCCTTTCTGCTATAGTGCGAGGTGAAATTTTCATTTCCTGAAGCTTCCCTGCAAAGTTATGGCACAAAGCGTAAAAAGCGTTTTCAGACTGTGATAAGGTCGATTCCGGAACGCCAAACATAAAAATGTTGATAACTTTTGAAAAACACTTCAGACAGGTTAGATTTGATGTGCAACTACTAGAAGGACCCTTTCTGCTATAGTGGGAGGTGAAAATTTCATTTCCTGAAGCTTCCCTGCAAAGTTATGGCACCAAGCGTAAAAAGCATTTTCAGCCTGAGATAAGGTCGATTCCGGAACGCCAAACATAAAAATGTTGATAACTTTGGAAAAACACTTCAGACAGCTTCGATTTGATGTGCAACTACTAGAAAGACCCTTTCTGCTATAGTGGGACGTGAAAATTTCATGTTCTGAAGCTTCCCAGCAAAGTTATGGCACAATGCAGAAAATGCGTTTTCAGCCTGAGATAAGGTTGATTCCGGATCGCCAAACATAAAAATGTTGATAACTTTGGAAAAACACTTCAAACAGCTTAGATTTGATGTGCAACTACTAGAAAGACCCTTTCTGCTATAGTTGGAGGTGAACATTTCATGTTCTGAAGCTTCCCTGCAAAGTTATGGGACAATGCAGACAACGCGTTTTCAGCCTGAGATAAGATCGATTCTGGAACGCCAAACATAAAAATGTTGATAACTTTCGAAAAACTCTTCAGACAGCTCAGATTTGATGTGCAACTACTAGAAAAACCCTTTCTGCTATAGTGCGAGGTGAAATTTTCATTTCCTGAAGCTTCCCTGCAAAGTTATGGCACAAAGCGTAAAAAGCGTTTTCAGACTGTGATAAGGTCGATTCCGGAACGCCAAACATAAAAATGTTGATAACTTTTGAAAAACACTTCAGACAGGTTAGATTTGATGTGCAACTACTAGAAGGACCCTTTCTGCTATAGTGGGAGGTGAAAATTTCATTTCCTGAAGCTTCCCTGCAAAGTTATGGCACCAAGCGTAAAAAGCATTTTCAGCCTGAGATAAGGTCGATTCCGGAACGCCAAACATAAAAATGTTGATAACTTTGGAAAAACACTTCAGACAGATTCGATTTGATGTGCAACTACTAGAAAGACCCTTTCTGCTATAGTGGGACGTGAAAATTTCATGTTCTGAAGCTTCCCAGCAAAGTTATGGCACAATGGCGAAAACGCGTTTTCAGCCTGAGATAAGGTGGGTTCCGGAACGCCAAACATAAAATTGTTGATAACTTTGGAAAAACGCTTCAGACAGCTTAGATTTGATGTGCAACAACTAGAAAGACCCTTTCTGCTATAGTGGGAGGTCGAAATTTCATGTTCTGAAGCTTCCCTGAGAAGTTATGGGACAATGCATAAAATGATTTTTCAGCCTGAGACAAGGTGGGTTCCGAAACGCCAAACATAAAAATGTTGATAACTTTCGAAAAACACTTCGGACAGCTTAGATCTGATGTGCAACTACTAGAAAGACCCTTTCTGCTATAGTGGGAGGTGAAAATTTCATTTTCTGAAGCTTCCCTGCAAAGTTATGGTACAAAGCGTAAAAAGCGTTTTCAGCCTGAGATAAGGTCGATTCCGGAACGCCAAACATAAAAATGTTGATAACTTTGGAAAAACACTTCAAACAGCTTAGATTTGATGTGCAACTACTAGAAGGACCCTTTCTGCTATAGTGGGAGGTTAAAATTTCATGTTCTGAAGCTTCCCTGCAAAGATATGGCACAATGCAGATAACGCGTTTTCAGCCTGAGATAAGGTGGGTTCCGGAACGCCAAACGTAAAAATGTTGATAACTTTTAAAAAACACTTCAGACAGCTTAGATTTGATGTGCAACTACTAGAAAGACCCTTTCTTCTATAGCGGGAGGTGAACATTTCATGTTCTGAAGCTTCCCTGAGAAGTTATGGCACAATGCAGAAAACGCGTTTTCAGCCTGAGATAAGGTGGGTTCCGGAACGCCAAGCGTAAAAATGTTGATAACTTTAAAACAACACTTCAGTCAGCTTAGATTTGATGTGCAACTACTAGAAAGATCCTTTCTGCTTTAGTGGGAGGTGAAAATTTCATTTTCTCAAGCTTCCCTGCAAAGTTATGGCACAATGCGTAAAACGCGTTTTCAGCCTGAGATAAGGTCGATTCTGGAAGGCCAAACATAACAATGTTGATAACTTTGGAAAAACACATCACACAGCTTAGATTTAATGTGCAACTACTAGAAAGACCCTTTCTGCTATAGTGGTAGGTTAAAATTTCATGTTCTGAAGCTTCCCTGCAAAGTTATGGCACAATGCAGATAACGCGTTTTCAGCCTGAGATAAGGTGGGTTCCGGAACGCCAAGCGTAAAAATGTTGATTACTTTGGAACAACACTTCAGTCAGCTTAGATTTGATGTGCAACTACTAGAAAGATCCTTTCTGCTTTAGTGGGAGGTGAAAATTTCATTTTCTCAAGCTTCCCTGCAAAGTTATGGCACAATGCATAAAACGCGTTTTCAGCCTGAGATAAGGTCGATTCTGGAACGCCAAACATAAAAATGTTGATAACTTTGGAAAAACACCTCAGACAGCTTAGATTTGATGTGCAACTACTAGAAAGACCCTTTCTGCTATAGTGGGAGGTCAAAATTTCATGTTCTGAAGCTTCCCTGGAAAGTTATGGGACAATGCAGACAACGCGTTTTCAGCCTGAGATAAGGTCGATTCTGGAACGCCAAACATAAAAATGTTGATAACTTTCGAAAAACACCTCAAACAGCTTAGATTTGATGTGCAACTACTAGAAAGACCCTTTCTGCTATCGTGGGAGGTGAACAGTTCATGTTCTGAAGCTTCCCTGAGAAGTTATGGCACAATGCAGAAAATGCGTTTTCAGCCTGAGATAAGGTTGATTCCGGAACGCCAAACATAAAAATGTTGATAACTTTGGAAAAACACTTCAAACAGCTTAGATTTGATGTGCAACTACTGGAAGAACCCTTTCTGCTATAGTGGGAGGTTAAAATTTCATGTTCTGAAGCTTCCCTGCAAAGATATGGCACAATGCAGAAAACGCGTTTTCAGCCTGAGATAAGGTGGGTTCCGGAACGCCAAATGTAAAAATGTTGATAACTTTTAAAAAACACTTCAGACAGCTTAGATTTGATGTGCAACTACTAGAAAGACCCTTTCTTCTATAGTGGGAGGTGAACATTTCATGTTCTGAAGCTTCCCTGAGAAGTTATGGCACAATGCAGAAAACGCGTTTTCAGCCTGAGATAAGGTGGGTTCCGGAACGCCAAGCGTAAAAATGTTGATAACTTTGGAACAACACTTCAGTCAGCTTAGATTTGATGTGCAACTACTAGAAAGATCCTTTCTGCTTTAGTGGGAGGTGAAAATTTCTTTTTCTCAAGCTTCACTGCAAAGTTATGGCACAATGCGTAAAACGCGTTTTCAGCCTGAGATAAGGTCGATTCTGGAACGCCAAACATAAAAATGTTGATAACTTTGGAAAAACACCTCAGACAGCTTAGATTTGATGTGCAACTACTAGAAAGACCCTTTCTGCTATAGTGGGAGGTGAACATTTCATGTTCTGAAGCTTCCCTGCAAAGTTATGGCACAATGCGTAAAATGCGTTTTCAGCCTGAGATAAGGTTGATTCCGGAACGCCATACATAACAACGTTGATAACTTTGGAAAAACACATCAGACAGCTTAGATTTGATGTGCAACTACTAGAAAGACCCTTCCTGCTATAGTGGTAGGTTAAAATTTCATGTTCAGAAGCTTCCATGCAAAGTTATGGCACAATGCAGACAACGCGTTTTCAGCCTGAGATAAGGTCGATTCTGGAACGCCAAACATAAAAATGTTGATAACTTTGGAAAAACACCTCAAACAGCTTAGATTTGATGTGCAACTACTAGAAAGACCCTTTCTGCTATCGTGGGAGGTGAACAGTTCATGTTCTGAAGCTTCCCTGAGAAGTTATGGCACAATGCAGAAAATGCGTTTTCAGCCTGAGATAAGGTTGATTCCGGAACGCCAAACATAAAAATGTTGATAACTTTGGAAAAACACTTCAAACAGCTTAGATTTGATGTGCAACTACTGGAAGAACCCTTTCTGCTATAGTGGGAGGTTAAAATTTCATGTTCTGAAGCTTCCCTGCAAAGATATGGCACAATGCAGAAAACGCGTTTTCAGCCTGAGATAAGGTGGGTTCCGGAACGCCAAATGTAAAAATGTTGATAACTTTTAAAAAACACTTCAGACAGCTTAGATTTGATGTGCAACTACTAGAAAGACCCTTTCTTCTATAGTGGGAGGTGAACATTTCATGTTCTGAAGCTTCCCTGAGAAGTTATGGCACAATGCAGAAAACGCGTTTTCAGCCTGAGATAAGGTGGGTTCCCGAACGCCAAGCGTAAAAATGTTGATAACTTTGGAACAACACTTCAGTCAGCTTAGATTTGATGTGCAACTACTAGAAAGATCCTTTCTGCTTTAGTGGGAGGTGAAAATTTCTTTTTCTCAAGCTTCACTGCAAAGTTATGGCACAATGCGTAAAACGCGTTTTCAGCCTGAGATAAGGTCGATTCTGGAACGCCAAACATAAAAATGTTGATAACTTTGGAAAAACACCTCAGACAGCTTAGATTTGATTTGCAACTACTAGAAAGACCCTTTCTGCTATAGTGGGAGGTCAAAATTTCATGTTCTGAAGCTTCCCTGGAAAGTTATGGGACAATGCAGAAAACGCGTTTTCAGCCTGAGATTAGGTGGGTTCCGAAACGCCAAAGGAAAAAATGTTGATCACTTTGGAACAACACTTCAGACAGCTTAGAATTGATATGCAAGTACTAGAAAGACCCTTTCTGTTACAGTGGGAGGTGAAAATTTCATGTTCTGAAGCTTCCCTGCAAAGTTATGGCACAATGCGTAAAACGTGTTTTCAGCCTGAGATAAGGTCGATTCCGGAACACCAAACATAAAAATGTTGATAACTTTCGAAAAACACTTCGGACAGCTTAGATCTGATGTGCAACTACTAGAAAGACCCTTTCTGCTATCATGGGAGGTCGAAATTTCATGTTCTGAAGCTTCCCTGGAAAGTCATGGGACAATGCAGAAAACGATTTTTCATCCTGAGATAAGGTCGATTCCGGAACACCAAACATAAAAATGTTGATAACTTTCGAAAAACACTTCGGACAGCTTAGATTTGATGTGCAACTACTAGAAAGACCCTTTCTGCTATAGTGGGAGGTGAACATTTCATGTTCTGAAGCTTCCCTGCAAAGTTATGGGACAATGCAGAAAACGTGTTTTCAGCCTGAGATAAGGTCGATTCCGGAACGCCAAACATAAAAATGTTGATAACTTTCGAAAAACACTTCAGACAGCTTAGATCTGATGTGCAACTACTGGAAAGACCCTTTCTGCTATAGTGGGAGGTGAACATTTCATGTTCTGAAGCTTCCCTGCAAAGTTATGGCACAATGCAGACAACGCGTTTTCAGCCTGAGATAAGATCGATTCTGGAACGCCAAACATAAAAATGTTGATAACTTTCGAAAAACTCTTCAGACAGCTCAGATTTGATGTGCAACTACTAGAAAAACCCTTTCTGCTATAGTGGGAGGTGAAATTTTCATTTTCTGAAGCTTCCCTGCAAAGTTATGGCACAAAGCGTAAAAAGCGTTTTCAGCCTGTGATAAGGTCGATTCCGGAACGCCAAACATAAAAATCTTGATAACTTTTGAAAAACACTTCAGACAGGTTAGATTTGATGTGCAACTACTAGAAGGACCCTTTCTGCTATAGTTGGAGGTTAAAATTTCATTTTCTGAAGCTTCCCTGCAAAGATATGGCACAATGCAGAAAACGCGTTTTCAGCCTGAGATAAGGTTGATTTCGGAACGCCATACACAACAACGTTGATAACTTTGGAAAAACACATCAGACAGCTTAGATTTGATGTGCAACTACTAGAAAGACCCTTTCTGCTATAGTGGTAGGTTAAAATTTCATGTTAGGAAGCTTCCATGCAAAGTTATGGCACAATGCAGACAACGCGTTTTCAGCCTGAGATAAGGTCGATTCTGGAACGCCAAACATAAAAATGTTGATAACTTTCGAAAAGCACTTCAGACAGCTTAGATTTGATGTGCAACTACTAGAAAGACCCTTTCTGCTATAGTGGGAGGTGAACATTTCATGTTCTGAAGCTTCCCTGGAAAGTTATGGGACAATGCAGAAAACGTGTTTTCAGCCTGAGATAAGGTCGATTCCGGAACGCCAAACATAAAAATGTTGATAACTTTCGAAATACACTTCGGACAGCTTAGATCTGATGTGCAACTACTGGAAAGACCCTTTCTGCTATAGTGGGAGTGAACATTTCATGTTGTGAAGCTTCCCTGCAAAGTTATGGCACAATGCAGATAACGCGTTTTCAGACTGAGATAAGGTGGGTTCCGCAACGCCAAACATAAAAATGTTGATAACTTTCGAAAAACTCTTCAGACAGCTCAGATTTGATGTGCAACTACTAGAAAAACCCTTTCTGCTATAGTGGGAGGTGAAATTTTCATTTTCTGAAGCTTCCCTGCAAAGTTATGGCACAAAGCGTAAAAAGCGTTTTCAGCCTGTGATAAGGTCGATTCCGGAACGCCAAACATAAAAATGTTGATAACTTTTGAAAAACACTTCAGACAGGTTAGATTTGATGTGCAACTACTAGAAGGACCCTTTCTGCTATAGTTGGAGGTTAAAATTTCATTTTCTGAAGCTTCCCTGCAAAGATATGGCCCAATGCAGAAAACGCGTTTTCAGCCTGAGATAAGGTTGATTTCGGAACGCCATACACAACAACGTTGATAACTTTGGAAAAACACATCAGACAGCTTAGATTTGATGTGCAACTACTAGAAAGACCCTTTCTGCTATAGTGGTAGGTTGAAATTTCATGTTAGGAAGCTTCCATGCAAAGTTATGGCACAATGCAGACAACGCGTTTTCAGCCTGAGATAAGGTCGATTCTGGAACGCCAAACATAAAAATGTTGATAACTTTCGAAAAGCACTTCAGACAGCTTAGATTTGATGTGCAACTACTAGAAAGACCCTTTCTGCTATAGTGGGAGGTGAACATTTCATGTTGTGAAGCTTCCCTGCAAAGTTATGGCACAATGCAGATAACGCGTTTTCAGACTGAGATAAGGTGGGTTCCGGAACGCCAAACATAAAAATATTCATAACTTTGGAAAAACACTTCAGACAGCTTCGATTTGATGTGCAACTACTAGAAAGACCCTTTCTGCTATAGTGGGAGGTGAAAATGTCATGTTCTGAAGCTTCCCTGCAAAGTTATGGCACAATGCGTAAAACGCGTTTTCAGCCTGAGATAACGTCGATTCTGGAAGGCCAAACATAAAAATGTTGATAACTTTGGAAAAACACATCAGACAGCTTAGATTTAATGTGCAACTACTAGAAAGACCCTTTCTGCTATAGTGGTAGGTTAAAATTTCATGTTCGGAAGCTTCCATGCAAAGTTATGGCACAATGCAGATAACGCGTTTTCAGCCTGAGATAAGGTCGATTCTGGAACGCCAAACATAAAAATGTTGATAACTTTCGAAAAACACTTCAGACAGCTTAGATTTGATGTGCAACTACTAGAAAGACCCTTTCTTCTATAGTGGGAGGTGAACATTTCATGTTCTGAATCTTCCCTGCAAAGTTATGGCACAATGCAGAAAACGCGTTTTCAGCCTGAGATAAGGTGGGTTCCGGAACGCCAAGTGTAAAAATGTTGATTACTTTGGAACAACACTTCAGTCAGCTTAGATTTGATGTGCAACTACTAGAAAGATCCTTTCTGCTTTAGTGGGAGGTGAAAATTTCATTTTCTCAAGCTTCCCTGCAAAGTTATGGCACAATGTGTAAAACGCGTTTTCAGCCTGAGATAAGGTCGATTCTGGAACGCCAAACATAAAAATGTTGATAACTTTGGAAAAACACCTCAGACAGCTTAGATTTGATGTGCAACTACTAGAAAGACCCTTTCTGCTATAGTGGGAGGTCAAAATTTCATGTTCTGAAGCTTTCCTGGAAAGTTATGGGACAATGCAGAAAACGCGTTTTCAGCCTGAGATAAGCTGGGTTCCGAAACGCCAAACGTAAAAATGTTGATCTCTTTGGAACAACACTTCAGACAGCTTAGAATTGATGTGCAAGTACTAGAAAGACCCTTTCTGCTATCGTGGGAGGTGAACATTTCATGTTCTGAAGCTTCCCTGAGAAGTTATGGCACAATGCAGAAAATGCGTTTTCAGCCTGAGATAAGGTTGATTCCGGAACGCCAAACATAAAAATGTTGATAACTTTGGAAAAACACTTCAAACAGCTTAGATTTGATGTGCAACTACTAGAAGGACCCTTTCTGCTATAGTGGGAGGTTAAATTTTCATGTTCTGAAGCTTCCCTGCAAAGATATGGCACAATGCAGAAAATGCGTTTTCAGCCTGAGATAAGGTGGGTTCCGGAACGCCAAACATAAAAATGTTGATAACTTTTAAAAAACACTTCAGACAGCTTAAATTTGATGTGCAACTACTAGAAAGACCCTTTCTGCTATAGTGGGAGGTGAACATTTCATGTTCTGAAGCTTCCCTGCAAAGTTATGGCACAATGCGTAAAATGCGTTTTCAGCATGAGATAAGGTTGATTACGGAACGCCATACATAACAACGTTGATAACTTTGGAAAAACACATCAGACAGCTTAGATTTGATGTGCAACTACTAGAAAGACCCTTCCTGCTATAGTGGTAGGTTAAAATTTCATGTTCAGAAGTTTCCATGCATAGTTATGGCACAATGCAGACAACGCGTTTTCAGCCTGAGATAAGGTCGATTCAGGAACGCCAAACATAAAAATGTTGATAACTTTGGAAAAACACCTCAAACAGCTTAGATTTGATGTGCAACTACTAGAAAGACCCTTTCTGCTATCGTGGGAGGTGAACAGTTCATGTTCTGAAGCTTCCCTGAGAAGTTATGGCACAATGCAGAAAATGCGTTTTCAGCCTGAGATAAGGTTGATTCCGGAACGCCAAACATAAAAATGTTGATAACTTTGGAAAAACACTTCAAACAGCTTAGATTTGATGTGCAACTACTGGAAGAACCCTTTCTGCTATAGTGGGAGGTTAAAATTTCATGTTCTGAAGCTTCCCTGCAAAGATATGGCACAATGCAGAAAACGCGTTTTCAGCCTGAGATAAGGTGGGTTCCGGAACGCCAAGCGTAAAAATGTTGATAACTTTAAAACAACACTTCAGTCAGCTTAGATTTGATGTGCAACTACTAGAAAGATCCTTTCTGCTTTAGTGGGAGGTGAAAATTTCATTTTCTCAAGCTTCCCTGCAAAGTTATGGCACAATGCGTAAAACGCGTTTTCAGCCTGAGATAAGGTCGATTCTGGAAGGCCAAACATAACAATGTTGATAACTTTGGAAAAACACATCACACAGCTTAGATTTAATGTGCAACTACTAGAAAGACCCTTTCTGCTATAGTGGTAGGTTAAAATTTCATGTTCTGAAGCTTCCATGCAAAGTTATGGCACAATGCAGATAACGCGTTTTCAGCCTGAGATAAGGTCGATTCTGGAACGCCAAACATAAAAATGTTGATAACTTTCGAAAAACACTTCAGACAGCTTAGATTTGATGTGCAACTACTAGAAAGACCCTTTCTTCTATAGTGGGAGGTGAACATTTCATGTTCTGAAGCTTCCCTGCAAAGTTATGGCACAATGCAGAAAACGCGTTTTCAGCCTGAGATAAGGTGGGTTCCGGAACGCCAAGCGTAAAAATGTTGATTACTTTGGAACAACACTTCAGTCAGCTTAGATTTGATGTGCAACTACTAGAAAGATCCTTTCTGCTTTAGTGGGAGGTGAAAATTTCATTTTCTCAAGCTTCCCTGCAAAGTTATGGCACAATGCATAAAACGCGTTTTCAGCCTGAGATAAGGTCGATTCTGGAACGCCAAACATAAAAATGTTGATAACTTTGGAAAAACACCTCAGACAGCTTAGATTTGATGTGCAACTACTAGAAAGACCCTTTCTGCTATAGTGGGAGGTCAAAATTTCATGTTCTGAAGCTTCCCTGGAAAGTTATGGGACAATGCAGACAACGCGTTTTCAGCCTGAGATAAGGTCGATTCTGGAACGCCAAACATAAAAATGTTGATAACTTTCGAAAAACACCTCAAACAGCTTAGATTTGATGTGCAACTACTAGAAAGACCCTTTCTGCTATCGTGGGAGGTGAACAGTTCATGTTCTGAAGCTTCCCTGAGAAGTTATGGCACAATGCAGAAAATGCGTTTTCAGCCTGAGATAAGGTTGATTCCGGAACGCCAAACATAAAAATGTTGATAACTTTGGAAAAACACTTCAAACAGCTTAGATTTGATGTGCAACTACTGGAAGAACCCTTTCTGCTATAGTGGGAGGTTAAAATTTCATGTTCTGAAGCTTCCCTGCAAAGATATGGCACAATGCAGAAAACGCGTTTTCAGCCTGAGATAAGGTGGGTTCCGGAACGCCAAATGTAAAAATGTTGATAACTTTTAAAAAACACTTCAGACAGCTTAGATTTGATGTGCAACTACTAGAAAGACCCTTTCTTCTATAGTGGGAGGTGAACATTTCATGTTCTGAAGCTTCCCTGAGAAGTTATGGCACAATGCAGAAAACGCGTTTTCAGCCTGAGATAAGGTGGGTTCCGGAACGCCAAGCGTAAAAATGTTGATAACTTTGGAACAACACTTCAGTCAGCTTAGATTTGATGTGCAACTACTAGAAAGATCCTTTCTGCTTTAGTGGGAGGTGAAAATTTCTTTTTCTCAAGCTTCACTGCAAAGTTATGGCACAATGCGTAAAACGCGTTTTCAGCCTGAGATAAGGTCGATTCTGGAACGCCAAACATAAAAATGTTGATAACTTTGGAAAAACACCTCAGACAGCTTAGATTTGATGTGCAACTACTAGAAAGACCCTTTCTGCTATAGTGGGAGGTGAACATTTCATGTTCTGAAGCTTCCCTGCAAAGTTATGGCACAATGCGTAAAATGCGTTTTCAGCCTGAGATAAGGTTGATTCCGGAACGCCATACATAACAACGTTGATAACTTTGGAAAAACACATCAGACAGCTTAGATTTGATGTGCAACTACTAGAAAGACCCTTCCTGCTATAGTGGTAGGTTAAAATTTCATGTTCAGAAGCTTCCATGCAAAGTTATGGCACAATGCAGACAACACGTTTTCAGCCTGAGATAAGGTCGATTCTGGAACGCCAAACATAAAAATGTTGATAACTTTGGAAAAACACCTCAAACAGCTTAGATTTGATGTGCAACTACTAGAAAGACCCTTTCTGCTATCGTGGGAGGTGAACAGTTCATGTTCTGAAGCTTCCCTGAGAAGTTATGGCACAATGCAGAAAATGCGTTTTCAGCCTGAGATAAGGTTGATTCCGGAACGCCAAACATAAAAATGTTGATAACTTTGGAAAAACACTTCAAACAGCTTAGATTTGATGTGCAACTACTGGAAGAACCCTTTCTGCTATAGTGGGAGGTTAAAATTTCATGTTCTGAAGCTTCCCTGCAAAGATATGGCACAATGCAGAAAACGCGTTTTCAGCCTGAGATAAGGTGGGTTCCGGAACGCCAAATGTAAAAATGTTGATAACTTTTAAAAAACACTTCAGACAGCTTAGATTTGATGTGCAACTACTAGAAAGACCCTTTCTTCTATAGTGGGAGGTGAACATTTCATGTTCTGAAGCTTCCCTGAGAAGTTATGGCACAATGCAGAAAACGCGTTTTCAGCCTGAGATAAGGTGGGTTCCGGAACGCCAAGCGTAAAAATGTTGATAACTTTGGAACAACACTTCAGTCAGCTTAGATTTGATGTGCAACTACTAGAAAGATCCTTTCTGCTTTAGTGGGAGGTGAAAATTTCTTTTTCTCAAGCTTCACTGCAAAGTTATGGCACAATGCGTAAAACGCGTTTTCAGCCTGAGATAAGGTCGATTCTGGAACGCCAAACATAAAAATGTTGATAACTTTGGAAAAACACCTCAGACAGCTTAGATTTGATGTGCAACTACTAGAAAGACCCTTTCTGCTATAGTGGGAGGTGAACATTTCATGTTCTGAAGCTTCCCTGCAAAGTTATGGCACAATGCGTAAAATGCGTTTTCAGCCTGAGATAAGGTTGATTCCGGAACGCCATACATAACAACGTTGATAACTTTGGAAAAACACATCAGACAGCTTAGATTTGATGTGCAACTACTAGAAAGACCCTTCCTGCTATAGTGGTAGGTTAAAATTTCATGTTCAGAAGCTTCCATGCAAAGTTATGGCACAATGCAGACAACACGTTTTCAGCCTGAGATAAGGTCGATTCTGGAACGCCAAACATAAAAATGTTGATAACTTTGGAAAAACACCTCAAACAGCTTAGATTTGATGTGCAACTACTAGAAAGACCCTTTCTGCTATCGTGGGAGGTGAACAGTTCATGTTCTGAAGCTTCCCTGAGAAGTTATGGCACAATGCAGAAAATGCGTTTTCAGCCTGAGATAAGGTTGATTCCGGAACGCCAAACATAAAAATGTTGATAACTTTGGAAAAACACTTCAAACAGCTTAGATTTGATGTGCAACTACTGGAAGAACCCTTTCTGCTATAGTGGGAGGTTAAAATTTCATGTTCTGAAGCTTCCCTGCAAAGATATGGCACAATGCAGAAAACGCGTTTTCAGCCTGAGATAAGGTGGGTTCCGGAACGCCAAATGTAAAAATGTTGATAACTTTTAAAAAACACTTCAGACAGCTTAGATTTGATGTGCAACTACTAGAAAGACCCTTTCTTCTATAGTGGGAGGTGAACATTTCATGTTCTGAAGCTTCCCTGAGAAGTTATGGCACAATGCAGAAAACGCGTTTTCAGCCTGAGATAAGGTGGGTTCCCGAACGCCAAGCGTAAAAATGTTGATAACTTTGGAACAACACTTCAGTCAGCTTAGATTTGATGTGCAACTACTAGAAAGATCCTTTCTGCTTTAGTGGGAGGTGAAAATTTCTTTTTCTCAAGCTTCACTGCAAAGTTATGGCACAATGCGTAAAACGCGTTTTCAGCCTGAGATAAGGTCGATTCTGGAACGCCAAACATAAAAATGTTGATAACTTTGGAAAAACACCTCAGACAGCTTAGATTTGATGTGCAACTACTAGAAAGACCCTTTCTGCTATAGTGGGAGGTCAAAATTTCATGTTCTGAAGCTTCCCTGGAAAGTTATGGGACAATGCAGAAAACGCGTTTTCAGCCTGAGATAAGGTGGGTTCCGAAACGCCAAACGAAAAAATGTTGATCACTTTGGAACAACACTTCAGACAGCTTAGAATTGATGTGCAAGTACTAGAAAGACCCTTTCTGTTACAGTGGGAGGTGAAAATTTCATGTTCTGAAGCTTCCCTGCAAAGTTATGGCACAATGCGTAAAACGTGTTTTCAGCCTGAGATAAGGTCGATTCTGGAACGCCAAACATAAAAATGTTGATAACTTTGGAAAAACACTTCAGACAGCTTAGATTTGATGTGCAACTACTAGAAAGACCCTTTCTGCTATAATGGGAGGTCGAAATTTCATGTTCTGAAGCTTCCCTGGAAAGTCATGGGACAATGCAGAAAACGATTTTTCATCCTGAGATAAGGTCGATTCCGGAACACCAAACATAAAAATGTTGATAACTTTCGAAAAACACTTCGGACAGCTTAGATCTGATGTGCAACTACTAGAAGGACCCTTTCTGCTATAGTGGGAGGTTAAATTTTCATGTTCTGAAGCTTCCCTGCAAAGATATGGCACAATGCAGAAAACGCGTTTTCAGCCTGAGATAAGGTGGGTTCCGGAACGCCAAACATAAAAATGTTGATAACTTTTAAAAAACACTTCAGACAGCTTAAATTTGATGTGCAACTACTAGAAAGACCCTTTCTGCTATAGTGGGAGGTGAACATTTCATGTTCTGAAGCTTCCCTGCAAAGTTATGGCACAATGCGTAAAATGCGTTTTCAGCCTGAGATAAGGGTGATTCCGGAACGCCAAACATAACAACGTTGATAACTTTGGAAAAACACATCAGACAGCTTAGATTTGATGTGCAACTACTAGAAAGACCCTTCCTGCTATAGTGGTAGGTTAAAATTTCATGTTCAGAAGCTTCCATGCAAAGTTATGGCACAATGCAGACAACGCGTTTTCAGCCTGAGATAAGGTCGATTCTGGAACGCCAAACATAAAAATGTTGATAACTTTGGAAAAACACCTCAAACAGCTTAGATTTGATGTGCAACTACTAGAAAGACCCTTTCTGCTATCGTGGGAGGTGAACAGTTCATGTTCTGAAGCTTCCCTGAGAAGTTATGGCACAATGCAGAAAATGCGTTTTCAGCCTGAGATAAGGTTGATTCCGGAACGCCAAACATAAAAATGTTGATAACTTTGGAAAAACACTTCAAACAGCTTAGATTTGATGTGCAACTACTGGAAGAACCCTTTCTGCTATAGTGGGAGGTTAAAATTTCATGTTCTGAAGCTTCCCTGCAAAGATATGGCACAATGCAGAAAACGCGTTTTCAGCCTGAGATAAGGTGGGTTCCGGAACGCCAAATGTAAAAATGTTGATAACTTTTAAAAAACACTTCAGACAGCTTAGATTTGATGTGCAACTACTAGAAAGACCCTTTCTTCTATAGTGGGAGGTGAACATTTCATGTTCTGAAGCTTCCCTGAGAAGTTATGGCACAATGCAGAAAACGCGTTTTCAGCCTGAGATAAGGTGGGTTCCGGAACGCCAAACATAAAAATGTTGATAACTTTGGAACAACACTTCAGACGGCTTAGAATTGATGTGCAACTACTAGAAAGACCCTTTCTGTTACAGTGGGAGGTGAAAATTTCATGTTCTGAAGCTTCCCTGCAAAGTTATGGCACAATGCGTAAAACGTGTTTTCAGCCTGAGATAAGGTCGATTCTGGAACGCCAAACATAAAAATGTTGATAACTTTGGAAAAACACTTCAGACAGCTTAGATTTAATGTGCAACTACTAGAAAGACCCTTTCTGCTATAGTGGGAGGTCGAAATTTCATGTTCTGAAGCTTCCCTGGAAAGTCATGGGACAATGCAGAAAACGATTTTTCATCCTGAGATAAGGTCGATTCCGGAACACCAAACATAAAAATGTTGATAACTTTCGAAAAACACTTCGGACAGCTTAGATCTGATGTGCAACTACTAGAAAGACCCTTTCTGCTATCGTGGGAGGTGAACATTTCATGTTCTGAAGCTTCCCTGAGAAGTTATGGCACAATGCAGAAAATGCGTTTTCAGCCTGAGATAAGGTTGATTCCGGATCGCCAAACATAAAAATGTTGATAACTTTGGAAAAACACTTCAAACAGCTTAGATTTGATGTGCAACTACTAGAAAGACCCTTTCTGCTATAGTGGGAGGTGAACATTTCATGTTCTGAAGCTTCCCTGCAAAGTTATGGGACAATGCAGAAAACGTGTTTTCAGCCTGAGATAAGGTCGATTCCGGAACGCCAAACATAAAAATGTTGATAACTTTCGAAAAACACTTCGGACAGCTTAGATCTGATGTGCAACTACTGGAAAGACCCTTTCTGCTATAGTGGGAGGTGAACATTTCATGTTCTGAAGCTTCCCTGCAAAGTTATGGCACAATGCAGACAACGCGTTTTCAGCCTGAGATAAGATCGATTCTGGAACGCCAAATATAAAAATGTTGATAACTTTCGAAAAACTCTTCAGACAGCTCAGATTTGATGTGCAACTACTAGAAAAACCCTTTCTGCTATAGTGGGAGGTGAAATTTTCATTTTCTGAAGCTTCCCTGCAAAGTTATGGCACAAAGCGTAAAAAGCGTTTTCAGCCTGTGATAAGGTCGATTCCGGAACGCCAAACATAAAAATGTTGATAACTTTTGAAAAACACTTCAGACAGGTTAGATTTGATGTGCAACTACTAGAAGGACCCTTTCTGCTATAGTTGGAGGTTAAAATTTCATTTTCTGAAGCTTCCCTGCAAAGATATGGCACAATGCAGAAAACGCGTTTTCAGCCTGAGATAAGGTTGATTTCGGAACGCCATACACAACAACGTTGATAACTTTGGAACAACACATCAGACAGCTTAGATTTGATGTGCAACTACTAGAAAGACCCTTTCTGCTATAGTGGTAGGTCGAAATTTCATGTTCTGAAGCTTCCATGCAAAGTTATGGCACAATGCAGACAACGCGTTTTCAGCCTGAGATAAGGTCGATTCTGGAACGCCAAACATAAAAATGTTGATAACTTTGGAAAAACACCTCAAACAGCTTAGATTTGATGTGCAACTACTAGAAAGACCCTTTCTGCTATCGTGGGAGGTGAACAGTTCATGTTCTGAAGCTTCCCTGAGAAGTTATGGCACAATGCAGAAAATGCGTTTTCAGCCTGAGATAAGGTTGATTCCGGAACGCCAAACATAAAAATGTTGATAACTTTGGAAAAACACTTCAGACAGCTTAGATTTGATGTGCAACTACTGGAAGAACCCTTTCTGCTATAGTGGGAGGTTAAAATTTCATGTTCTGAAGCTTCCCTGCAAAGATATGGCACAATGCAGAAAACGCGTTTTCAGCCTGAGATAAGGTGGGTTCCGGAACGCCAAATGTAAAAATGTTGATAACTTTTAAAAAACACTTCAGACAGCTTAGATTTGATGTGCAACTACTAGAAAGACCCTTTCTTCTATAGTGGGAGGTGAAAATTTCATGTTCTGAAGCTTCCCTGCAAAGTTATGGCACAATGCGTAAAACGTGTTTTCAGCCTGAGATAAGGTCGATTCTGGAACGCCAAACATAAAAATGTTGATAACTTTGGAAAAACACTTCAGACAGCTTAGATTTAATGTGCAACTACTAGAAAGACCCTTTCTGCTATAGTGGGAGGTCGAAATTTCATGTTCTGAAGCTTCCCTGGAAAGTCATGGGACAATGCAGAAAACGATTTTTCATCCTGAGATAAGGTCGATTCCGGAACACCAAACATAAAAATGTTGATAACTTTCGAAAAACACTTCGGACAGCTTAGATCTGATGTGCAACTACTAGAAAGACCCTTTCTGCTATCGTGGGAGGTGAACATTTCATGTTCTGAAGCTTCCCTGAGAAGTTATGGCACAATGCAGAAAATGCGTTTTCAGCCTGAGATAAGGTTGATTCCGGATCGCCAAACATAAAAATGTTGATAACTTTGGAAAAACACTTCAAACAGCTTAGATTTGATGTGCAACTACTAGAAAGACCCTTTCTGCTATAGTGGGAGGTGAACATTTCATGTTCTGAAGCTTCCCTGCAAAGTTATGGGACAATGCAGAAAACGTGTTTTCAGCCTGAGATAAGGTCGATTCCGGAACGCCAAACATAAAAATGTTGATAACTTTCGAAAAACACTTCGGACAGCTTAGATCTGATGTGCAACTACTGGAAAGACCCTTTCTGCCATAGTGGGAGGTGAACATTTCATGTTCTGAAGCTTCCCTGCAAAGTTATGGCACAATGCAGACAACGCGTTTTCAGCCTGAGATAAGATCGATTCTGGAACGCCAAATATAAAAATGTTGATAACTTTCGAAAAACTCTTCAGACAGCTCAGATTTGATGTGCAACTACTAGAAAAACCCTTTCTGCTATAGTGGGAGGTGAAATTTTCATTTTCTGAAGCTTCCCTGCAAAGTTATGGCACAAAGCGTAAAAAGCGTTTTCAGCCTGTGATAAGGTCGATTCCGGAACGCCAAACATAAAAATGTTGATAACTTTTGAAAAACAATTCAGACAGGTTAGATTTGATGTGCAACTACTAGAAGGACCCTTTCTGCTATAGTTGGAGGTTAAAATTTCATTTTCTGAAGCTTCCCTGCAAAGATATGGCACAATGCAGAAAACGCGTTTTCAGCCTGAGATAAGGTTGATTTCGGAACGCCATACACAACAACGTTGATAACTTTGGAAAAACACATCAGACAGCTTAGATTTGATGTGCAACTACTAGAAAGACCCTTTCTGCTATAGTGGTAGGTCGAAATTTCATGTTCTGAAGCTTCCCTGGAAAGTCATGGGACAATGCAGAAAACGATTTTTCATCCTGAGATAAGGTCGATTCCGGAACACCAAACATAAAAATGTTGATAACTTTCGAAAAACACTTCGGACAGCTTAGATCTGATCTGCAACTACTAGAAAGACCCTTTCTGCTATCGTGGGAGGTGAACATTTCATGTTCTGAAGCTTCCCTGAGAAGTGATGGCACAATGCAGAAAATGCGTTTTCAGCCTGAGATAAGGTTGATTCCGGATCGCCAAACATAAAAATGTTGATTACTTTGGAAAAACACTTCAAACAGCTTAGATTTGATGTGCAACTACTAGAAAGACCCTTTCTGCTATAGTGGGAGGTGAACATTTCATGTTCTGAAGCTTCCCTGCAAAGTTATGGGACAATGCAGAAAACGTGTTTTCAGCCTGAGATAAGGTCGATTCCGGAACGCCAAACATAAAAATGTTGATAACTTTCGAAAAACACTTCGGACAGCTTAGATCTGATGTGCAACTACTGGAAAGACCCTTTCTGCTATAGTGGGAGGTGAACATTTCATGTTGTGAAGCTTCCCTGCAAAGTTATGGCAAAATGCGTAAAACGCGTTTTCAGCCTGAGATAAGGTCGATTCCGGAACGCCAAACATAAAAATGTTGATAACTTTGGAAAAACACTTTAGACAGCTTAGATTTGATGTGCAACTACGAGAAAGACCCTTTCTGCTATAGTGGGAGGTGAACATTTCATGTTCTGAAGCTTCCCTGAGAAGTTATGGCACAATGCAGAAAACGCGTTTTCAGCCTGAGATAAGGTGGGTTCCGAAACGCCAAACTTAAAAATGTTGATAACTTTGGAACAACATTTCAGACAGATTAGATTTGATGTGCAACTACTAGAAAGTCCCTTTCTGCTATAGTGGGAGGTGAAAATTTCGTGTTCTAAAGGTTCCCTGCAAAGTTATGGCACAATGCGTAAAACGCGTTTTAAGCCTGAGATAAGGTCGATTCCGGAACGCCAAACATAAAAATGTTGATAACTTTGGAAAAACACTTCAGACAGCTTAGATTTGATGTGCAACTACTAGAAAGACCCTTTCTGCTATAGTGGGAGGTGAACATTTCATGTTCTGAAGCTTCCCTGAGAAGTTATCGCACAATGCACAAAACGCGTTTTCAGCCTGAGATAAGGTGGGTTCCGGAACGCCAAACGTAAAAATGTTGGTCACTTTGGAACAACACTTCAGACAGCTAAGATTTGATGTGCAACTACTAGAAAGACCCTTTCTGCTATAGAGGGAGGTGAAAATTTCATGTTCTAAAGGTTCCCTGCAAAGTTATGGCACAATGCGTATAACGCGTTTACAGCCTGAGATAAGGTTGATTCCGGAACGCCATACATAAAAATGTTGATAACTTTGGAAAAACACATCAGACAGCTTAGATTTGATGTGCAACTACTAGAAAGACCCTTTCTGCTATAGTGGGAGGTTAAAATTTCATGTTCGGAAGCTTCCATGCAAAGTTATGGCACAATGCAGACAACGCGTTTTCAGCCTGAGATAAGGTCGATTCTGGAACAGCAAACATTAAAATGTAGATACCTTTCGAAAAACACTTCAGACTGCTTAGATTTGATGTGCAACTACTAGAAAGACCCATCCTGCTATAGTGGGAGGTGAACATTTCATGTTCCGAAACTTCCCTGCAAAGTTATGGCACAATGCAGAAAACGCGTTTTCAGCTTGAGATAAGGTGGGTTCCGGAACGCCTAACATAAAAATGTTGATAACTTTCAAAAAACACTTCAGACAGCTTAGATTTGATGTGCAACTACTAGAAAGACCCTTTCTGCTATAGTGGGAGGTGAAAATTTCATGTTCTAAAGGTTCCCTGCAAAGTTATGGCACAATGCGTAAAACGCGTTTTCAGCCTGAGATAAGGTCGATTCCGGAACGCCAAACATAAAAATGTTGATAACTTTCGAAAAACACTTCAGACAGCTTAGATTTGATGTGCAACTACTAGAAATACCCTTTCGGCTATAGTGGGACGTGAAAATTTCATGTTCTTAAGCTTCCCTGCAAAGTTATGGCACAATGCAGAAAACACGTTTTCAGCTTGAGATAAGGTGGGTTCCGGAACGCCAAACATAAAAATATTGATAACTTTGGAAAAACACTTCAGACAGCTTGGATTTGATGTGCAACTACTACAAAGACCCTTTCTGCTATAGTGGGAGGTGAAACTTTCATGTTCCGAAGCTTTCCTTCAAAGTTATGGCACAATGAAGAAAACGCGTTTTCAGCCTTAGACAAGGTGGGTTCCGAAATGCCAAACGTAAAAATGTTGATAACTTTGGAAAAACACATCAGACAGCTTAGATTTGATGTGCAACTACTAGAAAGACCCTTTCTGCTATAGTGGGAGGTGAAACTTTCATGTTCTGAAGCTTTCCTTCAAAGTTATGGCACAATGCAGAAAACGCGTTATCAGCCTGAGACAAGGTGGGTTCCGGAACGCCAAACGTAAAAATGTTGATAACTTTGGAAAAAACATTTCAGACAGCTTAGATTTGATGTGCAACTACTAGAAATACCCTTTCTGCTATAGTGGGAGGTGAAATTTCATTTTCTGAAGCTTCCCTCCAAAGTTATGGCAAAATGCGTAAAACACGTTTTCAGCCTCAGATAAGGTCGATTCTGGAACGCCAACCATAAAAATGTTGATAACTTTGGAAAAACTCTTCAGACAGCTTAGATTTGATGTGCAACTACTAGAAAGACCCTTTCTGCTATAGTGGGAGGTGAAAATTTCATGTTCTGAAGGTTCCCTGCCAAGGTATGGCACAATTCCGAAAACGAGTTTTCAGTCTGAGATAAGGTCGATTCCGGAACGCCAAACATAAAAATGTTGATAATTTTGGAAAAACACTTCAGACAGCTTAGATTTGATGTGCAACTACTAGAAAGACCTTTTCTGCCATTGTGGGAGGTGAAAATTTCATGTTCTGAAGCTTCCCTGCAAAGTTATGCCACAATGGAGAAAACGCGTTTTCAGCCTGAGATAAGGTGGGTTCCGGAACGCCAAACATAAAAATGTTCATATATTTGGAAAGCCACTTAAGACAGCTTAGATTTCATGACCCTTTCTGCTATAGTGGGAGGTGAAAATTTCATGTTCTGAAGCTTTATGCAAAGTAATGGCACAATGCGTAAAACACGTTTTCAGCCTGATATAAGGTGTGTTCCCGAAGGCCAAAAATAAAAATGTTCAAATCTTTGGAAAAACACTGCAGACAGCTTAGATTTCATGAGAAACTACTAGAAAGACGCTTTCTGCTATAGTGGGAGGTGAAAATTTCATGTTCTGAAGCTTCCCTGCAAAGTTATGGCACAATGCAGAAAACGCGTTTTCAGATTGAGATAAGGTGGGTTCCGGAACGCCAAACATAAAAATGTTGATAACTTTCGAAAACACTTCAGACAGCTTAGATTTGAAGTGTAACTACTAGAAAGACCCTTACTGCTATAGTGGGAGGTGAAAATTTCATGTTCTGAAGCTTTATGCAACGTTATGGTACAATGCATGAAACGCGTTTTTAGCCTGAGATAAGGTGGGTTCCCGAAGGCCAAACATAAAAATGTTGATAACTTTCGAAAAACACTTCAGACAGCTTAAATATGAAGTGCAACAACTAGAAAGACCCTTTCTGCTATAGGGGGAGGTGAAAATTTCATGTTCTGAAGCTTCCCTGCAAAGTGATTTCACAATGCAGAAAACGCATTTTCAGCCTGAGATAAGGTGGGTTCCAGAACGCTAAACTTAAAAATGTTGATGACTTTGGAAAAAACACTTCAGACAGCTTAGTTTTGCAATAGATGTGCAACTAGGAGAAAGACCCTTTCTGCGATAGTGGGTGGTGAAAATTCGATGTTCTGAAGCTTCCCTGCAAAGTTATGGCACAATGCGTGAAAAGCGTTTTCAGCCTGAGATAAGGTCGATTCCGGAACGCCAAACATAAAAATGTTGATAACTTTGGAAAAACACTTCAGACAGCTTAGATTTGATGTGCAACTACTAGAAAGACCCTTTCTGCTATAGTGGGAGGTGAAAATTTCATGTTCTGAGGCTTCCCTGCAAAGTTATGGCACAATCCACAAAAGCCGTTTTCAGACTGAGATAAGGTGGGTTCCAGAACGCCAAACATAAAAATGTTGATAACATTGGAAAAACACTTCAGACAGCTTAGTTTTGATGTGCAACTACAAGACAGACTCTTTCAGCGATATTGGTAGGTGAAAATTTCATATTCTGATGCTTCCATGCAAAGTTATGTCACAATGCAGAAAACGCATCTTCAGCCTGATATAAGGTGGGTTCCAGAACGTCAAACATAAAAATGTTGATAACTTTGGAAAAACACTTCAGACAGCTTAGATTTGATGTGCAACTACTAGAAAGACCCTTTCTACTATAGCGGCAGGTGAAAATTTCATGTTCTGAGGCTTCCCTGCAAAGTTATGGCGCAATGCAAAAAACACGTTTTCAGACTGAGATAAGGTGGGTTCCAGAAAGCCAAACATAAAAATGTTGATAACTTTGGAAAAACATTTCAGACAGCTTAGATTTGATCTGCAACTACTAGAAAGACCCTTTCTGCTATAGTGGGAGGTGAAAATTTCATGTGCTGAACCTTTCTGCAAAGTTATGGCACAATGCGTAAAACACGTTTTCAGCCTGAGATAAGATCGATTCCGGAACGCCAAACGTAAAAATGTTGATAACTTTGTAAAAACACTTCAGACAGCTTAGATTTGATGTGCAACTACAAGAGAGACCCTTTCTGCAATAGTGGGAGGTTAAATTTTTATATTCTGAAGCTTCCCTGCAAAGTTATGGCACAATGCAGAAAACGCGTTTTCGGCTGAGATAAGGTCGATTCCGGAACGCCAAACATTAAAATGTTGATAACTTTCGAAAAACACTTCAGACAGCTTAGATTTGAAGTGTAACTACTAGAAAGACCCTTTCTGCTATAGTGGGAGGTGAAAATTTCATGTTCTGAAGCTTCCCTGAAAAGTTATGGCACAATGCAGAAAACGCATCTTCAGCATGATATAAGGTGGGTTCCAGAACGCTAAACATAAAAATGTTGATGACTTTGGAAAAAACACTTCAGACAGCTTAGATATGATGTGCAACTAGGAGAAAGACCATTTCTGCTATAGTGGGTGGTGAAAATTCGATGTTCTGAAGCTTCCCTGCAAAGTTATGGCACAATGCGTAAAACGCGTTTTCAGCCTGACATAAGGTCGATTCCGGAACGCCAAACATAAAAAAGGTGATAACTTTTGAAATACACTTCAGACAGCTTAGATTTGATGTGCAACTACTAGAAAGACCCTTTCTGCTATTGTGGGAGGTGAAATTTTCATATTCTGATGCTTCCCTGCAAAGTTATGGCACAAAGCAGGAAACGCGTTTTCAGGCTGTGATAAGGTTGATTCCGGAACGCCAAACATAAAAATGTTGATAACTTTCGAAAAACACTTCAGACAGCTTAAATTTGAAGTGCAACAACTAGAAAGACCCTTTCTGCTATAGTGGGAGGTGAAAATTTCATGTTCTGAAGCTTCCCTGGAAAGTTATGGGACAATGCAGAAAATGCATTTTCATCGTGATATAAAGTCGATTCTGGAACGCCAAACATAAAAATGTTGATAACTTTGGAACAACACTTCAGACAGCTTAGAATTGATGTGCAAGTACTAGAAAGACCCTTTCTGCTATAGTGGGAGGTGAAAATTTCATGTTCAGAAGCTTCCCTGCAAAGTGATTTCACAATGCAGAAAACGCATTTTCAGCCTGAGATAAGGTGGGTTCCAGAACGCTAAACTTAAAAATGTTGATGACTTTGGAAAAAACACTTCAGACAGCTTAGTTTTGCAATAGATGTGCAACTAGGAGAAAGACCCTTTCTGCGATAGTGGGTGGTGAAAATTCGATGTTCTGAAGCTTCCCTGCAAAGTTATGGCACAATGCGTGAAAAGCGTTTTCAGCCTGAGATAAGGTGGGTTCCGGAACGCCAAACATAAAAATGGTGATAACTTTCGAAAAACACTTCAGACAGCTTAGATTTGAAGTGCAACAACTAGAAAGACCCTTTCTGCTATAGTGGGAGGTGAAAATTTCATGTTCTGAAGCTTCCCTGCAAAGTGATTTCACAATGCAGAAAACGCATTTTCAGCCTGAGATAAGGTGGGTTCCAGAACGCTAAATTTAAAAATGTTGATGACTTTGGAAAAAATACTTCAGACAGCTTAGTTTTGCAATAGATGTGCAACTAGGAGAAAGACCCTTTCTGCGATAGTGGGTGGTGAAAATTCGATGTTCTGAAGCTTCCCTGCAAAGTTATGGCACAATGCGTGAAAAGCGTTTTCAGCCTGAGATAAGGTCGATTCCGGAACGCCAAACGTAAAAATGTTGATAACTTTGTAAAAACACTTCAGACAGCTTAGATTTGATGTGCAACTACAAGAGAGACCCTTTCTGCAATAGTGGGAGGTTAAAATTTTATATTCTGAAGCTTCCCTGCAAAGTTATGGCACAATGCAGAAAACGCGTTTTCGGCTGAGATAAGGTCGATTCCGGAACGCCAAACATTAAAATGTTGATAACTTTCGAAAAACACTTCAAACAGCTTAGATTTGAAGTGTAACTACTAGAAAGACCCTTTCTGCTATAGTGGGAGGTGAAAATTTCATGTTCTGAAGCTTCCCTGCAAAGTTATGGCACAATGCAGAAAACGCATCTTCAGCCTGATATAAGGTGGGTTCCAGAACGCTAAACATAAAAATGTTGATGACTTTGGAAAAAACACTTCAGACAGCTTAGATATGATGTGCAACTAGGAGAAAGACCATTTCTGCTATAGTGGGTGGTGAAAATTCGATGTTCTGAAGCTTCCCTGCAAAGTTATGGCACAATGCGTAAAACGCGTTTTCAGCCTGACATAAGGTCGATTCCGGAACGCCAAACATAAAAAAGGTGATAACTTTTGAAATACACTTCAGACAGCTTAGATTTGATGTGCAACTACTAGAAAGACCCTTTCTGCTGTTGTGGGAGGTGAAATTTTCATATTCTGATGCTTCCCTGCAAAGTTATGGCACAAAGCAGAAAACACGTTTTCAGGCTGTGATAAGGTTGATTCCGGAACGCCAAACATAAAAATGTTGATAACTTTCGAAAAACACTTCAGACAGCTTAAATTTGAAGTGCAACAACTAGAAAGACCCTTTCTGCTATAGTGGGAGGTGAAAATTTCATGTTCTGAAGCTTCCCTGCAAAGTGATTTCACAATGCAGAAAACGCATTTTCAGCCTGAGATAAGGTGGGTTCCAGAACGCTAAACTTAAAAATGTTGATGACTTTGGAAAAAACACTTCAGACAGCTTAGTTTTGATGTGCAACTAGGAGAAAGACCCTTTCTGCGATAGTGGGTGGTGAAAATTCGATGTTCTGAAGCTTCCCTGCAAAGTTATGGCACAATGCGTGAAAAGCGTTTTCAGCCTGAGATAAGGTGGGTTCCGGAACGCCAAACATAAAAATGTTGATAACTTTCGAAAAACACTTCAGACAGCTTAGATTTGAAGTGCAACAACTAGAAAGACCCTTTCTGCTATAGTGGGAGGTGAAAATTTCATGTTCAGAAGCTTCCCTGCAAAGTGATTTCACAATGCAGAAAACGCATTTTCAGCCTGAGATAAGGTGGGTTCCAGAACGCTAAACTTAAAAATGTTGATGACTTTGGAAAAAACACTTCAGACAGCTTAGTTTTGCAATAGATGTGCAACTAGGAGAAAGACCCTTTCTGCGATAGTGGGTGGTGAAAATTCGATGTTCTGAAGCTTCCCTGCAAAGTTATGGCACAATGCGTGAAAAGCGTTTTCAGCCTGAGATAAGGTCGATTCCGGAACGCCAAACATAAAAATGTTGATAACTTTGGAAAAACACTTCGGACAGCTTAGATTTGATGTGCAACTACTAGAAAGACCCTTTCTGCTTTAGTGGGAGGTGAAAATTTCATGTTCTGAGGCTTCCCTGCAAAGTTATGGCACAATCCACAAAAGCCGTTTTCAGACTGAGATAAGGTGGGTTCCAGAACGCCAAACATAAAAATGTTGATAACATTGGAAAAACACTTCAGACAGCTTAGTTTTGATGTGCAACTACAAGACAGACTCTTTCTGCAATATTGGTAGGTGAAAATTTCATATTCTGATGCTTCCATGCAAAGTTATGGCACAAAGCAGAAAACGTGTTTTCAGGCTGAGATAAGGTTGATTCCGGAACGTCAAACATAAAAATGTTGATAACTTTGGAAAAACACTTCAGACAGCTTAGATTTGATGTGGAACTACTAGAAAGACCCTTTCTACTATAGCGGCAGGTGAAAATTTCATGTTCTGAGGCTTCCCTGCAAAGTTATGGCGCAATGCAAAAAACACGTTTTCAGACTGAGATAAGGTGGGTTCCAGAAAGCCAAACATAAAAATGTTGATAACTTTGGAAAAACATTTCAGACAGCTTAGATTTGATCTGCAACTACTAGAAAGACCCTTTCTGCTATAGTGGGAGGTGAAAATTTCATGTGCTGAAGCTTTCTGCAAAGTTATGGCACAATGCGTAAAAGACGTTTTCAGCCTGAGATAAGGTCGATTCCGGAACGCCAAACGTAAAAATTTTGATAACTTTGTAAAAACACTTCAGACAGCTTAGATTTGAATTGTAACTACTAGAAAGACCCTTTCTGCTATAGTGGGAGGTGAAAATTTCATGTTCTGAGGCTTCCCTGCAAAGTTATGGCGCAATGCAAAAAACACGTTTTCAGACTGAGATAAGGTGGGTTCCAGAAAGCCAAACATAAAAATGTTGATAACTTTGGAAAAACATTTCAGACAGCTTAGATTTCATCTGCAACTACTAGAAAGACCCTTTCTGCTCTTGTGGGAGGTGAAAATTTCATGTGCTGAAGCTTTATGCAAAGTTATGGCACAATGCGTAAAACACGTTTTCAGCCTGAGATAAGGTCGATTCCGGAACGCCAAACGTAAAAGTGTTGATAACTTTGTAAAAACACTTCAGACAGCTTAGATTTGATGTGCAACTACAAGAGAGACCCTTTCTGCAATAGTGGGAGGTTAAAATTTTATATTCTGAAGCTTCCCTGCAAAGTTATGGCACAATGCAGAAAACGCGTTTTCGGCTGAGATAAGGTCGATTCCGGAACGCCAAACATTAAAATGTTGATAACTTTCGAAAAACACTTCAGACAGCTTAGATTTGAAGTGTAACTACTAGAAAGACCCTTTCTGCTATAGTGGGAGGTGAAAATTTCATGTTCTGAAGCTTCCCTGCAAAGTTATGGCACAATGCAGAAAACGCATCTTCAGCCTGATATAAGGTGGGTTCCAGAACGCTAAACATAAAAATGTTGATGACTTTGGAAAAAACACTTCAGACAGCTTAGATATGATGTGCAACTAGGAGAAAGACCATTTCTGCTATAGTGGGTGGTGAAAATTCGATGTTCTGAAGCTTCCCTGCAAAGTTATGGCACAATGCGTAAAACGCGTTTTCAGCCTGACATAAGGTCGATTCCGGAAAGCCAAACATAAAAAAGGTGATAACTTTTGAAATACACTTCAGACAGCTTAGATTTGATGTGCAACTACTAGAAAGACCCTTTCTGCTATTGTGGGAGGTGAAATTTTCATATTCTGATGCTTCCCTGCAAAGTTATGGCACAAAGCAGAAAACGCGTTTTCAGGCTGTGATAAGGTTGATTCCGGAACGCCAAACATAAAAATGTTGATAACTTTCGAAAAACACTTCAGACAGCTTAAATTTGAAGTGCAACAACTAGAAAGACCCTTTCTGCTATAGTGGGAGGTGAAAATTTCATGTTCTGAAGCTTCCCTGCAAAGTGATTTCACAATGCAGAAAACGCATTTTCAGCCTGAGATAAGGTGGGTTCCAGAACGCTAAACTTAAAAATGTTGATGACTTTGGAAAAAACACTTCAGACAGCTTAGTTTTGATGTGCAACTAGGAGAAAGACCCTTTCTGCGATAGTGGGTGGTGAAAATTCGATGTTCTGAAGCTTCCCTGCAAAGTTATGGCACAATGCGTGAAAAGCGTTTTCAGCCTGAGATAAGGTGGGTTCCGGAACGCCAAACATAAAAATGGTGATAACTTTCGAAAAACACTTCAGACAGCTTAGATTTGAGTGCAACAACTAGAAAGACCCTTTCTGCTATAGTGGGAGGTGAAAATTTCATGTTCTGAAGCTTCCCTGCAAATTGATTTCACAATGCAGAAAACGCATTTTCAGCCTGAGATAAGGTGGGTTCCAGAACGCTAAACTTAAAAATGTTGATGACTTTGGAAAAAACACTTCAGACAGCTTAGTTTTGCAATAGATGTGCAACTAGGAGAAAGACCCTTTCTGCGATAGTGGGTGGTGAAAATTCGATGTTCTGAAGCTTCCCTGCAAAGTTATGGCACAGTGCGTGAAAAGCGTTTTCAGCCTGAGATAAGGTCGATTCCGGAACGCCAAACATAAAAATGTTGATAACTTTGGAAAAACACTTCAGACAGCTTAGATTTGATGTGCAACTACTAGAAAGACCCTTTCTGCTATAGTGGGAGGTGAAAATTTCATGTTCTGAGGCTTCCCTGCAAAGTTATGGCACAATCCACAAAAGCCGTTTTCAGACTGAGATAAGGTGGGTTCCAGAACGCCAAACATAAAAATGTTGATAACATTAGAAAAACACTTCAGACAGCTTAGTTTTGATGTGCAACTACAAGACAGACTCTTTCTGCAATATTGGTAGGTGAAAATTTCATATTCTGATGCTTCCATGCAAAGTTATGGCACAAAGCAGAAAACGCGTTTTCAGGCTGAGATAAGGTTGATTCCGGAACGTCAAACATAAAAATGTTGATAACTTTGGAAAAACACTTCAGACAGCTTAGATTTGATGTGCAACTACTAGAAAGACCCTTTCTACTATAGCGGCAGGTGAAAATTTCATGTTCTGAGGCTTCCCTGCAAAGTTATGGCGCAATGCAAAAAACATGTTTTCAGACTGAGATAAGGTGGGTTCCAGAAAGCCAAACATAAAAATGTTGATAACTTTGGAAAAACATTTCAGACAGCTTAGATTTGATCTGCAACTACTAGAAAGACCCTTTCTGCTATAGTGGGAGGTGAAAATTTCATGTGCTGAAGCTTTCTGCAAAGTTATGGCACAATGCGTAAAACACGTTTTCAGCCTGAGATATGGTCGATTCCGGAACGGCAAACGTAAAAATGTTGATAACTTTGTAAAAACACTTCAGACAGCTTAGATTCGATGTGCAACTACAAGAGAGACCCTTTCTGCAATAGTGGGAGGTTAAAATTTTATATTCTGAAGCTTCCCTGCAAAGTTATGGCACAATGCAGAAAACGCGTTTTCGGCTGAGATAAGGTCGATTCCGGAACGCCAAACATTAAAATGTTGATAACTTTCGAAAAACACTTCAGACAGCTTAGATTTGAAGTGTAACTACTAGAAAGACCCTTTCTGCTATAGTGGGAGGTGAAAATTCCATGTTCTGAAGCTTCCCTGCAAAGTTATGGCACAATGCAGAAAACGCATCTTCAGCCTGATATAAGGTGGGTTCCAGAACGCTAAACATAAAAATGTTGATGACTTTGGAAAAAACACTTCAGACAGCTTAGATATGATGTGCAACTAGGAGAAAGACCATTTCTGCTATAGTGGGTGGTGAAAATTCGATGTTCTGAAGCTTCCCTGCAAAGTTATGGCACATTGCAGAAAAAGCGTTTTCAGCCTGAGATAAGGTTGATTCCGGAACGCCAAACATAAAAATGTTGATAACTTTGTAAAAACAGTTAAGACAGCATAGATTTCACATGAAACTACGAGAAAGACCCTTTCTGCTATAGTGGGAGGTGAAAATTTCATGTGCAGAAGCTTTACGCAAAGTTATGGCACAATCCACAAAAGCCGTTTTCAGACTGAGATAAGGTGGGTTCCAGAACGCCAAACATAAAAATGTTGATAACATTGGAAAAACACTTCAGACAGCTTAGTTTTGATGTGCAACTACAAGACAGACTCTTTCTGCAATATTGGTAGGTGAAAATTTCATATTCTGATGCTTCCATGCAAAGTTATGGCACAATGCAGAAAACGCATCTTCAGCCTGATATAAGGTGGGTTCCAGAACGTCAAACATAAAAATGTTGATAACTTTGGAAAAACACTTCAGACAGCTTAGATTTGATGTCGCTTTCTGCTATAGTGGGAGGTGAAAATTTCATGTTCTGAAGCTTCCCTGCAAAGTGATTTCACAATGCAGAAAACGCATTTTCAGCCTGAGATAAGGTGGGTTCCAGAACGCTAAACTTAAAAATGTTGATGACTTTGGAAAAAACACTTCAGACAGCTTAGTTTTGATGTGCAACTAGGAGAAAGACCCTTTCTGCGATAGTGGGTGGTGAAAATTCGATGTTCTGAAGCTTCCCTGCAAAGTTATGGCACAATGCGTGAAAAGCGTTTTCAGCCTGACATAAGGTCGATTCCGGAACGCCATACATAAAAAAGTTGATAACTTTTGAAATACACTTCAGACAGCTTAGATTTGATGTGCAACTACTAGAAAGACCCTTTCTGCTATTGTGGGAGGTGAAATTTTCATATTCTGATGCTTCCCTGCAAAGTTATGGCACAAAGCAGAAAACGCGTTTTCAGGCTGTGATAAGGTTGATTCCGGAACGCCAAACATAAAAATGTTGATAACTTTGTAAAAACAGTTCAGACAGCATAGATTTCACGTGAAACTACGAGAAAGACCCTTTCTGCTATAGTGGGAGGTGAAAATTTCATGTGCTGAAGCTTCCCTGCAAAGTTATGGCACAATGCAGAAAACGCGTTTTCAGCCTGAGATAAGGTCGATTCCAGAACGCCAAACATAAAAATGTTGATAACTTTGGAAAAACACTTCAGACAGCTTAGATTTGATGTGCAACTACTAGAAAGACCCTTTCTGATATAGTGGGTGGTGAAAATTCAATGTTCTGAAGCTTCCCTGCAAAGTTATGGCACAATGCGTAAAACCCATTTTCAGCCTGATATAAGGTGGGTTCAGTAACGCCAAACATAAAAATGTTGATGACTTTGGAAAAACACCAGACAGCTTAGATTTGATGTGCAACTACTAGAAAGACCCTTTCTGCTATAGTGGGTTGTGAAAATTTCATGTTCTGAAGCTTCCCTGAGAAGTTATGGCACAAGGCAGAAAACTCGTTTTCAGGCTGAGATAAGGTCGATTCCGGAAAGCTAAACATAAAAATGTTGGTAACTTTGGAAAAACACTTCAGACAGCTTAGATTTCATGTGCAACTACTAGAAAGACCCTTTCTGCTATAGTGGGAGCTGAAAATTTCATGTTTTGAAGCTTCCCTGCAAAGTTATGGCACAATGCGTAAAACGCGTTTACAGCCTGAGATAAGGTCGATTCCGGAACGCCAAACATAGAAATGTTGATAACTTTGGCAAAACACTTCAGACAGCTTAGATTTGATGTGCAACTACTAGAAAGACCCTTTATGCTATTTTGGGAGGTGAAAATTTCATGTTCTGAAGATTCCCTGCAAAGTTATGGCACATTGCAGAAAAAGCGATTTCAGCGTGAGATAAGGTTGATTCCGGAACGCCAAACATAAAAATGTTGATAACTTTGGAAAAACATTTCAGACAGCTTAGATTTGATCTGCAACTACGAGAAAGACCCTTTCTGCTATAGTGGTAGGTGAAAATTTCATGTTCTGAAGCTTTATGCAAAGTTATGGCACAATGCGTAAAACGCGTTTTCAGCCTGAGATAAGGTCGATTACGGAACGCCAAACATAAAAATGTTGATAAATTTTAAAAAACACTTCAGACAGCTTAGATTTGATGTGCAACTACTAGAAAGACCCTTTCTGATATAGTAGGTGGTGAAAATTCAAGGTCCTGAAGCTTCCCTGCAAAGTTATGGCACATTGCAGAAAAAGCGTTTTCAGCCTGAGATAAGGTTGATTCCGGAACGCCAAACATAAAAATGTTGATAACTTTGGAAAGACACTTCAGACAGTTTAGATTTGATGTGCAACTACGAGAAAGACCCTTTCTACTATAGCGGGAGGTGAAAATTTCATGTTAGGAGGCTTCCCTGCAAAGTTATGGCACAATGCAGAAAACTCGTTTTCAGACTGAGATTAGGAGGGTTCCCGAAAGCCAAACATTAAAATGTTGATAACTTTGGAAAAACATTTCAGACAGCTTAGATTTGATCTGCAACTACTAGAAAGACCCTTGCTGCTATCGTGGCAGGTGAAAATTTCATGTTCTGAAGCTTTATGCAAAGTTATGGCACAATGCGTAAAACACGTTTTCAGCCTGAGATAAGTTCGATTCCGGAACGCCAAACATAAAAAAGTTGATAACTTTAGTAAAACTCTTCAGACAGCTTAGATTTGATCTGCAACTACTAGAAAGACCCTTTCTGATATAGCGGGAGGTGAAAATGTCCTGTTCTGAAGCTTCCCTGCAAAGTTATGGCACAATGCGTGAAACGCGTTTTCAGCCTGAGAGAAGGTCGATTCCGGATCGCCAAACATAAAAATGTTGATAACTTTTGAAAAACACTTCAGACAGCATAGATTTGATTTGCAACTACTAGAAAGACCCTTTCTGCTACAGTGGGATGTGAAAATTTCATGTTCTGAAGCTTCCCTGCAAAGTTTTGGCACAATGCAGAAAACAGGTTTTTAGCCTGAGATAAGGTCGATTCCGTTACGCCAAACATAAAAATGTTGATAACTTTAGAAAAACACTTCAGACAGCTTAGATTTGATGTGCAACTACTAGAAAGACCCTTTCTGCTACAGTGGGATGTGAAAATTTCATGTTCTGAAGCTTCCCTGCAAAGTTATGGCACAATGCTTAAAACGCGTTTTCAGCCTGAGAAAAGGTCGATTCCGGAACGCCAAACATAAAAATGTTGATAACTTTTGAAAAACACTTCAGACACCTTAGATTTGATGTGCAACTACTAGAAAGACCCTTTCTTATACAGTGGGAGGTGAAAATTTCGTGTTCTGAAGCTTCCCTGCAAAATTATGGCACAATGCAGAAAACGCGTTTTCAGCAGGAGATAAGGTTGGTTCCGGAACGCCAAACATAAAAATGCTGATAACTTTTGAAAAACACTTCAGACCGCTTAGATTTGATGTGCAACTCCTATAAAGACCCTTTCTGCTCCAGTGGGATGTGAAAATTTCATGTTCTGAAGCTTCCCTGCAAAGTTATGGCACAATGCAGAAAACTCGTTTTCAGGCTGAGATATGGTCGATTCCGGAACGCCAATCATAAAAATGTTGATAACTTTAGAAAAACACTTCAGACAGCTTAGATTTGATGTGCAACTATGAGAAAGACCCTTTCTGCTACAGTGGGATGTGAAAATTTCATGTTCTGAAGCTTCTCAGCAAAGTTATGGCACAAAGCTTAAAACGCGTTTTCAGCCTTAGATAAGGTCGATTCCGGAACGCCAAACATAAAAATGTTGATAACTTTCGAAATACACTTCAGACAGCTTAGATTTGATGTGCAAATACCAGAAAGACCCTTTCTGCTATAGTGGGTAGTGAAAATTCCATGTTCTGATGCTTCCCTGCAAAGTTATGGCACAATGCGTAAAACCCGTTTTCATCCTGAGATAAGGTCGATTCCGGAATGCCAAACATAAAAATGTTGATAACTTTGGAAAAACACTTCAGACAGCTTAGATTTGATGTGCAACTACTAGAAATACCCTTTCTGATATAGTGGGAGGTGAAAATTTCATGCTCTGAAGCTTCCTTTCAAATTTATGGCACAATGCGAAAAACGCGTTTTCAGCCTGAGATAAGGTCGATTCCGGAACGCCAACATAAAAAAAGTTGATAACCATGGTAAAAACACTTCAGACAGCTTAGATTTGATGTGCAACTACTAGAAAGACCCTTTCTGCTATGGTTGGAGGTGAAAATTTCATGTTCTGAAACTTCCCTGCAAATTTATGGCACAATGTGAAAAACGCACTTTCAGCCTGAGATAAGGTCGATTCCGAAATGCCAAACATAAAAATGTTGATAACTTTCGAAATACACTTCAGACAGCTTATATTTGATGTGCAAATACTAGAAATACCCTTTCTGATATAGTGGGCAGTGAAAATTCCATGTTCTGAAGCTTCCCTGCAAAGTTATGGCACAATGCAGAAAACGCATTTTCATCCAGATATAAGGTGGGTTCTCGAACACCAAACATAAAAATGTTGATAACTTTGGAAATTGATGCAGACAGCTTAGATTTGATGTGCAACTACTAGAAAGACCCTTTCTGCTATAGTGGGAGGTAAAAATTTCATGTTCTGAAGCCTCCTTGCAAAGTTATGGCACAATGCGTGATACGCGTTTTCAGCCTGAGATAAGGTCGATGCCGCAGCGCCAAACATAAAAATGTTGATAGCTTTGGAAAAAAACTTCAAACTGCTTAGATTTGATGTGCAACTACTAGAAAGACCCTTTCTGTTGTAGTGGGAGGTGAAAATTTCATGTTCTGAAGCTTCTCTGCAAAGTTATGGCACAATGCAGAAAACACATTTTCAGCCTGAGATAAGATGGGTTCTCGAACACCAAACATAAAAATGTCGATAACTTTTGAAAAACACTTCAGACAGCTTAGATTTGATGTGCAACTACTAGAAAGACCCTTTCTGCTGTAGTGGGCAATTAAAATTCCATGTTCTGAAGCTTCCCTGCAAAGTTATGGCACAATGCGTGAAACGCGTTTTCAGCCAGAGATAAGGTCGATTCCGCAGCGCCAAACATAAAAATGTTGATAGCTTTGCAAAAACACTTCAGACAGCTTAGATTTGATGTGCAACTATTAGAATGACCCTTTCTGTTGTAGTGGGAGGTGAAAACTTCATGTTCTGAAGCTTCCCTGCAAAGTTATGGCACAATGCGTAAAAAGCTTTTTCAGCCTGAGATTAGATCGATTCCGCAACGGCAAACATAAAAAAGTTGATAACTTTGGAAAAACACTTCAGACAACTTGGAATTGATGTGCAACTACTGGAAGGACCATTTCTGCTATAGTGGCTGGTGAAAATTTCACGTTCTGAAGCTTCCCTGCAAATTTATGGCATGCTCCGAAAAACGCGTTTTCAGCCTGAGATAAGGTCGATTACGGAACGCGAAACATAAAAATGTTGATAACTTTGGAAAAACACTTCAGACAGCTTAGATTTGATGTGCAACTACTAGAAAGACCCTTTCTGCTATAGTGGGAGGTGAAAATTTCATGTTCTGAACCTTCCCTGCAAAGTTATAGCACAATGCAGAAAACGCATTTTTAGCCTGAGATAAGATCGATTCCGGAACGCCAAACATAAAAATGTTGATACCTTTGGAAAAAGACTTCAGACAGCTTAGATTTGATATGCCAATACCAGAAAGACCCTTTCTGCTATAGTGGGTAGTGAAAATTCCATGTTCTGAAGCTTCCCTGCAAAGTTATGGCACAATGCGTAAAACCCGTTTTCAGTCTGAGATAAGGTCGGTTCCAGAACGCCAAACATAAAAAAAGTTGATAACTTCAGTAAAACACTTCAAACAGCTTAGATTTGATGTGCAACTGCTAGAAAGACCCTTTCTGATATAGCGGGAGGTGAAAATGTCCTGTTCTGAAGCTTCCCTGCAAAGTTATGGCACAATGCGTGAAATGCGTTTTCAGCCTGAGAGAAGGTCGATTCCGGAACGCCAAACATAAAAATGTTGATAACTTTTGAAAAACACTTCAGACAGCTTAGATTTGATGTGCAACTACTAGAAAGACCATTTCTGCTATAGTGGGTAGTGAAAATTCCATGTTCTGAAGCTTCCTTGCAAAGTTATGGCAGAATGCGTAAAACCCGTTTTCAGCATGACATAAGGTTGATTCCGGTACGCCAAACATAAAAATGTTGATAACTTTGGAAAAACACTTCAGACACCTTAGATTTGATGTGCAACTACGAGAAAGACCCTTTGTGATACAGTGGGAGGTGAAAATTTCGTGTTCTGAAGCTTCCCAGCAATATAATGGCACAATGCAGAAAACGCGTTTTCAGCATGAGATAAGTTGGGTTCTAGAACGCCAAACATAAAAATGTTGATAACTTTTGAAAAACACTTCAGACAGCTTAGATTTGATGTGCAACTACTAGAAAGACCCTTTCTGCTATAGTGGGACGTGAACATTTCATGTTCTGAAGCTTCGCTGAGAAGTTATGGCACAATACAGAAAACGCCTTTTCAGCCTGAGATAAGGTGGTTTCCGAAACGCCAAACTTAAAAATGTTGATAACTTTGGAAAAAAATTTCAGACAGCTTCGATTTGATCTGCAACTACTAGAAAGAGCCTTTCTGCTATAGTGGGAGGTTAAAATTTCATTTTCGGAAGCTTCCATGCAAAGTTATGGCACAATGCAGACAACGCGTTTTCAGCCTGACATAAGGTCGATTCTGGAACGCCAAACATAAAAATGTTGATAACTTTCGAAAGACACTTCAGACAGCTTAGATTTGATGTGCAACTACTAGGAAGACCCTTTCTGCTATAGTGGGAGGTGAACATTTCATGTTCTGAAGCTTCCCTGCAAATTTATGGCACAATGCAGAAAACGCGTTTTCAGCTTGAGATAAGTTCGATTTCGGAACGCCAAACATAAAAATGTTGATAACCTTGGAAAAAAACTTCAGACAGCTTAGATTTGATGTGCAACTACTAGAAAGACCCTTTCTGCTATAGTGGGAGGTTAAAATTTCATATTTGGAAGCTTCCATGCAAAGTTATGGCACAATGCAGACAACTCGTTTTCAGCCTGAGATAAGATCGATTCTGGAATGCCAAACATAAAAATGTTGATAACTTTCGAAAAACACTTCAGACAGCTTAGATTTGATGTGCAACTGCTAGAAAGACCCTTTCTGCTATAGTGGGAGGTGAACATTTCATGTTTTGAAGCTTCCCTGCAAAGTTATGGGACAATGCAGAAAACGATTTTTCATCCTGAGATAAGGTTGATTCCGGAACGCCAAACAAAAAAATGTTGATAACTTTCGAAAAACACTTCAGACAGCTTAGATTTGATGTGCAACTACTAGAAAAACCCTTTCTGCTATAGTGGGAGGTGAACATTTCATGTTCTGAAGCTTCCCTGCAAAGTTATGGCACAATGCAGAAAACGCGTTTTCAGCTTGAGATAAGGTGGGTTCCGGAACGCCAAACATAAAAATGTTGATAACTTTCAAAAAACACTTCAGTCAGCTTAGATTTGATGTGCATCTACTAGAAAGACCCTTTCTGCTATATTGGGAGGTCAAAATTTCATGTTCTGAAGCTTCCCTGCAAAGTTATGGGACAATGCAGAAAACGATTTTTCATCCCGAGATAAGGTCGATTCCGGAACGCCAAACATAAAAATGTTGATAACTTTCGAAAAACACTTCAGACAGCTTAGATTTGATGTGCAACTACTAGAAAGACCATTTCTGCTGTAGTGGGAGGTGAAAATTTCATGTTCTGAAGCTTCCCTGCAAAGTTATGGCACAATGTAGAAAACGCGTTTTCAGCCTGAGATAAGGTGGGTTCCGGAAAGCCAAACATAAAAATGTTGATAACTTTGGAAAAACATTCCAGACAGCTTAGATTTGATGTGGAACTACTAGAAAGACCCTTTCTGCTATAGTGGGAGGTGAAAATGTCATGTTCTGAAGCTTCCCTGCAAAGTTATGGCACAATGCAGAAAACGCGTTTTCAGCCTGAGATAAGGTCGATTCCGGAACGCCAAACATAAAAATGTTGATAATGTTGTATATACTGGAAATTCGAAAATATTATAATCAAAACCTGCTAAATAATAGTTGATATTATTTCTGTTTTTATCATTGACAAACCTGCTAAATAATATTTGATATTATTTCTGATTTTTTATCATTAATTGTTTGATGTTTTGAACTTTAGTGAACCTGTATGCTTTTGATCGTGAACATTTGAACTCACGAACAGCTGTGTGCTTTGAACTAAGAATGACCTTGTCGGCGCGCTCGTTTGAAGTCATGAGCAGGTGGCCATCTTGAACTTAGTATGAACTTGCAAGCGCACGTGCTGACAAAGATGGAGTAGATGTACTGACCTAATATGGTAAACCGGGCATCATTGACGTAAATAATGATGCAAGTGCTGATGCAATTGACACTAATATGATCTATCACCAAACATGCATCCTTTTGAGGGAAGGACTTCAAAGGCCATCTGGAGAAAAACAAGATAAGTTAAAGATATGATTAATTGCCTCGGCATGAGAAACGGACGTCGGTATGTCTTCAAAGCCATGCGTGTGGCTATATAAGCGCTCGGAGATGTGACATTGGGTTCTTGCTCTTTTTGGATCTTCACCCGCGTCTGTCCGCCGTAAGGTCTTGTATCTTATCTTGGGACGGTGCTCTTGCTGTTTGCTCTCAGACCATCTGATTTTAACTCATCTTTTATTTTTCTCTTACTATTTCTGAATTAATTCTTTTTATTGCATGAATTTTGATTATATGACTTTTGAAGTATTTTTGATTATATGGTTTTTGAAGTATATGTACTAGTACCAGCGTCTGGCGGTACTTTTGATATTGTTGGGTATCAGCGTCTGGCGATACCCTTGAGTTTATGGATTTTATTATTCTTGGTTGACTTTGCTGTTTTTACTATTCTTTTATTAATTTTTTGAAGAAACATTTTTGTGACAAAAAACATAATAAAATTGAGTACGAATTAAGTACTGAAAAGGCACAACGGCGTTGATCCCTGACTACTAAAGAATCAACTGGCTCCTACCTACTACCATCAATTGGGTTATGGGTGAGTTATTGTTTGATTTCCTCCTGTTGCACATTTAATGAGTGTCTCACATGGTAGCATTATTCCATCCTGAATTATTATGTCAATGATTAGGTGGTAGTTTTAGGCATTTATGGGGAAAATGTTATTTGAAAGGAATGGATTGAGGATCTAATCGTGAGTCCCTAAACGAAGTTAAGTAAAGAGACTACGGTAAGAGGTGTAGCATTGTAAGGTCAAGAACCTGTTTTTTAACAAGTCGGGCTAATTAAATAACCCGCTCAGTGAAGCGCCGACACTACTCACTAATATAATAAGGTACAGTTGTTACGCTTATTATAGTCTTAGAACCGTGTCCGCAACAAGAGGCTGACTGAGTTGACCAAACGAGGGGCCCTTTACCAGAGAGGCAAAGGGAGGTAGTGTGCTCGGAACTAGGGACGGCTTATGTTATAGCCAATCGCCTTGTACACAAGACCTTGAAAACCTAAACCCGACGACAGATAACTCAGGAAAAACTCTACAGACAGCTTAGATTTGATGTGCAACTACTAGAAATAACCTATCTGCTTTCGTGGGAGGTGAAAAAATCATGTTCTGAAGCTTCCCTGCAAAGTTATGGCACAATGCGTTAAAAGCGTTTTCAGCCTGAGACGAGGTTGATTTCAGAACGGCAAACATAAAAATGTTGATAACTCAGGAAAAACTCTACAGACAGCTTAGATTTGATGTGCAACTACTAGAAATACCCTTTCTGCTGTAGTGGGAGGAGAAAATTTCATGTTCTGAAGTCTCCCTGCAAAGTTATGGCACAATGCAGAAAACGCGTTTTCAGCCCGAGATAAGGTGGGTTCCAGAACGCCAAACATAAAAATGTTGATAACTTTGGAAATACACTTCAGACAGCTTAGATTTGATGTGCAACTACTAGAAATACCCTTTCTGCTGTAGTGGGAGGAGAAAATTTCATGTTCTGAAGCTTCCCTGCAAAGTTATGGGACAATGCAGAAAACGATTTTTCATCCTGAGATAAGGTCGATTCCGGAACGCCGAACATAAAAATATTGATAACTTTGAAAAAACACTTCAGACCGCTTAGATTTGATGTGCAACTACTTGAAAGACCCTTTCTGCTATAGTGGGATGTTAAAATTTCATGTTCTGAAGCTTCCCTCAAAGTTATGGCAAAATATGTAAAACGTGTTTTCAGGCTGAAATAAGGTGGGTTCCGTAACGCCAAACATAAGAATGTTGATAACTTTGGAAAAACACTTCAGACAACTTAGATTTGATGTGCAACTACTAGAAATACCCTTTCTGCGATAGTGGGAGGAGAAAATTTCATGTTCTGAAGTCTCCCTGCTAAGTTATGGCACAATGCAGAAAACGCGTTTTCAGCCTGAGATGAGGTGGGTTCCAGAACGCCAAACATAAAAATGTTGATAACTTTGGAAAAACACTTCAGACAGCTTAGATTTGCTCTGCAACTACTAGAAAGACCCTTTTTGCTGTAGTGGGAGGTGAAAATTTCATGTTCTGAAGCTTCCCAGCAAAGTTATGGCACAATGCAGAAAACGCGTTTTCAGCCTGAGATAAGGTGGGTTCCGGAACGCCAAACATAAAAATGTTGATAAATTTAGAAAAACACTTGAAGACACCTAAGATTTGATGTGCAACTACTAGAATGACCTTTTCTGCTATAATGGGAGGTTAAAATTTCATGTTCTGAAGCTTCCCTGCAAAGTTATGGCACAATGCAGAAAACGCATTTTCAGCCGGAGATAAGGTTGATTCCGAAACGCCAAACATAAAAATGTTGATAAATTTGGAAAAACACTTTCGACAGCTTAGATTTGATGTGCAACTACTAGAAAGACCCTTTCTGCTATAGTGGGATGTTAAAATGTCATGTTCTGAAGCTTCCCTGCAAGGTTATGGAACAATGCAGAAAACGCGTTTTCAGCCTGAGATAAGGTCGATTCCGGAACACCAATCATAAAAATGTTGATAACTTTGGAAAAACACTTCAGACAGCTTAGATTTGATGTGCAACTACTAGAAAGACCCTTTCTGCTATAGCGGGAGGTGAAAATTTCATGTTCTGAAGCTTCCCTGCAAAGTTATGGCACAATGCAGAAAACGCCTTTTCAGCCTGAGATAAGGTTGATTCCCGAACGCCAAACATGAAAATGTTCATAACTTTGGAAAAACACTTCAGACAGCTTACATTTGATGTGCAACTACTAGAAAGACCCTTTCTGCCATAGTGGGAGGTGAACATTTCATGTTCTGAAGCTTCCCTGCAAAGTTATGGCACAATGCAGACAACGCGTTTTCAGCCTGAGATAAGGTCGATTCTGGAACGCCAAACGTAAAAATATTGATAAGTTTGGAAAACACATTTCAAACAGCTTAGATTTGATGTGCAACTACTAGAAAGACCCTTTCTGCTGTAGTGGGAGGTGAAAATTTCAAGTTCTGAAGATTCCTTGCAAAGTTATGGCACAATGCAGGAAACGCGTTTTCAGCCAGAGATAAGGTCGATTCCGGAACACCAATCATAAAAATGTTGATAACTTGGGAAAAACACTTCAGACAGCTTAGATTTGATGTGCAACTACTAGAAAGACGCTTTCTGCTATAGCGGGAGGTGAAAATTTCATGTTCTGAAGCTTCCCTGCAAAGTTATGGCACAATGCAGAAAACGCCTTTTCAGCCTGAGATAAGGTTGATTCCCGAACGCCAAACATGAAAATGTTCATAACTTTGGAAAAACACTTCAGACAGCTTACATTTGATGTGCAACTACTAGAAAGACCCTTTCTGCAATAGTGGGAGGTGAACATTTCATGTTCTGAAGCTTCCCTGCAAAGTTATGGCACAATGCAGACAACGCGTTTTCAGCCTGAGATAAGGTCGATTCTGGAACGCCAAACGTAAAAATATTGATACGTTTGGAAAACACATTTCAAACAGCTTAGATTTGATGTGCAACTACTAGAAAGACCCTTTCTGCTGTAGTGGGAGGTGAAAATTTCAAGTTCTGAAGATTCCTTGCAAAGTTATGGGACAATGCAGAAAACGATGTTTCATCCTGAGATAAGGTCGATTCCGGAACGCCAAACATAAAAATGTTGATAACTTTCGAAAAACACTTCAGACAGCTTAGATTTGATGTGCAACTACTAGAAAGACCCTTTCTGCTATAGTGGGACCTGAAAATTTCATGTTCTGAAGCTTCCCTGCAAAGTTATGGCACAATGCCGAAAACGCGTTTTCAGCCTGAGATAAGGTGGGTTCCGGAACGCCAAACATAAAAATGTTGATAACTTTCGAAAACCACTTCAGACAGCTTAGATTTCATGTGCAACTACTAGAAAGACCCTTTCTGCTATAGTGGGACCTGAAAATTTCATGTTCTGAAGCTTCCCTGCAAAGTTATGGCACAATGCCGAAAACGCGCTTTCAGCCTGAGATAAGGTGGGTTTCGGAATGCCAAACATAAAAATGTTGATAATTTTGGAAAAACACTTCAGACAGCTTAGATTTGATGTGCAACTACTAGAAAGACCCTTTCTGCTGTAGTGGGAGGTGAAAATTTCATGTTCTGAAGATTCCCTGCAAAGTTATGACACAATGCAGGAAACGCGTTTTCAGCCTGAGATAAGGTCGATTCAGGAACACCAAACATAAAAATGTTGAAAACTTTCGAAAAACACTTCAGACAGCTTAGATTTGATTTGCATCTACTAGAAAGACCCTTTCTGCTACAGTGGGACGTGAACATTTCATGTTCTGAAGCTTCCCTGCAAAGTTATGGCACAATGCAGAAAACGCGTTTTCAGCCTGAGATAAGGTAGATTCCGGAACGCCATACATAAAAATGTTTATAACTTTGGAAAAACACATCAGACAGCTTAGATTTGATGTGCAACTACGAGAAAGACCCTTTCTGCTATAGTGGGAGGTTAAAATTTCATGTTCGGAAGCTTCCATGCAAAGTTATGGCACAATGCAGACAACGCGATTTCAGCCTGAGATAAGGTCGATTCTGGAACGCCAAACATAAAAATGTTGATAACTTCCGAAAAACACTTCAGACAGCTTAGATTTGATGTGCAACTACTAGAAAGACCCTTTCTGCTATAGTGGGACGTGAAAATTTCATGTTCTGAAGCTTCCCTGCAAAGTTATGGCACAATGCAGAAATCGCGTTTTCAGCTTGAGATAAGGTGGGTTCCGAAACGCCAAACATAAAAATGTTGAGAACTTTCGAAAAACACTTCAGACAGCTTAGATTTGATGTGCAAATACTAGAAAGACCCTTTCTGCTATAGTGGGACGTGAAAATTTCATGTTCTGAATCTTCCGTGCAAAGTTATGGGACAAAGCAGAAAACGATTTTTCATCCTGAAATAAGGTCGATTCCGGAACGCCAAACATAAAAATGTTGATAACTTTGGGAAAACACTTCAGACATCTTAGATTTGATGTGCAACTACTAGAAAGACCCTTTCTGGTACAGTGGGAGGTGAAAAATTCATTTTCTGAAGCTTCCCTGCAAAGTTATGGGACAAAGCGTAAAAAGCGTTTTGTGCCTGAGATAAGGTCGATTCCGGAACGCCAAACATAAAAATGTTGATAACTTTGGGAAAACACTTCAGACATCTTAGATTTGATGTGCAACTACAAGAAAGACCCTTTCTGCTATAGTGGGAGGTTAAAATTTCATGTTCGGAAGCTTCCATGCAAAGTTATGGCACAATGCAGACAACGCGTTTTCAGCATGAGATAAGGTCGATTCCGGAACGCCAAACATAAAAATGTTGATAACTTTCGAAAAACACTACAGACAGCTTAGATTTGTAATGCAACCACTAGAAAGACCCTTTCTGCTATAGTGGGAGGTGAAAATTTCATATTCTGCAGCTTTCCTGCAAAGTGATGGCAAAATGCAAAAAAAGCGTTTAGAGCCTGAGATAAGGTCGATTCAGGAACGCCAAAAATAAAAATGTTGATAACTTTGGAAAAACACTTCAGACAGCTTAGATTTGATGTGCAACTACTAGAAAGACCCTTTCTGCTATAGTGGGACGTGAAAATTTCATGTTCTGAAGCTTCCCTGCAAAGTTTTGGCACAATGCAGAAAACGCGTTTTCGGCTTGAGATAAGGTGGGTTCCGAAACGCCAAACATAAAAATGTTGATAACTTTCGAAAAACACTTCAGACAGCTTAGATTTGATGTGCAAATACTAGAAAGACCCTCTCTGCTATAGTGGGACGTGAAAATTTCATGTTCTGAAGCTTCCCTGCAAAGTTATGGCACAATGCCGAAAACGCGTATTCAACATGAGATAAGGTGGGTTCCAGAACGCCAAACATAAAAATGTTGATATCTTTGGAAAAACACTTCAGACAGCTTAGATTTGATGTGCAACTAGTAGAAAAACCCTTTCTGCAATCGTGGGAGGTGAAAATTTCATTTTCTGAAGCTTCCCTGCAAAGTTATGCCACAAAGCGTAAAAAGCGTTTTCTGCATGAGATAAGGTCGATTCTGGAACGCCAAACATAAAAATGTTGATAACTTTGGGAAAACACTTCAGACATCTTAGATTTGATGTGCAACTTCAAGAAAGACCCTTTCTGCTATAGTGGGAGGTTAAAATTTCATGTTCGGAAGCTTCCATGCAAAGTTATGGCACAATGTAGACAACGCGTTTTCCGCCTGAGATAAGGTCGATTCCGGAACGCCAAACATAAAAATGTTGATAACTTTCGAAAAACACTACAGACAGCTTAGATTTGTAATGCAACTACTAGAAAGACCCTTTCTGCTATAGTGGGAGGTGAAAATTTCATATTCTGCAGCTTTCCTGCAAAGTGATGGCAAAATGTAGAAAACACGTTTTCAGCCTGAGAAAAGGTTGATTCCGGAACACCAAACATAAGAATGTTGATAACTTTGGAAAAACACATCAGACAGGTTAGATTTGATGTGCAACTACTAGAAAGACCCTTTCTGCTATAGTGGGAGGTTAAAATTTCGTGTTCTGAAGCTTCCCTCCAAAGTTATGGCACAATGCAAAAAAAGCGTTTAGAGCCTGAGATAAGGTCGATTCAGGAACGCCAAACATAAAAATGTTGAAAACTTTCAAAAAACACTTCAGACAGCTTAGATTTGATGTGCAAGTATGAGAAAGACCCTTTCTGCTATAATGGGAATTGAAAATTTCATGTTCTGAAGCTTCCCTCCAAAGTTATGGCACAATGCAAAAAAAGCGTTTACAGCGTGAGATAAGGTTGATTCCGGAATGCCAAACATAAATATGTTGATAACTTTGGAAAAACACTTCAGACAGCTTAGATTTGATGTGCAACTACAAGAAAGACCCATTCTGCTATAGTGGGAGTTAAAAATTTCATGTTCTGAAGCTTCCCTGCAAAGTTATGGCACATTGTAGAAAACGCGTTTTCAGCCTGAGATAAGGTCGATTCAGGAACGCCAAACATAAAAATGTTGATAACTTTGGAAAAACACTTCAGACAGCTTAGATTTGATGCGCAACTAATAGAAAGACCCTTTCTGCTACAGTGGGATTTGAAAATTTCATGTTCTGAAGCTTCCCTGCAAAGTAATGGCACAATGCGTAAAACGCGTTTTCAGCCTGAGATAAGGTGGGTTCCGTAACGCCAAACAAAAAAATGTTGGTAACTTTCGAAAAACACTTCAGACAGCTTAGATTTGATGTGCAACTACTAGAAAGACCCTTTCTGCTATAGTGGGAGGTTAAAATTTCAAGTTCTGCAGCTTTCCTCCAAAGTTATGGCACAATTCAGAAAACGCGCTCTCAGCCTGAGATAAGGTGGGTTCCGGAACGCCAAACAAAAAAATGTTGATAACTTTCGAAAAACACTTCAGACAGCTTAGATTTGATGTGCAAGTACGAGAAAGACCTTTTCTGCTATAGTGGGAGGTGAAAATTTCAAGTTCTGAAGCTTTATGCAAAGTTATGGCACAATGCGTCAAACCCGTTTTCAGCCTGAGATAAGGTCGATTCCGGAACGCCAAACACAAAAATGTTGATAACTTTGGAAAAACACTTCAGACACCTTAGATTTCACGTGAAACTACTAGAAATACCCTCTCTGCAATAGTGGGAGGTTAAAATATCATATTTTGAAGCTTCCCTGAAAAGTTATGGCACAATGCAGAAAACGCGTTTTCAGCCTGAGATAAGGTGGGTTCCGTAACGCCAAACAAAAAAATGTTGATAACTTTGGAAAAACACTTCAGACACCTTAGATTTCACGTGAAACTACTAGAAATACCCTTTCTGCTATAGTGGGAGGTGAAAATTTCATGTTCTGAAGCTTGATGCAAAGTTGTGGCACAATGCGTAAAACGCGTTTTCAGCCTGAGATAAGGTCGATTCCGGAACGCCAAACATAAAAATGTTGATAAGTTTGGAAAAACACTTCAGACAGCTTAGCTTTGATGTGCAACCACTAGAAAGACCATTTCTGCTGTAGTGGGATGTGAAAATTTCATGTTCTGAAGCTTCCCTGCAAAGTTGTGGCACAATGCAGAAAACACGTTTTCAGCCTGAGATAAGGTCGATTCCGGAACGCCAAACATAAAAATGTAGATAACTTTGGAAAAACACTTCAGACAGCTTAGATTTGATGTGCAACTACTAGAAAGACCCTTTCTGCTATAGTGGGATGTGTAAATTTCATTTTCTGAAGTTTCCCTGCAAAGTTATGGCACAATGCGTAAAACGCGTTTTCAGCCTGACATAAGGTCGATTCCGGAACGCCAAACATAAAAAAGTTGATAACTTTTGAAATACACTTCAGACAGCTTAGATTTGATTTGCAACTACTAGAAAGACCCTTTCTGCTATAGTGGGAGGAGAAAATTTCATGTTCTGAGGCATCCCTGCAAAGTTTTGGCACAATGCAGAAAACACGTTTTCAGCCTGAGATACGATGGGTTCCGGAATGCCAAACATAAAAATGTTGATAAGTTTGGAAAAACACTTCAGACAGCTTAGCTTTGATGTGCAACTACTAGAAAGACCCTTTCTGCTATAGTGGGAGGTGAAAATTTTATGTTCTGAAGCTCCCCTGCAAAGTTATGGCACAATGCGTAAAACGTGTTTTCAGCCTGAGATAAGGTCGATTCCGGAACGCCAAACATAAAAAAGTTGATAACTTTTGAAATACACTTCAGGCCGCTTACATTTGACGTGCAACTACTAGAAAGACCCTTTCTGCTATAGTGGGATGTGAAAATTTCATGTTCTGAAGCTTCCCTGCAAAGTTGTGGCACAATGCAGAAAACACGTTTTCAGCCTGAGATAAGGTCGATTCCGGAACGCCAAACATAAAAATGTAGATAACTTTGGAAAAACACTTCAGACAGCTTAGATTTGATGTGCAACTACTAGAAAGACCCGTTCTGCTATAGTGGGATGTGAAAATTTCATTTTCTGAAGTTTCCCTGCAAAGTAATGGCACAATGCGTAAAACGCGTTTTCAGCCTGACACAAGGTCGATTCCGGAACGCCAAACATAAAAAAGTTAATAACTTTTGAAATACACTTCAGACCGCTTACATTTGATGTGCAACTACTAGAAAGACCCTTTCTGCTATAGTGGGAGGAGAAAATTTTATGTTCTGAAGCTCCCCTGCAAAGTTATGGCACAATGCGTAAAACGCGTTTTCAGCCTGAGATAAGGTGGGTTCCCGAACGCCAAACATAAAAAATGTTGAAAACTTTGGAAGAACACTTCAGACAGCTTAGATTTGATGTACAACTACTAGAAAGACCCTTTCTGCTATAGCGCAAGTTTAAAATTTCATGTTCTGAAGCTTCCCTGCAAAGTTATGGCACAATGCAGAAAACGCGTTTTCAGCCTGAGATAAGGTGGGTTCCGAAACGCCAAACGTAAAAATGTTGATCACTTTGGAAAAACACTTCAGACAGCTTAGATTTGATGTGCAACTACTAGAAAGACCCTTTTTGCTATAGTGGGACGTCAAATTTTCATGTTCTGAAGCTTGCCTGGAAAGTTATGGGACAATGCAGAAAATGATTTTTCATCCTGAGATAAGTTCGATTCCGGAACGCCAAACATAAAAATGTTGATAACTTTGGAAAAACACTTCAGACAGCTTAGATTTGACGTTCAACTACTAGAAAGACCCTTTCTGTTATAGTGGGAGGTGAACATTTCATTTTCTGAAGCTTCCCTGCAAAGTTATGGCACAATGCAGACAACGCGTTTTCAGCCTGAGATAAGGTCGATTCTGGAACGCCAAACATAAAAATGTTGATAACTTTCGAAAACCACTTCAAACAGCTTAAATTTGATGTGCAACTATTAGAAAGACCCTTTCTGCTATAGTGGGAGTTGAAAATTTCATGTTCTGAAGCTTCCTTACAAAGTTATGGCACAATGCAGAAAATGCGTTTTCAGCCTGAGATAAGGTTGATTCCGGAACGCCAATCATAAAAATGTTGATAACTTTGGAAAAACACTTCAGACAGCTTAGATTTGATGTGCAACTACGAGAAAGACCCTTTCTGCTATAGTGGGAGGTGAAAATTTCATGTTCTGAAGCTTCCCTGCAAAGTTATGGCACAATGCGTAAAACGCGTTTTCAGCCTGAGATAAGGTCGATTCCGGTACGCCATACATAAAAATGTTGATAACTTTGGAAAAACACTTCAGACAGCTTCGATTTGATGTGCAACTACTAGAAGGACCCTTTCTGCTATAGTGGGAGGTGAACATTTCATGTTCTGAGGCTTCCCTGAGAAGTTATGGCACAATGCAGAAAACTCGTTTTCAGCCTGAGATAAGGTGGGTTCCGAAACGCAAAACGTAAAAATGTTGATCACTTTGGAATAACACTTCAGAGAGCTTAGATTTGATGTGCAACTACTAGAAAGACCTTTTCTGCTATAGTGGTAGGTTAAAATTTCATGTTCGGAGGCTTCCATGCAAAGTTATGGCACAATGCAGACAACGCATTTTCAGCCTGAGATAAGGTCGATTCTGGAACGCCAAACATAAAAATATTGATAACTTTCGAAAAACACTTCAGACAGCTTAGATTTGATGTACAACTACTAGAAAGACCCTTTCTGCTATAGTGGGAGGTGAACATTTCATGTTCTGAAGCTTCCCTGAGAAGTTATGGCACATTGCTGAAAACGCGTTTTCAGCCTGAGATAAGGTGGGTTCCGGAACGCCAAGCGTAAAAATGTTGATAACTTTGGAACAACACTTCAGACAGCTTAGATTTGATGTGCAACTACTAGAAAGACCCTTTCTGCTATAGTGGGAGGTGAAAATTTCATTTTCTGAAGCTTCCCTGCAAAGTTATGGTACAATGCAGACAACGCGTTTTCAGCCTGAGATAAGGTCGATTCTGGAACGCCAAACATAAAAATGTTGATAACTTTCGAAAAACACTTCAGACAGCTTAGATTTGATGTGCAACTACTAGAAAGACCCTTTCTGCTATAGTGGGAGGTGAAATTTTCATTTTCTGAAGCTTCCCCGCAAAGTTATGGCACAAAGCGTAAAAAGCGTCTTCAGCCTGTGACAAGGTCGATTCCGGTACGCCAAACATAAAAATGTTGATAACTTTGGAAAAACACTTCAGAAAGCTTAGATTTGATGTGTAACTACTAGAAGGACCCTTTCTGCTATAGTGGGAGGTTAGAATTTCATGTTCTGAAGCTTCCCTGCAAAGATATGGCACAATGCAGAAAATGCGTTTTCAGCCTGAGATAAGGTGGGTTCCGGAACGCCAAACATAAAAATGTTGATAACTTTGGAAAAACACTTCAGACAGCTTAGATTTGATGTGCAACTACGAGAAAGACCCTTTCTGCTATAGTGGGAGGTGAACATTTCATGTTCTGAAGCTTCCCTGCAAAGTTATGGCACAATGCGTTAAACGCGTTTTCAGCCTGAGATAAGGTCGATTCCGGAACGCCATACATAAAAATGTTGATAACTTTCGAAAAACACTTCAGACAGCTTCGATTTGATGTGCAACTACTAGAAAGACCCTTTCTGCTGTAGTGGTAGGTTAAAATTTCATTTTCGGAAGCTTCCATGCAAAGTTATGGCACATTGCAGACAACACGTTTTCAGCCTGAGATAAGGTCGATTCTGGAACGCCAAACATAAAAATGTTGATAACTTTCGAAAAACACTTCAGACAGCTTAGATTTGATGTGCAACTACTAGAAAGACCCTTTCTGCTATAGGGGGAGGTGAAAAATTTCATTTTCTGAAGCTTCCCTGAAAAGTTATGGCACAATGCGTAAAATGCGTTTTCAGCCTGAGATTAGGTCGATTCCAGAACGCCAAACATAAAAATTTTGATAACTATGGAAAAACACTTCAGACAGCTTAGATTTGATGTGCAACTACTAGAAAGACCCTTTCTGCTATAGTGGGAGGTGAACATTTCATTTTCTGAAGCTTCCCTGAGAAGTTATGGCACAATGTGTAAAACGCGTTTTCAGCCTGAGATAAGGTCGATTACTGAACGCTAAACATAAAAATGTTGATAACTTTGGAAAAACACTTCAGACAGCTTAGATTTGATGTGCAACTACTAGAAAGACCCTTTCTGCTATAGTGTTAGGTCAAAATTTCAAGTTCTGAAGCTTCCCTGGAAAGTTATGGGACAATGCAAAAAACAATTTTTCATCCTGAGATACGGTCGATTCTGTAACGCCAAAGATTAAAATGTTGATAACTTTGGAAAAACACTTCAGACAGCTTAGATTTGAAGTGCAACTACTAGAAAGACCCTTTCTGCTATAGTGGGATGTGAACATTTCACGTTCGGAAGCTTCCCTGAGAAGTTATAGCACAATGCAGAAAAAGCGTTTTCAGCCTGAGATAAGGTCGATTCCGGAACGCCAAACATTAAAATGTTGATAACTTTGGAAAAACACTTCAGACAGCTTAGATTTGATGTGCAACTACTAGAAAGACCCTTTCTGCTATAGTGGGAGGTGAACATTTCATGTTCTGAAGCTTCCATGAGAAGTTATGGCACAATGCAGAAAACGCGTTTTCAGCCTGAGATAAGGTGGGTTCCGAAACGCAAAACGTAAAAATGTTGATCACTTTGGAATAACACTTCAGACATCTTAGATTTGATGTGCAACTACTAGAAAGACCCATTCTGCTATAGTGGGAGGTGAAAATTTCATGTTCTAAAGGTTCCCTGCAAAGTTATGGCACAATGCGTAAAACGCGTTTTCAGCCAGATAAAAGGTCGATTCCGGAACGCCAAACATTAAAATGTTGATAACTTTCGAAAAACACTTCAGACAGATTAGATTTGATGTGCAACTACTAGAAAGAGCCTTTCTGCTACAGTGGGTGGTTAAAATTCCATGTTCTGAAGCTTCACTGCAAAGTTATGGCACAATGCAGAAAACGCGTTTTCGGCCTGAGATAAGGTGGGTTCCGGAACGCCAAAGTTGATAACTTTGGAAAAAACATTTCAGACAGCTTAGATTTGATGTGCAACTACTAAAAAGACCCTTTCTGCTATAGTGGGAGGTGAAACTTTCATGTTCTGAAGCTTTCCTTCAAAGTTATGGCACAATGCAGAAAACGCGTTTTCAGCCTGAGACAAGATGGGTTCCAGAACGGCAAACATAAAAATGTTGATGACTTTCGAAAAACACTTCAGACAGATTAGATTTGATGTGCAACCACTAGAAAGACCTTTTCTGCTATTGTGGGAAGTGAAAATTGCATGTTCTGAAGCTTCCCTGCAAAGTTATGGGACAATGCAGAAAACGCATTTTCAGCCTGAGATAAGGTTGTTTCCGGAACGCCAGACGTAAAAATGTTGATAACTTTGGAAAAACACTTCAGACAGCTTATATTTGATGTGCAACTACTAGAAAGACCCTTTCTGCTGTAGTGGGAGGTGAAAATTTCATGTTCTGAAGCTTTCCTTCAAAGTTATGGGACAATGCAGAAAACGCATTTTCAGCCTGAGATAAGGTGGGTTCCGGAACGCCAAACATAAAAATGTTGATAACTTTCGAGAAACACTTCAGACAGATTAGATTTGATGTGCAACTATTAGAAAGACCCTGTTTGTCAAAGTGGGAGCTGAAAATTTTATGTTCTGATGCTTCCCTGCAAAGTTAAGGAACAATGCAGAAAACGCGTTTTCAGCCAGAGATAAGGTGGGTTCCGGAACGCCAAACATAAAAATGTTGATAACTTTGGAAAAACACTTCAGACAGCTTAGATTTGATGTGCAACTACTAGAAAGAGCCTTTCTGCTACAGTGGGTGGTTAAAATTTCATGTTCTGAAGCTTCCCTGCAAAGTTATGTCATAAAGCAGAAAACGCGTTTTCAGCCAGAGATAAGGTGGGTTCCGGAACGCCAAACTTAAAAATGTTGATAACTTTGGAAAAACACTTCAGACAGCTTAGATTTGATGTGCAACTACTAGAAAGACCCTTTCTGCTACAGTGGGAGGTTAAAATTTCATGTTCTGAAGCTTCCCTGCAAAGTTGTGGCACAATGCAGAAAACACGTTTTCAGCCTGAGATAAGGTCGATTCCGGAACGCCAAACATAAAAATGTAGATAACTTTGGAAAAACACTTCAGACAGCTTAGATTTGATGTGCAACTACTAGAAAGACCCGTTCTGCTATAGTGGGATGTGAAAATTTCATTTTCTGAAGTTTCCCTGCAAAGTAATGGCACAATGCGTAAAACGCGTTTTCAGCCTGACACAAGGTCGATTCCGGAACGCCAAACATAAAAAAGTTAATAACTTTTGAAATACACTTCAGACCGCTTACATTTGATGTGCAACTACTAGAAAGACCCTTTCTGCTATAGTGGGAGGAGAAAATTTTATGTTCTGAAGCTCCCCTGCAAAGTTATGGCACAATGCGTAAAACGCGTTTTCAGCCTGAGATAAGGTGGGTTCCCGAACGCCAAACATAAAAAATGTTGAAAACTTTGGAAGAACACTTCAGACAGCTTAGATTTGATGTACAACTACTAGAAAGACCCTTTCTGCTATAGCGCAAGTTTAAAATTTCATGTTCTGAAGCTTCCCTGCAAAGTTATGGCACAATGCAGAAAACGCGTTTTCAGCCTGAGATAAGGTGGGTTCCGAAACGCCAAACGTAAAAATGTTGATCACTTTGGAAAAACACTTCAGACAGCTTAGATTTGATGTGCAACTACTAGAAAGACCCTTTTTGCTATAGTGGGACGTCAAATTTTCATGTTCTGAAGCTTGCCTGGAAAGTTATGGGACAATGCAGAAAATGATTTTTCATCCTGAGATAAGTTCGATTCCGGAACGCCAAACATAAAAATGTTGATAACTTTGGAAAAACACTTCAGACAGCTTAGATTTGACGTTCAACTACTAGAAAGACCCTTTCTGTTATAGTGGGAGGTGAACATTTCATTTTCTGAAGCTTCCCTGCAAAGTTATGGCACAATGCAGACAACGCGTTTTCAGCCTGAGATAAGGTCGATTCTGGAACGCCAAACATAAAAATGTTGATAACTTTCGAAAACCACTTCAAACAGCTTAAATTTGATGTGCAACTATTAGAAAGACCCTTTCTGCTATAGTGGGAGTTGAAAATTTCATGTTCTGAAGCTTCCTTACAAAGTTATGGCACAATGCAGAAAATGCGTTTTCAGCCTGAGATAAGGTTGATTCCGGAACGCCAATCATAAAAATGTTGATAACTTTGGAAAAACACTTCAGACAGCTTAGATTTGATGTGCAACTACGAGAAAGACCCTTTCTGCTATAGTGGGAGGTGAAAATTTCATGTTCTGAAGCTTCCCTGCAAAGTTATGGCACAATGCGTAAAACGCGTTTTCAGCCTGAGATAAGGTCGATTCCGGTACGCCATACATAAAAATGTTGATAACTTTGGAAAAACACTTCAGACAGCTTCGATTTGATGTGCAACTACTAGAAGGACCCTTTCTGCTATAGTGGGAGGTGAACATTTCATGTTCTGAGGCTTCCCTGAGAAGTTATGGCACAATGCAGAAAACTCGTTTTCAGCCTGAGATAAGGTGGGTTCCGAAACGCAAAACGTAAAAATGTTGATCACTTTGGAATAACACTTCAGAGAGCTTAGATTTGATGTGCAACTACTAGAAAGACCTTTTCTGCTATAGTGGTAGGTTAAAATTTCATGTTCGGAGGCTTCCATGCAAAGTTATGGCACAATGCAGACAACGCATTTTCAGCCTGAGATAAGGTCGATTCTGGAACGCCAAACATAAAAATATTGATAACTTTCGAAAAACACTTCAGACAGCTTAGATTTGATGTACAACTACTAGAAAGACCCTTTCTGCTATAGTGGGAGGTGAACATTTCATGTTCTGAAGCTTCCCTGAGAAGTTATGGCACATTGCTGAAAACGCGTTTTCAGCCTGAGATAAGGTGGGTTCCGGAACGCCAAGCGTAAAAATGTTGATAACTTTGGAACAACACTTCAGACAGCTTAGATTTGATGTGCAACTACTAGAAAGACCCTTTCTGCTATAGTGGGAGGTGAAAATTTCATTTTCTGAAGCTTCCCTGCAAAGTTATGGTACAATGCAGACAACGCGTTTTCAGCCTGAGATAAGGTCGATTCTGGAACGCCAAACATAAAAATGTTGATAACTTTCGAAAAACACTTCAGACAGCTTAGATTTGATGTGCAACTACTAGAAAGACCCTTTCTGCTATAGTGGGAGGTGAAATTTTCATTTTCTGAAGCTTCCCCGCAAAGTTATGGCACAAAGCGTAAAAAGCGTCTTCAGCCTGTGACAAGGTCGATTCCGGTACGCCAAACATAAAAATGTTGATAACTTTGGAAAAACACTTCAGAAAGCTTAGATTTGATGTGTAACTACTAGAAGGACCCTTTCTGCTATAGTGGGAGGTTAGAATTTCATGTTCTGAAGCTTCCCTGCAAAGATATGGCACAATGCAGAAAATGCGTTTTCAGCCTGAGATAAGGTGGGTTCCGGAACGCCAAACATAAAAATGTTGATAACTTTGGAAAAACACTTCAGACAGCTTAGATTTGATGTGCAACTACGAGAAAGACCCTTTCTGCTATAGTGGGAGGTGAACATTTCATGTTCTGAAGCTTCCCTGCAAAGTTATGGCACAATGCGTTAAACGCGTTTTCAGCCTGAGATAAGGTCGATTCCGGAACGCCATACATAAAAATGTTGATAACTTTCGAAAAACACTTCAGACAGCTTCGATTTGATGTGCAACTACTAGAAAGACCCTTTCTGCTGTAGTGGTAGGTTAAAATTTCATTTTCGGAAGCTTCCATGCAAAGTTATGGCACATTGCAGACAACACGTTTTCAGCCTGAGATAAGGTCGATTCTGGAACGCCAAACATAAAAATGTTGATAACTTTCGAAAAACACTTCAGACAGCTTAGATTTGATGTGCAACTACTAGAAAGACCCTTTCTGCTATAGGGGGAGGTGAAAAATTTCATTTTCTGAAGCTTCCCTGAAAAGTTATGGCACAATGCGTAAAATGCGTTTTCAGCCTGAGATTAGGTCGATTCCAGAACGCCAAACATAAAAATTTTGATAACTATGGAAAAACACTTCAGACAGCTTAGATTTGATGTGCAACTACTAGAAAGACCCTTTCTGCTATAGTGGGAGGTGAACATTTCATTTTCTGAAGCTTCCCTGAGAAGTTATGGCACAATGTGTAAAACGCGTTTTCAGCCTGAGATAAGGTCGATTACTGAACGCTAAACATAAAAATGTTGATAACTTTGGAAAAACACTTCAGACAGCTTAGATTTGATGTGCAACTACTAGAAAGACCCTTTCTGCTATAGTGTTAGGTCAAAATTTCAAGTTCTGAAGCTTCCCTGGAAAGTTATGGGACAATGCAAAAAACAATTTTTCATCCTGAGATACGGTCGATTCTGTAACGCCAAAGATTAAAATGTTGATAACTTTGGAAAAACACTTCAGACAGCTTAGATTTGAAGTGCAACTACTAGAAAGACCCTTTCTGCTATAGTGGGATGTGAACATTTCACGTTCGGAAGCTTCCCTGAGAAGTTATAGCACAATGCAGAAAAAGCGTTTTCAGCCTGAGATAAGGTCGATTCCGGAACGCCAAACATTAAAATGTTGATAACTTTGGAAAAACACTTCAGACAGCTTAGATTTGATGTGCAACTACTAGAAAGACCCTTTCTGCTATAGTGGGAGGTGAACATTTCATGTTCTGAAGCTTCCATGAGAAGTTATGGCACAATGCAGAAAACGCGTTTTCAGCCTGAGATAAGGTGGGTTCCGAAACGCAAAACGTAAAAATGTTGATCACTTTGGAATAACACTTCAGACATCTTAGATTTGATGTGCAACTACTAGAAAGACCCATTCTGCTATAGTGGGAGGTGAAAATTTCATGTTCTAAAGGTTCCCTGCAAAGTTATGGCACAATGCGTAAAACGCGTTTTCAGCCAGATAAAAGGTCGATTCCGGAACGCCAAACATTAAAATGTTGATAACTTTCGAAAAACACTTCAGACAGATTAGATTTGATGTGCAACTACTAGAAAGAGCCTTTCTGCTACAGTGGGTGGTTAAAATTCCATGTTCTGAAGCTTCACTGCAAAGTTATGGCACAATGCAGAAAACGCGTTTTCGGCCTGAGATAAGGTGGGTTCCGGAACGCCAAAGTTGATAACTTTGGAAAAAACATTTCAGACAGCTTAGATTTGATGTGCAACTACTAAAAAGACCCTTTCTGCTATAGTGGGAGGTGAAACTTTCATGTTCTGAAGCTTTCCTTCAAAGTTATGGCACAATGCAGAAAACGCGTTTTCAGCCTGAGACAAGATGGGTTCCAGAACGGCAAACATAAAAATGTTGATGACTTTCGAAAAACACTTCAGACAGATTAGATTTGATGTGCAACCACTAGAAAGACCTTTTCTGCTATTGTGGGAAGTGAAAATTGCATGTTCTGAAGCTTCCCTGCAAAGTTATGGGACAATGCAGAAAACGCATTTTCAGCCTGAGATAAGGTTGTTTCCGGAACGCCAGACGTAAAAATGTTGATAACTTTGGAAAAACACTTCAGACAGCTTATATTTGATGTGCAACTACTAGAAAGACCCTTTCTGCTGTAGTGGGAGGTGAAAATTTCATGTTCTGAAGCTTTCCTTCAAAGTTATGGGACAATGCAGAAAACGCATTTTCAGCCTGAGATAAGGTGGGTTCCGGAACGCCAAACATAAAAATGTTGATAACTTTCGAGAAACACTTCAGACAGATTAGATTTGATGTGCAACTATTAGAAAGACCCTGTTTGTCAAAGTGGGAGCTGAAAATTTTATGTTCTGATGCTTCCCTGCAAAGTTAAGGAACAATGCAGAAAACGCGTTTTCAGCCAGAGATAAGGTGGGTTCCGGAACGCCAAACATAAAAATGTTGATAACTTTGGAAAAACACTTCAGACAGCTTAGATTTGATGTGCAACTACTAGAAAGAGCCTTTCTGCTACAGTGGGTGGTTAAAATTTCATGTTCTGAAGCTTCCCTGCAAAGTTATGTCATAAAGCAGAAAACGCGTTTTCAGCCAGAGATAAGGTGGGTTCCGGAACGCCAAACTTAAAAATGTTGATAACTTTGGAAAAACACTTCAGACAGCTTAGATTTGATGTGCAACTACTAGAAAGACCCTTTCTGCTACAGTGGGAGGTTAAAATTTCATGTTCTGAAGCTTCCCTGCAAAGTTATGGCACAATGCAGAAAACGCGTTTTCAGCCCGAGATAAGGTCGTTTCCGGAACGCCAACCTAAAAAATGTTGATAGCTTTAGAAAAACACTTCAGACAGCTTAGATTTGATGTGCAACTACTGGAAAGACCCTTTCTGCTATAGTGGGAAGTCAAAATTTCATGTTCTGAAGCTTCCCTGGAAATTTATGGGACAATGCAGAAAACGATTTTTCATCCTGAGATAAGGTCGATTCCGGAACGCCAAACATAAAAATGTTGATTACTTTGGAAAAACACATCAGACAGCTAAGATTTGATGAGCAACTACTAGAAAGACCCTGTCTGCTATAGTGGGAGTTTAAAATTTCATGTTCGAAAGCTTCCATGCAAAGTTATGGCACAATGCAGACAACGCGTTTTCAGCCTGAGATAAGGTCGATTCTGGAACGCCAATCATAAAAATGTTGATAACTTTCAAAAAACACTTCAGACAGCTTAGATTTGATGCGCAACTACGAGAAAGACCCTTTCTGATATAGTGGGAGGTGAACATTTCATGTTCTGAAGCTTCCCTGGAAAGTTATGGGACAATGCAGAAAACGATTTTTCATCCTGAGATAAGGTCGATTCCGGAACGCCAAACATAAAAATGTTGATAACTTTCGAAAAACACTTCAGGCAGCTTAGATTTAATGTGCAACTACTAGAATGACCCTTTGTGCTATAGTGGGACGTGAAAATTTCATGTTCTGTAGCTTCCCTGCAAAGTTATGGCACAATGCAGAAAACACGTTTTCAGCTTGAGATAAGGTGGGTTCCGGAACGCCAAACGTAAAAATGTTGATAACTTTCGAAAAACACTTCAGACAGCTTAGTTTTGATGTGCAACTACTAGAAAGACCCTTTCTGCTATAGTGGGACGTGAAAATTTCATGTTCTGAAGCTTCCCTGCAAAGTTATGGCACAATGCAGAAAACACGTTTTCAGCTTGAGATAAGGTCGAATCCGGAACGCCAAACATAAAAATGTTGATAACTTTGGAAAAACACATCAGACAGCTTAGATTTGATGTGCAACTACTAGAAAGACCCTTTCTGCTATTGTGGGAGGTTAAAATTTCATGTTCGAAAGCTTCCATGCAAAGTTATGGCACAATGCAGACAACGCGTTATCAGCCTGAGATAAGGTCGATTCTGGAACGCCAATCATAAAAATGTTGATAACTTTCGAAAAACACTTCAGACAGCTTAGATATGATGTGCAACTACTAGAAAGACCCTTTCTGCTATAGTCGGACGTGAACATTTCATGTTCTGAAGCTTCCCATTAAAGTTATGGCACAATGCTGAAAACGCATTTTCAGCTTGAGATAAGGTGGGTTCCGGAACGCCAAACGTAAAAATGTTGATAACTTTGGAAAAACACATCAGACAGCTTAGATTTGATGTGCAACTACTAGAAAGACCCTTTCTGCTATAGTGGGAGGTTAAAATTTCATGTTCGGAAGCTTCCCTGCAAAGTTATGGGACAATGCAGAAAACGATTTTTCATCCTGAGATAAAGTCGATTCCGGAACGCCAAACATAAAAATGTTGATAACTTTAGAAAAACGCTTCAGACAGCTTAGATTTGATGTGCAACTACTAGAAAGACCCTTTCTGCTATAGAGGGACGTGAAAATTTCATGTTCTGAAGCTTCCCTGCAAAGTGATGGCACAATGCAGAAAACCTGTTTTCAGCCTGAGATAAGGTGGGTTCCGGAACGCCAAACATAAAAATGTTGATAACTCAGGAAAAACACTTCAGACAGCTTAGATTTGATGTGCAACTACTACAAAAACCCTTTCTGCTATAGTGGGAGGTGAAATTTTCATTTTCTGAAGCTTCCCTGTGAAGTTATGGTACAAAGCGTAAAAAGCGTTTTCTGCCTGTGATAAGGTCGATTCCGGGACGCCAAACATAAAAATGTTGATAACTTTGGAAAAACACTTCAGACAGCTTAGATTTGATGTGCAAGTACTAGAAAGACCCTTTCTGCTACACTGGGAGGTGAAAATTTCATGTACAGAAGCTTCCCTGCAAAGTTATTGCACAATGCGTAAAACGCGTTTTCAGACTGAGATAAGGTCGATTCCGGAACACCAAACATAAAAATGTTGTTAATTTTGCAAAAACACATCAGACAGCTTAGATTTGATGTGCAACTACTAGAAAGACCCTTTCTGCTATAGTGGGAGGTTAAAATTTCATGTTCGGAAGCTTCCATGCAAAGTTATGGCACAATGCAGACAACTCGTTTTCAGCATGAGATAAGATCGATTCTGGAATGCCAAACATAAAAATGTTGATAACTTTCGAAAAACACTTCAGACACCTTAGATTTGATGTGCACCTACTAGAAAGACCCTTTCTGCTATAGTGGGAGGTGAAAATTTCATGTTCTGACGCTTCCCTGCAAAGTTATGGCACAATGCAGAAAACGCGTGTTCAGCCTGAGATAAGGTGGGTTCCGGAACGCCAAACATAAAAATGTTGATAACTTTGGAAAAACACTTCAGACAGCTTAGATTTGATGTGCAACTACTAGAAAGACCGATTCGGCTATTGTGGGAGGTGAAAATGTCATGTTCTGAACCTTCCCTGCAAAGTTATGGCACAATGCGTAAAACGCGTTTTCAGCCTGAGATAAGGTCGATTCCGGAACGCCAAACAAAAAAATGTTGATAACTTTGGAAAAACACTTCAG